>NC_140170.1:1296906-1329745 GCF_963971535.1 Notolepis coatsorum | reverse complement strand
GTCGGGGTGCAGTGCGTGAGAGAAGGCCCGATCGGCAAAGTTTTTAACCGTTTAACCTTCTGTAGTGTGGTAGTGAAAGGGTTAAAAAACAAATCAGACCTGTATCTGAAAGATCAGATTTCATGTGCTTTGTGCTGTTCACACTGTTGTGGGAAAAAAAACGTATCTGAGTCCGTCTGATTTGGGCCACTCTTGCTTGCAGTGTGAACGCAGCCTTAGACCTTGAAGGCCCAGAGGCCAATTGACCTGTCTCAAACCCTGCCCCTTTTCTTGATCCTCCAATCACAACTGTCGCTTACCTCGGACAAACCAAGTTTGTCCGAGGTAAGCGACAGTTGTGATTGGAGGAGGTAAGCGACAGTTGTGTCCGAGGTAAGCGACAGTTGTGATTGGAGGATCAAGAAAAGGGGCAGGGTTTGAGACAGGCCAATTCATTTTAGAAGGAAAAGCAAGAGCAGGTACAACACACCATGCAAACTAATGCCATGCTCTCCACTCTGAACTTAAAGGAACACGCCAACTTTTGGAGAAATGAGCTTATTTGCCATCTACCCTGGAGTTAGACAAGCAGATGTTTACAGGAATGTTTTGGAGTTGTATTTCGTGAACTAGGCTACACTGGCACACCTACTTCCAGTGAATGGGGTATGTATCTGCTTGTCTAACTCCAGGGTAGATGGCAAACAAGATAATTTCCCCCAAAGTTGGCGTGTTCCTTAAGTCATAAAGTCAAGTCAAGTCAAGTGTGTATTGATCCCCATTCATGTAGGAGGCGACAGTTGCTCAGGAGGTAGAGCGGTCGTCTGGTAATCACAAGGTTCCCGGTTCGATTCCGGCTGCATGTCAAAGTGTCCTTGAGCAAGACAATTAACCCCCTAACTGCTCCCGATGAGCATTCACTCACACATTCACACACCGACGGCGGAGGCGACAGCATGCAAGGTGCCAGTTAGGAGAAGTTAGGAGGTTAAGTGTCTTGCTCAAGGCCACTTCTGCACGCTGGCCGGGAGGAGAGGGAATCGAACCAGGAACCTCCGGATTACCAGATGACCGCTCTACCTCCCGAACCACTGTCGCTCCCACTACAGTATATATATATATATATATATATATATATATACCATGTATACTGTTATTATTATTAATATCAATATCAATAATACAAATATGAATTATTATTATTATGTTCTACTCTATTACTATCTCCATTATTATCTCCCCTGTCCCCCGACGCTGCTACGGCACCTGCCTTCCCCCGAGGGGGGGAGTCAGGCAACACTTGACTTGACTTGACTGCAACAAAGGTAACCGCACACATTCCAGATTCCAACGCGAACAGATATATATCTATTAAACCGACGCGTCGATCAGCCAAGAGACGTCTTGACGCGGAGAGCAGTTCCTGCGGCGTGAACTCGATCGGGTCGCCAGAGGCGCGGGACGGATGCCACGAGCGCTCAGAAGTCGTGCCAGTTGTCATCAGAAGCAACTACTGTCTCTGCAACACTCTCCCGTCAATCAGCGCATTGCTTCTCCGTGACGAGCAGCACAAGCTGCAACACCGACCGCCTTTCAGTGTTTCAGCGTAAAGCTGAGCCAAGATAACTACCTCGTAACTACCCACCTCGTGCTGTGGTCTACCCATATAGCGCTGTATGATGGCATGTACAATAGTGCTGTATATATACATCTCTATAATATATATATATATACATATCTGTCTGAATATACCTGCATATAAATATTCTATATACCTATTATACACCTGCATATAACCCATATAACTCTGTATGATAACGTGTACAATAGTGCTGTATATATACAGTACATCTATATATTTACAGCATATATATATATATATATATATATATATATATATATATATATATATATATATATATATATCCATATCTGTCTGAATATGCCTGCATACAATCCTTCTATATACCTACTTATGCACCTGCATTTAACTCTGTATGATAGCATGTACAATAATGCTGTATATACTGTATATACCATATATATATATATATATATATATATATATATATATATATATATATTAGGGCTGACCCCTATTAGTCGATTAGTCGACTAATCGGTTGAAAGGAGCCGTAGTCGACTGCCAACCTCTTAGTTGAATACAAAAAAAAGGTATACAATTTTTTTGTATCATTCTTTCCAAAAGAAAAGATACCTAGAAGCGTGGCTAGCGCTAATGGCACGCATACCAGAGGCTAACTGCCTATGAAAACAGGCACAGAGGCACTGAAAGAGGATTTCACCATCTAATGAACACACTAGACTAGACAAATATCAAGATGTATCCATCAGTGGACCAATTGCATGCTTTTGCAGAGGACAAGAAGCCTTGGCCAATCATAGTCGACTATCCGAATCCTTAGTCGGGGACAGCCCTAATATATATATATATATATATATATATATATATATATATATATATATATATATATATATATATATATATATATATATATATATATATATATATATATATATATATCCACATCTGTCTGCTTATAATCCTTGTTACATATCTGTAGATACTATATCTATATCTGTACATATCCCTTACCTACTCTTACTAGTTACGCTGCTGGCCAGTATGACTTACTACCATAGTGTCTTTATACCTGTACCACTGTACATATTAATACTACAACATATTAATACTAATACTACAATAGCACTATTACTCAGTAGTACTAATTTATATATTTTGTAACCAGTTAGATCACCTGTACATTGTATATTACTATTGCACTTTACTGTCACATTTGCACTCTGGTTGGTTGCAAAACCTCTCTTCGTTGTGCTGTACTTGTGCGATGTATGACGACAATACATTTGAATTAGGGATGTCCGATATTATTGGTCTACCGATATTGGCATACAAATGTGATATCGGAAAATATCGGTATCGGTTTTCAATTTTTATTTTTTGTATGTTTTTTTTTTTTTACATTTATTTAACCTTTATTTACCCAGGCAAGCAAGTAAGAACAAATTATTATTTTATTTATTGTCAAAGTATGCATAATGTTGTGTTAATTACACGACAAGAGATATGTAATGTTAATTACCTGAAATTATTCCGTTTTTTGGGGGGGGGAAACCCTGCATATATCGGTATCGGTTGATATCGGTTAATAACGGTATCGGAAATTAGGAGTTGGACAATATCGGTATATCGGTATCGGTAAAAAAGCCAATATCGCACATCCCTAATTTGAATGGAATCTAACGTTAACAACCATGTGGTTTCTCTTCAGGCACACCGTACCTTACGGCATGTCCAGCTACCGCGGCTCCCAGCGCCTGCGCCGCTCCGCCCGGGCCGAGGGAGGGAGGAGGCGGGGAGCGGAGACCCAGCGGTGTGTGTGTTCACTGGGGAGCGACGCCCGGTGCAGCAGCTTCTGCGTGGACAGGTATTGATTGATTGATTGATTGATTGATTGAAAGCTTTATTAACAGATTGCAGAATGGGTACAATACAGTACGGCTCAATACACACAATTGTTAAGGGGATGCAGACCAGAGAAAGACTTTCGTCTTGTTTACATCAGGGTCCCCCATTTTCAATTCATAGCATTTATGACACGACATACAAATATACAGTACTGTTTAAGAGACAGAGTTTTTAAAAGAGAGTATATACATTTGAGGGGGAGGAAACTGTACATTGGAGGGGGTTGGGTGGGTGGGTGGGGGGGGGGGGGGGGTGGGGGGGGGGGGGGTTGGATGTTTACAGGGGCGAGTTTCGAATTGCGTCCTCCCATGGGTGCTCTTTGAGAGCGGTTTCGAATGTGGGTAGGGATTCACATTCTTTTGCGGCTTTGGGTAGGGCGTTCCACATTAATGTGGCATAATTGCGAAACGTGTTTAGTCCCTTGTTTGAGCCGAATCTGGGTTGAACATGTAAACACTGCTGCGCCACACGCAAAACAACAACATTTACATTTACATTTAGTCATTTAGCTGACGCTTTTATCCAAAGCGACTTACAAGTTCTGTACGACAAGACAGCAAGAAGGGTACAACTCTATCAGCTGAGTAACAATGTTCATCAAAGTGTTGCGTGTTACAGTGTAGGTTAGTTTATTAGGACAAGTGCATGACAGTAAGGTTAGTCAGGGTTAGATTTTTTTTTTTTTTTTTATTATTAATCATTTCAGATAATGGTTGAAGAAGTGAGTCTTTAGTCGACGGCGAAAGATTGGACGGGATTCGGCTGTCCTAACTGGGATGGGTAGTTCATTCCACCATTGTGGGGCAAGGACTGAGAATAGGCGGCTTCTCTTTGATGACCCTCCGGGAGCTTGGATAGGAGTAGGTCTGAGGCGGCCAGAAGATGCAGAGCGTAGGGGTCTTGAGGGTGTGTAGTTAGAGACCATTGACCGGAGGTAGGCGGGAGCGGTTCCCTTTGCCGCACGGTATGCTAGGTCGAGGGCCTTGAAGCGGATACGTGCAGCAATGGGGAGCCAGTGCAGGTCCCTAAGAAGTGGGGTGACATGGGCCGACTTCGGTAGGTTTGAGATCAGGCGGGCCGCTGCGTTTTGAATGAGTTGAAGAGGCTTGGTGGCAGTGGCCGGGAGGCCAGCTAGCAGTGCGTTGCAGTAGTCGAGGCGGGAGATGACTGTTGATTGGACGAGGAGTTGGGTGGCTTCTTTTGTCAGGAAGGGGCGTATCCTTCTGACGTTGCTCAGGAGGAATCTGCAGGTTCTGGTTGTCGCTGCGATGTGAGCAGAGAAGTTCAAGTGGTCGTCGAGGACAACACCAAGGTTCTTGGCGGTCGGGGACGCGGTCACAGCTGCATTCTCGACTGTGATGGAGAGGTCGGTCAGGGGGGAGGATTTGGCCGGCAGGTGGAGCAATTCTGTTTTGCTTAGGTTCAGTTTGAGGTGGTTGGTCGTCATCCAGGCGGAGATGTCGGACAGACAGGCCGAGATCCGCTCAGAGACGTGGATATCTGAGGGAGGGAAGGAGAGGAAGAGTTGAGTATCATCGGCATAACAATGATATGAGAAGCCATGAGACGTGATAATGTTACCCAGTGATTTAGTGTAGAGGGAGAAGAGAAGGGGTCCTAGGACCGAGCCCTGGGGGACACCCGTCCGGAGGGGGCGGGTGGCCGACAGAGTCCCTCTACATGACACTTAGTAGGAGCGGTCGTTGAGGTATGATGTCAGCCATGTCAGCGCAGATCCAGCCACTCCCATTCCTGCGAGGGCCGCGAGGAGGATCTGATGGTTGACTGTGTCGAAGGCTGCAGATAGATCTAGGAGAATCAGGACAGAGGAGAGGCCTTTCGCTTTTGCTAAGTGAAGTGCCTCTGTGACCGCAATGAGGGCCGTTTCTGTGGAGTGGCCAGTCCGGAAGCCAGACTAATTGGGGTCTAGGAGGTCATTCTGTAAGAGATAAGCAGTAAGTTGGTTGGATACAGCACGTTCAAGTGTTTTAGAAAGAAAGGAGAGAAGAGAGACAGGACGATAGTTGGCTATGACGGTGGGGTTCAGGGTTGGTTTTTTTATGAGGGGCGTGACTCTGGCTTGTTTTAGGGAGGTGGGGACCACCCCCGAGTTGAGTGAGGAGTTGATGGTTGCAGTTAGGAATGGGAGGATGTCCGGTGCTATGGTCTGGAGGAGTGGGGAGGGTAGCTGGTCCAGCTGGCATGTAGTCGGACGGTTCGACGTTACCAGTGTCAGGGTCTCGGCTTCTGTAATGGGGGAGAAAGATGACAGAGTGAAGGATGAGGTTCTCGATTCAGCGTTTGGAATGGGTGGGGGTTGGGAGAATGCGCTGCGGATGTTCTCCACTTTTTCCTCAAAGAAGATCGCAAAGTCTTCGGCAGAAAAAGATGAGGGAGGAGGGGGTGGGGGGGGAGTGAGGAGGGAGGACATGGCAGCATGCAGTTTGCGTAGATTCTTGGCAGAGGCCTCGATCCTATGGTGAAAGAAAGAAGCTTTGGCATTAGTAATGGTTTTGGAGAATGTTAACAAGAGGTTGTGATATGTGTCGATGTCAGCAGTGAGGCGTGACTTTCTATACTTCCTCTCAGCCGCTCTCAGGACCTGTCTTTGTTCTCTCACTGCATCCGTCAGCCATGGACTGGGTGGGGAACGGCGGGCAGGTTTCTCAACGAGGGGACAGAGCTTGTCAAAGGAGGTTGCAAGGGCTGAGAGGAGGGTGGAGGTTGCAGAGAGGTGTCACTCAAAGGTAGAGCGGATATTATGTCAGAGGAGAGGGTGGAGGGGGATAGGGAGGCCAGGTTACGTCTGAGTGAGACGGTTTGAGTTGGGGTGAAGACCTTTCGGTTAAGCATGAGAGTTAGTGAGAAGGATATGAAGGAATGGTCAGATACATGTAGGGGAGTTACCGTGGTGTTAATGATGCTGGAGTTACGGGAAAATATGAGATCCAAGGAGTTGCCTGCTTTGTGGGTGGGAGGCATGGCAGTGGGAGTCAGGTCAAATTGTTGTAGGAGGGAGACCACTGGGACCGACTGAGATGAGTCAGGCAGGTTGAAGTCGCCCAATAGAAGGAGCGGGGTACCATCTTCCGGTAAGGAGCTTAGAAGCATGTCCAGCTCATCTATGAAGTGATCGAGGGGACCTGGAGGGCGATAGAGTGTAACAATGGTGAGATTGAAAGGATTAGAGACAGATATTGCATGATATTCGAGGGAGGAGAGTGACAGTTCTGGGAGTTGTGTTAGGTTTGTAGCCCATGAAGGAGATGTCATGAGGCCAGTGCCTCCACCCCGTCTGGAGGGTCGAGGTGTGTGAGTGAAGTTATAGTTTGTAGATAATGCTGCAGGTGTTGATGAGTTATTGGGAGTTATCCAGGTCTCAGTTAGAGCCAGGAGCTGCAGATTTAGACTATGGGCGTAGGCAGTAATGAAGTCAGCTTTCTTGACTGCTGATTGACAATTCCATAAGCCTCCCCGTACTGTGACAGGTGTATTAGTGGCTGTAGGAGGGTAGGAGAGATTAGCCGGGTTGCTAGCAAACTGGCGTGGATGGGTAGAGTCAGTTCTGGAGGAGCAGATTGTGGATATAGGTATGAGGCACATTGTGGTGTCAAGAGTGGCAGGGAGAAGGTTGTAGGGAGGAAGCGAGATAGTAGGGAAATAGCAACAACACTAGCTATCGGCCATTTTATAATGGAGGAGTCGTGACGAGGGGAACAGAATGTCCTCTTCTGTCGCTGCCAGAACATCATCAACCTTTATTTATACCCGAATTGAGGTCACCCTCATTTTAAATGTCGTCGAGACTTTACAGACATTTCAATGCACACATTTCTACAATATAACAATAAATATTAATAACTATCTATATAGTATAAAATGAACATAGTCATAAAATCAGCACACAGATTGACAGAAGAAAAAAAATGCATAAATTGCAGACATAAGAATAGGTATAAAAGACAATAAAAGTAGTGCAATGTAAACGTGCAGACTTAATAATGGCATAAAATAAGTACAAAAGTACAATGTCGCTCGAAGGCTTGTGAACCCCCCCTGGAACAGTCAGTCCCCCCAAAACACCCCACACATCAATCCCCACCACATCCCCATCCAAGACGCACCCCTCGATAAAGCACGCCATGACCGAAGGAAAACACAAAACAGCCCGCGTGCCGCTCACACCCCCATGGGTCGCCCCATCCCCCCCGGCCCTGGTGCCCCTGCATGAACGTGTGAAAGTAAACAGACACTTTCTGTAGAAATGTACTATTTTAATTTGATCTTAACCTCATTTTGATATTTTATTTTATTTATCGTACTACTACTACTTATTGGACACACACACAACTTGCACTGCACCTTACCATGCACGTACACCACCACACACAAGACACTTTCTGTAAATAATTTCATCTTACTTATCTTATATATATTTTTTTGCGTTTATCGCTTTTTACTACTGGGCAGTCCAGTAGAGAGAGAGAGGAGGAACGGGAGACAGAGTGGGGGGAAGACATTCGGCAAATAACGACGGGTCCGGGAATCGAACCCGGGTCGGCCGTGCCGCGACTCAGCGCGTTATGTGGTTCGCCACTGGGGCACCCCTTATATTTTATTTTGATGTTATTACTACTACTACTTATTGTTACCATTCTTGTATTCATTGATGTTTCTTAATTGTGCACTGTTGAGTCTGAGCTTGAAACACAATAATTCCATTACCTGCAATGCCCCCTGTATTGTTGTGTATTTGATAAACAAATAAATAACTTGAACTTGAACTTGAGGTCACTTGGGTTTGTTCTGAAATTGCCTCTTTCCTCTTCCGACAGGCAGAGGACGCCTCGACCGACGTTGGACTAACGTTACCGGACAAAGCCCCCCCCCCCCCCTACCGTCTCTGGGCCTGCCCTGACCTGAACATTACAAGTCTACCGACCGATAGGCCCTCCTAATCCGAGAGGGGGGGGACAGGGACGGGGGGACGTAGGGGGGAAAGCGGTCTTTTCTGAAGAAACTCATACATGTGGAAAACTATTAATATCGCCTCATCTTTACGGACGTCGAAGGCGTTTCAGGAATTGGACACATCGCCTCAGCTTCCTCCACCGCGCGTGTCCCTGTGCGTTTGAACTCAGAGAGAAGGGTTCCGTACTGTAGGAGAGATGCTCACCCACCCCCCGCCCCCAACACCTCTTTATGCATGTCTGCCCGGCAGATGTGGGGAATGTTTCTTTAGCCTGACTCAGCTGAGCCAGAGAGTGGCATGGCCAGTGTCCAGTGGCCCTAAAAGGACTGATACCTACATACCGTGGCTCACCCAGGGGGGCGTGGTTTGGTGGGTATGTGTCGTTAGCCTGACCACGCCCCTTTCTCATCACCTAGCAACATAATATGCTTTCCTCATGGCTCTGTTATTGGGGTCTTTACACTACCATGTCGACATTGCTATGTAACCACTTGTGCATATTATGTATTATTATGGAACATACGGTACTTTTCACAGTCACTGTACAATTCAAATAATTATTTGGACTATTATGGGGCCCCTTTCTGGACAACATTGTTTTATTTTAAAGTGTTGAGACTCTTCTGAAACTATAGACCCGCCGCAACACTTCCGGTATTTTCAGCTCATGGGGGAGGGAGCGCGGGGGATAAAATGAATGAATGTTGATGAGAGCCTTGACATTAAGTGGCTGTAGCTACGGCTGTGGGGGTGCTGGAGACATGATCCAATAGACCTTTATATACGCCTGAGTCTCCTGAACACTATAGTCACTGTTCCGCACCTACTCCGACTCCTCTCGCATGCGCAGATGGCCCAGGGAGTGTGTCTGGACAATCCACAGAGACTCCCTGGGCAAGTTTGCGGAGTAGGTGGGGAACAGTGACTATAGCTCGGCCGAGAAAGTGCAGAATCAACATTCATTAATCCATGAGCTCTTCCATGTAACGCGGAGGTGCAGGGGTCTATTGTCCTCAGCTAGGAGTGCAATGTTATATAATAATAATGCAAATGGCCATAATATGCAAAGACATGTTTTCCCCATGCATCTGGAATCTGACCGTTTCCACGAGACGTGTGGTTGGAAAAGGAACTGAAAAGATAATCCTGGAGGGAAAATCCGGTCATTTATTTTTCTTTTTTTTTTTACATTGAGATTCATTATTGTCAAGCAAAATCAATGCCAAAATAATGTGCATAGGAAATCTGCTCGCATCGGTGTATATAAAATCAGCTTGTGTCACTATTTATGCGGTGTTGATTATATTTTTATACCACGCTTTTATGTAATATTCGGAATTCACTTAAATAATATGTACAGTATGAACGCCAATATGTGATCGGGTTAAAGCTGCAGTAGGCAACTTCCGAGAAATAAGCGAGTGAGTTGACCTGCCAGCGCAGAGATTTAGAGCTGAGCCCTGCATCACTTCTCAAGCCTGTGCACGAGCAACAGAGATTTTCAAGCCCGCGCCAAACTATACTTGGCAATAAAGACCTTTCTGATTCTGATGTCTGATACAACGTGCAAAAACGGTCCGTCGATCAGACAGCAGCAGCACCACCACCTTAACCGTCTGTAGTGTGATATTAAAGGGTTAACCTTCTGTAGTGTGGTAGTGAAAGGGTTAAGATGAATACGAAAAAAAAGGATTCAGGTGATTTTGCACATCGTGTGATGAGGAATGCTGGTGGCGGTGCTGCTGTCTGATCAACAGGTCGTTTTGCACGTTATATCAGAAATCAGAATCAGAAAGGTCTTTATTGCCAAGTAGTTTTCACATGCAATGAATTTGATTTGGTCGTTTTCGGGGCGGCGACATTAGCGGACAAACAATAACGGACAGATAATACAATACAATTCAATTCAAACCCTTTATTTATTCTCGAAAGGGACAATTGAGGTCACCCTCATTTTCAGTGTGTTCTTCTTCCTGTTGTGGAAGAAGATTCAGAAGAGGTCAGACTTGTGCATCTGCTACAAATGGTTCCAGAATAGAGTCCAATTTACTTTCAGTATGCAGACAGGCGTTTTATGCTAAATTTGCAGGACTTGTTCAGAGGTTAACCGGTGCCTCTCTGGGAGTGTGCGGACACCTTCTGCTGCTCGTGTGTTGGGCTTGAGAAGTGATGCAGAGCTCAGCTCTGTCGCAGCTCTGTTTCAGCTCTGTTTCAGCTCTGTTTCAGCTCAGCTCTGTCTCAGCTCTGTCTCAGCTCTGTCTCAGCTCTGTTTCAGCTCTGTCTCAGCTCTGTTGCAGCTCTGTCACAGCTCTGTCTCAGCTCTGTTTCAGCTCTGTCTCAGCTCTGTTGCAGCTCTGTTTCAGCTCTGTCTCAGCTCTGTTTCAGCTCTGTTTCAGCTCTGTCTCAGCTCTGTTGCAGCTCTGTTTCAGCTCTGTCTCAGCTCTGTTGCAGCTCTGTCACAGCTCTGTCTCAGCTCTGTTTCAGCTCTGTTTCAGCTCTGTCTCAGCTCTGTTGCAGCTCTGTTTCAGCTCTGTCTCAGCTCTGTTTCAGCTCTGTCTCAGCTCAGCTCTGTCTCAGCTCTGTCTCAGCTCTGTTTCAGCTCTGTTTCAGCTCAGCTCTGTTTCAGCTCTGTCTCAGCTCTGTTGCAGCTCTGTTTCAGCTCTGTCTCAGCTCTGTTTCAGCTCTGTCTCAGCTCAGCTCTGTCTCAGCTCTGTTTCAGCTCTGTTTCAGCTCTGTCTCAGCTCTGTTTCAGCTCTGTTGCAGCTCTGTTTCAGCTCTGTCTCAGCTCTGTTTCAGCTCTGTCTCAGCTCTGTTTCAGCTCTGTCTCAGCTCTGTTGCAGCTCTGTTGCAGCTCTGTTTCAGCTCTGTCTCAGCTCTGTTTCAGCTCTGTTTCAGCTCTGTCTCAGCTCTGTTTCAGCTCTGTCTCAGCTCTGTTGCAGCTCTGTTTCAGCTCTGTCTCAGCTCTGTTGCAGCTCTGTTTCAGCTCTGTCTCAGCTCAGCTCTGTCTCAGCTCTGTCTCAGCTCTGTTTCAGCTCTGTCTCAGCTCTGTCACAGCTCTGTCTCAGCTCTGTTTCAGCTCTGTTTCAGCTCTGTTGCAGCTCTGTTTCAGCTCTGTCTCAGCTCTGTTTCAGCTCTGTTTCAGCTCAGCTCTGTCTCAGCTCTGTTTCAGCTCTGTTTTAGCTCTGTCTCAGCTCTGTTTCAGCTCTGTCTCAGCTCTGTTTCAGCTCTGTTTCAGCTCTGTTTCAGCTCTGTTTCAGTTATGTCTCAGCTCTGTTTCAGCTCAGCTCTGTTTCAGCTCTGTTTCAGCTCTGTTTCAGCTCTGTCTCAGCTCTGTTTCAGCTCTTTTTCAGCTCTGTTTCAGCTCTGTTTCAGCTCAGCTCTGTCTCAGCTCTGTCTCAGCTCTGTTTCAGCTCTGTTTCAGCTCGGCAGGTGAACTCACAGGGCCTTTTAAATACTGTTTCAAGTCGGAAACGGTGGTGCATAATCTAGTATGTTAGCGTTAACGTTATGTTTGTTTTGAAAGGCACATGGGCTGATGCTCAACGCTTACTTATCAACAGACTACCTACTGTTGTTCAACTCGTTTGGTATGAAACAAGAATGAATTTAAAGCCCAAATTGACAATATTATTATTTTATTTTTTTGCTTTTCCCCCCCTTCTTTTTCCGTTTTTTCTCCCCTCCAAATGTTAGTCGTTATGCCAATTCCCAATCCCCTTCCTGGTCGTTGCGCACTCTACCCCCTACCGTCGGTCTGGGAGGGCGGAGACTATCACATGCTTCCTCCGACACATGTGTACCCAGCCCACCGCTTCTTTTCACCTGGCAGCGCAGACTCTCACTGGGAGAGTGTAACGTGTGGAAGGTCACACTACCTGCCTCCAGATCCTTCCCTCACTGTGCAGGCGCCCCGACCGAACTGTAGGAGTCGCTGTTTACAACGACCCGTACCCACCGGCTTCCCTCCCGCTGATTCTGCCAATCGAGCCAGTATGATGGCCGGCCAAGCCGGAGGCAACGCTGACAGCCGGATTCGATACCAGTGTCTCTTGCGTTGGTGACGAGCGCTTAGTCCGCTGCGCCACCCAGCCGCCCCTTGACAATATGCTAAACATATACATTTGCAGTATACTTAAATACATTCTTGAAGAGTTTAATTTGTAGATGAAAAAAAAGCCTTTTGGAACTTTCTTAAATTGTAGATCTGAATATATGTATTTTTTTACTCCAGTATTGACAAACAACATTTTTACAGCCAGCAGCAAATACAATTAAAACTTACAAGTACTTGTTTTCTAGTGTTAGTTTTTGTATCAAAAGCTTCCGTCAATGAACTAGAAAATTAAAACATTCGTATTTGTGTTTATTTGTTTGTTTGTGACCCATTTGTTATGTTTGGATCACAGATTGAGTCTTTAAGGATTTCAATAGCTACATTGGCTTTTTTTGGTTTGTTTGTTTAATCAACAAAATAGTAAAGAAAGAATATCAAATAAGTTGAGACAACCTCATGAATTTTTTTACATTATTATTATTTTACAGTGTAATGTTGGTAAGAACTGATAATAGTTGAGTATTTCTAAAATATCCATACAGGAAACGATTACCCTTTTGACAAAGGGTCGATACTGTATGTCTTCCTTGCTCTGTGCAGAGCATATAATCATGTACATCTGTCATTATTCAAGGTAATTAAAGAAATAAAATTATTATTTTAATGAACTTGAGATGTGGTAGAAGTCAGTGTTCGAGTTCTACCAAGTCATTTGGGGGAATCCCCCTTGTGTTAAAGGAACACGCCAGAATTATGGGAAATATGTGTTCTGTCTTCTCCAGAGTCAGACAAGAAGATGGATAACAATTTCCTCTCTGTGTGTTCCGTAGAAAGCTATCCAGTAGAAAGCTAAGCTAGCCTAGCTTAGCACAAATGAATAGAAGCGGATACGGACCACTAGCCTAGCCCTCTCCCCGGGAGTTTTAAGCTAGGCTAGTGGTCCGTATCGGCTTCCATTCGTTAGCTAGCTTGCAACCGGATAGGTTTCTACTGAACACACAGAGAGGAGACTGGTATCTATCTTCTTGTCTGACCCTGGAGAAGACGGTGAGAGCATTTCCCATAATGTTGGCCTGTTCCTTTAAAGGCCATCGTTAGTGACTCAGTACAATAGGGAGGTGTAGTCTGACGTCACTTTGGACCGCCCGCGAGGTCCACCCGTATAGGGATTTATCATTTGGAAAATGGATTATCGGCTATTGTAACAATTCTGCCTCATGGACATTGGAAAGCGTTCCATTTTTGCACAAAATGAGTTCCCTTCTATCACTAACATTATTGTTTAAGCATTTCTGGTTGAAAAATAATTCGACTATTTCTTTTATGATTAATTGCGAATATTTTAATGTTGAGCTATAGATTGTGGATGAATACGCACAGAAAGGTACACCGTGCAAATGTTCATGCTTTATTTGTTTTAAACAAGATGATTTAGAAATGGGCAATGGGGGAATACATTGCGTTTTCAAGATGGTGGACCGGCCGGGAAACAGCAATGACGTAACCACTACACCTCCCTATAGACCAGGAAGTGACCACTACACCTCCCTATAGACCAGGAAGTAACCACTACACCTCCCTATAGACCAGGAAGTAACCACTACACCTCCATATAGACCAGGAAGTAACCACTACACCTCCCTATAGACCAGGAAGTAACCACTACACCTCCCTATAGACCAGGAAGTAACCACTACACCTCCCTATAGACCAGGAAGTAACCACTACACCTCCCTATAGGGTACACTTGGGACCATAACAGAGCATTCTAGAGACCAACCTTACCCACAAATGATTGTAATGACTTGCACGTTGGAAAAAAGTACCAGATGAAATTATGAAATATTTATGCAAAATAAAAATAAAGATATTCAATGTGGCTGTTTTGTGATGTTCACCAACTGAATGCAGATGAATAGATATAATATAGATAGATTTACAGGGGTCACACAACAGACACATGTATTGATAATCTGCACACCACAGACTGGCAGTGGGAACAAATGTCTTGCTAAAACGGGAATTTCTGCACTTGGTTAGTCTATACCTACGGCCAGAAGGAAGGTCTTTCTGAACAATCTCCACCTCTAAACAAATTCAATTTAACCTGTTAAGCTGCAGCCCTATTTTCAGAAAATCCGCCTAAAAGTACATGTATTCCCAGTGTCAGAAATATTGTGTATTGAATGAATGAATGAATGAATGAATGAATGAATGAATGAATGACTTTATTTGACAATATAAAAATAAACATGTGACAGAAAGCACAGTCAGGAGATACTGCCAAGGATGAACACAAAAAAGCTCCGAGCTTATTTCCATTGTGGTCCTTGTGGGGGGGGTAGGGGAGTGTGATGCTTAGACATGCATCATACAGACATGACATCACAACACATCACATATACCATTTAACATTTATATACATAACAGACTCATAAAACATGCAAGGGTGCCTTTAGCTGATGTCTAGGTTAAGTATAGTCCCTATTGAGCCATGTCTTCAGGCTGGACTTGAATCTAACGGCATTGTCTACGATTTTCAGGTCACTGGGCAGACTGTTCCAAAAGACAGCTGCTGAATACAAAAATGACTCCTTCCCCATATTTTACTAGGCTTGAGTAAATCGTAATGAAACAAAGAGAATATAAATAATAATTTGTATTTGCATCTTTGCTAGTGAATAACACCATGCTAACATTGCGGGTGGTCAGATTTCGCTCACTGAGCTCATTCAGCACCTTCTTGAGATCAAGTGTACAAAAACTCTAAGCAAATGAATAAAGGGGAGATGATTTACAGCGTTTTTTGTAGATACAGTAGTGAATTTTGCCATCCGGACACATGCAATTTGAATTATAATGCATTTGAATATAGAATATAGAATATCAGGCCTATAAATGACCTTATTATGGCCGGGGCAGACATCTATGGATAGGGCCAAATCTCCTCTTTCCAATTGATTGATTGATTGAAAACTTTATTAACAGATTGCAGAATGGGTACAGTACAGTACAGCTCAATACATACAATTGTTAAGGGGATGCAGACCAGAGAAAGACTTTCGTCTTGTTTACATCAGGGTCCCCCATTTTCAATTCATCGTAACATATGTGACATACATGACATACCGATAGACAGTACTGCTACATCTATACATTTATGACATACCAGATTTGCAATTACAGTACTGTTTGTGATACAAAAAGAGTCCAGAAAGAAAAGAGTATATACATTAGACGTAGAAACTGTACATTGGATTGGGTAGGTGGGGGTGGGGGGGGACTGTACATTGGAGGTGGATGGGTGGGTGGGGGGGGGGGGGTTGGGTAGGAGTCGGGGGGGGGGGGGGGGGGGGGGGGGGGGTTGGGTAGGAGGGGTGGGTGGGGGACACTGTACACCTGTACAAACAAACACTGTACATTGGATTATTGACAAGACCATACTTGGTAATTTACTGTACATTGGAGGGGGTTGTGTTCGGACATTTACAGGGGCAGTGTTAAATCTGGATTTGGTCATTTCCTCGCGTTGCACAGATAATTCACATTATGCAGAGAAACTCTTATTTTGAATTTCTTTTGTACATCTGTAAACAAATGTAGTGCTGAAAATATACACTTTGACTGCTGTTTTGATAAGGTTAGGGTCTTTACTCTTGGCTACAGTTGAAAAAGAAACACAACATTAATTAATACTGATATTGTATTGATTGATTTATGACGAGAACGGCAGGGTCCCCCAATTAACTTAACAGGTTAAGACCTTTTTAAAACCACTTAGAGCTAAATTTTATACCAATTCCACAACCATACTAGCAAAAAAACAACAACACACATAGCGACACTGAACTGGCGGCTGCACTTGCCAATTTAAATTCACAAGAATTCCATACAAGCTCTCGCCAGACGCACCAAGCTCCCGGTAGCCCCGCAAAAAACAAAGACTTGAATACAAAAACATTTAATATATTTAATATTATTTCATCTCCCGACAGCCGGGCTGCCCCCCAAAACCTTTTTACCTGCACAAATGCAATGTAAGACTTTTTAATACCTTTTAAGGCCTTAAATTGAGAATTATGAATGTAATACTTTAACTTTACTTTAATTCTAGGTACATGCATGACAGCTCTTTTATCCTGACACCCCCTCAGCTGTGAAGGTGTAATGGATGATTTATCACAGTCACTGACATGAAGTAATTATTCACCCCTCGGAAAAGAAACTGAACAAGCTGCATTGTTAGTGAATGAATACCATCTCTACTATTGATGTTTGGGAAAAACACTCCTTACAAAGAGCCTGGAGGCTGAAGAACGGAACCTACAGTATAGACTATAATATATATATATAGACTACAATGTATATAAACTACAATATATTAACTTTTATATTTGTTATCCAAGCGAGCGGTCTAAACAATCAAGCCATGCCAACGCTAGATATGTAAAAGTTGAAAGACTCACAGCCGTGCTGATTTGGCTAAATTACATCCAGACGTTTTTGTTTGAAACAGCTATTAGTCGGGGGAGTGTCATGGTTTCTCCATAGAGCTCCATTATACTGTTAGTCAAGGGAGTGTCATGGTTTCTCCATAGAGCTCCATTATACTTTTAGTCAGGGGAGTGTCATGGTTTTCCATAGAGCTCCATTATACTTTTAGTCAGGGGAGTGTCATGGTTTCTCCATAGAGCTCCATTATACTTTTAGTCAGGGGAGTGTCATGGTTTCTCCATAGAGCTCCATTATACTTTTAGTCGGGGGAGTGCCATGGTTTCTCCATAAAGCTCCATTATACTTTTAGTCGGGGGAGTGTCATGGTTTCTCCATAGAGCTCCATTATACTTTTAGTCAGGGGAGTGCCATGGTTTCTCCATAGAGCTCCATTATACTGTTAGTCAGGGGAGTGTCATGGTTTCTCCATAGAGCTCCATTATACTGTTAGTCAGGGGAGTGTCATGGTTTCTCCATAGAGCTCCATTATACTGTTAGTCAGGGGAGTGCCATGGTTTCTCCATAGAGCTCCATTATACTTTTAGTCAGGGGAGTGCCATGGTTTCTCCATAGAGCTCCATTATACTTTTAGTCGGGGGAGTGTCATGGTTTCTCCATAGAGCTTCATTATACTGTTAGTCAGGGGAGTGTCATGGTTTCTCCATAGAGCTCCATTATACTTTTAGTCAGGGGAGTGCCATGGTTTCTCCATAGAGCTCCATTATACTTTTAGTCGGGGGAGTGTCATGGTTTCTCCATAGAGCACCATTATACACATTATACTACACACTTACTGCTCAATAGTTTGATTGATAGTGGGACTACGGAACATTTATACCTGTTTAACTTACAGTTTGTTAACGACCTTCTGTCGAAAGCCATCATAAGATAAGATATTCTTTTTGGTGTTTAAGAGTCAGACACACTTAATCTCATTCTAAATGGCTGCATTTATATAGCGCTTTTATCCAAAGCGCTTTACAATTTGTTCCCTCACACATTCACACACAGACGGCAGAAGCAACCGTGCAAGGTGCCAACCTGCTCATCTGGAGCAATTAGGGGTTACGGTGTCTTGCTCAAGGACACTTCGACACGCTGCCCGGGACGAGTGGGAATCAAACCAGGAACCAGGAACCTCCGGATTACCAGACGACTCCCGAGCCACTGTCGCTCCCATTCTTTGTTAAGGATGTGGTTTAGAGCCTTCTCTCCAAAGCATCATCTCATCCTCATTGATGTGGTTTGGGTCACATGTGATTCTAAGGCAGCTGCCTCCTCACATTATCTCCTGGAGAGAAGAGGAGGGACAGCATGCCACTTATGAGCAGGCACTACAGAGGGTTGTAACGTCTGCACAGAGGACCATCTGTCTGATGCAGTTTACCAGACATCTCTGATACCTACAACAACCGATGCACAGACAGAGCAATCCGCATCATGCGTGGCCCCACCCACCCTGCCCATGGACTGGTTACCCCCCTCCCACCCTGCCCACGGACTGTTTACCCCCCTCCCTTCAGGCAGGAGGCTGCGCAGCATCCGGGCAAGAACCACCAGGCTGAAGAATAGCTTCTTCACCGGATGCTGTGAGACGACTGAACAGTCCATCGCAGCTCATCACTGCCAGGCCTCTGCACACTGCACTGTAGCACTTTATGGCACCTATCTCTTTTAATCTTTTAACCAGTGAATCACATTAGTCTTATTGAATTAAATCAGTTTTTACTGAATTAGACTAGGTTTTTATTTAAATGATTTTTTTAAATGATTAGTTTTTACTGGATTTTTATTGAATCAGTTTGTATGTCTGTCATGAGGATTAGTATTTATTTATTTAGTATATATCTAATATCTAGTATCAAATGGCTATAACCGAGACCTGAGTACTATATCTCCATGCTTCCATGTCAATGGAAAAATTACAATAAACATAACTTTGACTTTTGACTTTGATTTTCCCAGCCCATCTGATCAGGTCTTGGATGCTGTCCTTTGAGTTTAACCATGTTGTGATGTAACCATGTGAGTTTAACCATGTTGTGATGCCATAATGAGTTTAACCATGTTGTGATGCCATAATGAGTTTAACCATGTTGTGATGCCATAATGAGTTTAACCATGTTGTGATGCCATAATGAGTTTAACCATGTTGTGATGCCATAATGAGTTTAACCATGTTGTGATGTAACCACGTGAGTTTAACCATGTTGTGATGCCATAATGAGTTTAACCATGTTGTGATGCCATAATGAGTTTAACCATGTTGTGATGTAACCATGTGAGTTTAACCATGTTGTGATGTAACCATGTGAGTTTAACCATGTTGTGATGCCATAATGAGTTTAACCATGTTGTGATGCCATAATGAGTTTAACCATGTTGTGATGCCATAATGAGTTTAACCATGTTGTGATGTAACCACGTGAGTTTAACCATGTTGTGATGCCATAATGAGTTTAACCATGTTGTGATGCCATAATGAGTTTAACCATGTTGTGATGTAACCATGTGAGTTTAACCATGTTGTGATGTAACCATGTGAGTTTAACCATGTTGTGATGTAACCATGTGAGTTTACCATGTTGTGATGTAACCATGTGAGTTTACCATGTTGTGATGTAACCATGTGAGTTTAACATGTTGTGATGTAACCATGTGAGTTTAACATGTTGTGATGTAACCATGTGAGTTTAACATGTTGTGATGTAACCATGTGAGTTTAACATGTTGTGATGTAACCATGTGAGTTTAACCATGTTGTGATGCCATAATGAGTTTAACCATGTTGTGATGTAACCATGTGAGTTTAACCATGTTATGATGTAACCATGTGAGTTTAACCATGTTATGATGTAACCATGTGAGTTTAACCATGTTGTGATGCCATAATGAGTTTAACCATGTTGTGATGCCATAATTACATTCAAATGAATGATGATTCGTCCAGAAGATTAAAGTGTTCACTTCCCACTCGCTCGTCTGTTTCCGCCACTGTGGTAGGGCCAGTGGTGCAGTCGTAATATGGGAACTGCCCGGACGCCACGTGCACAGAACAGATGATTATTATGCAGAATAAATAGTAGGACACATGTTTGTATAGGAAATTACTAGTTTTAGTTTAGTTTTTGTAAATATTGCCTTGAAATAGAGAAGCTGAAAAAGGTAGCAGGATGTAGCCTTCAATATATAAGAAATTATATTGTCAACAGATATGGTTGAAAAACAATGTTTTAAATGTAATTGTAGTTAAAAAAAATTTAATTGAATGAACTTAAACTAGAAAAGTAAATACAAACTAAATTAACAATGTAACTTAGTTTACAGAAGGACAGTTTCCTTCTGAAGCACAACTTAAGAAATGTCTCCTCCTTCCAGTCGGGACCATTGTCACATAGTGAGAGGTTCCACAGCTCAAGCAAACCCCCACCAATTGGTACAGGCTTGTATTTTGGTTTGGCTCTTCTCGTTCTTTGTTATGCTATCGGTATCCTATTATTATGCAAAGTCTAGGTGATAGATAAGTGCCGGCCGCCTGGGAACTTGGCGCACGGCGCGACGAGTCCAGTGGAAATTGTGAACGCATTTTTGTGTGTGCGCGCGTGCACATCCGTGCGCGACTGTGCATACACATCCATGCACGACTGCGCGTACTTCTGCTCAGCGAACTACTAGGACGACGTGGTACCCGGTCCACCCACCACTGCATCCCTGGGTACCTTCCTACAGGGGTGTAAAGTACTTGAGTAATTGTACTTTGTTACAATACTTAAGTACTGTTTTTGGAGATTTGTACTTTACGCAAGTATTATTAGGTTTGTAACCATACTTTTTACTCCTTACATTTAAAATGCAAACCGACAAAGTCCTGAAAATCAGTCCAGGACTTGGACTCGAGTCAGAACCAGAAACCTCTGTATTTCCAGACGACTGCTCTACCTCCCGAGCCACTGTACCACACAAGTACAGTACAAACGAAAAGAAGTTTGCAACCAGAGTGCAAATGTAACAGCAAAGTGCGATAGTAATATACAATGTACAGGTGATTAAACTGGGTATAAAGTATATCAATTAGTACTACTGAGTGATAGTGCTAATCAGATGTATGTACAGTAGAGTTGGCTACCCTGTAGAACAATAGCATGATACGCCCCTCAATGTACAGTGTTACTTGTTTATACAGTGTGCCCCCCGCCCCCCCCCCCCCCCCCCAACCACCTCCAATGTAAATTACCCAGTATGGTTGTCAATATCCCAATGTACCCAACCCCCCCCACCCAACCTCCAATGTACAGTTTCTACGTCAAATGTATATACTCCCTTTTCTTGACTCCTTCTGTATCACAAACAGTACTGTATTTGCAAATCTGGTATGTCATAAATGTATAGATGTAGCAGTACTGACTATCTGTATGTCATGTATGTCATATATGTCTATATGAATTGAAAATGGGGGACCCTGATGGAAACAAGACAAACGTCTTTCTCAGGTCTGCATCCCCTTAACAATTGTATGTATTGAGCCGTACTGTATTGTACCCATTCTGCAATCTGTTAAATAAAGTTTTCATTCATTCATTCATTCATTCATACTTTCATCTAGTTATTCCATGGACCCTACATGTCGAAATACTTCCCAAAGGTCAGTGAATTCCATGACCACAACACCAGAGGGAGTTCCACAAATCATGTCCAACCGAGATTCGGCTCAAACAAGGGACTATATGTTTCGCAATTATGCCACAACAATGTGGAACGCCCTACCCACAGCCGTAAAATAATGTGAATCCCTACCCACCTTCAAAACCGCTCTAAAAAAGCACCTACGGGAGGCCGCAATTCGAAACTGGCCCCGGTAAATGCCCCCCCCCCACCCAACCCCCCAAATGTACAGTTTCCTCCCCCTCAAATGTATTATATTCTCTTTTAGAAACTCTGTCTGTAAATAAACAGTACTGTATATTTGTATGTCGTGTGTGTCATAAATGTTATGAATTGAAAATGGGGGACCCTGGTGTAAACAAGACGAAAGTCTTTCTCTGGTCTGCATCCCCTTAACAATTGTGTGTATTGACAGCCGTACTGTATTGTACCCATTCTGCAATCTGTTAATAAAATGTTCAATCAAAAAACCCTGAGCAGACGCTGACAGGTTACAAATCACCTCGGCCAGTTCTTGGTGCCAGTAGGCATCAGACTCCACAACCGTGTGGGCAAGGACAGCTGCCAACGGCTGGAGAACTAATGGCTGGAGAACTGGAGAACCGTTAGAACTGTTTGACAACTACTAAACCATGCACAGACTCTGGCACTGTGTGCTATTATTACAGATAAGAGTAGCCTATACATATGTCCCGCCTGTCAGCGTGTTATTATTATGATATGATGAGTGTATATGTTTCACCATCTCTCATTTATAACCATTCGTGAAGGACCCCCCCCCCCCCCCCTTTTATCTTGTTTTAGTACCTAGCTGGAAGGCAAAGAGGTATGTGTTGAAGGATTGAATGTGTAATTTGTGTTATATTTTCGATCTTCATGTTTGTGTATAGAGCTGAATTAAGTTAGCTAAGATGCTAGCCAGTGTCCGTTTCCATGTGATACGGGATAAACGTATGACTGTATGTTTCACTTCTTTCAGCTCTCACGGTGTCTAATGGTGAACTTTTGTCAATAAATGGTTGGCATACCGCACCATGGCCATCAGTTCTCAAGGATCTCATTTCGTCTGAAGTAAAGTCCCGCTGGGAAATGCCACACCCTGGCGATGCGATACGATTCACCCCTGCCCTGTTGAGATACAGTTAACTGTTCGATACGATTTGATTCAACATAATGCGATTCGGGGCGATACAATGCGATTCATTCAACACGATGCAAAATAATGATAAAATGTTATGGTATGACAGATGTTTTGGTTGTATTCCTTATATGCAGCTTATATTATTATAAAAAATAAAATAATCTACTGTAAGACAATTTATATAAAAACTCTTGGGTGCCTAAGTGTAACAATCCCAGGTCCTGGGAGGCCTGGGTTAAGGAGAACAATAACACTGGACATTCTCTACCTCCTTTCAATGGTCTCATACCACCCTCTAGTGGTCACCAGCAGATGGTGCAGGCCGGCACATTAACCATGTTGACAAATGTAATTAATATAATTAATAGTATGATTAATGTGATTTCATGGTGTGTGCTGTTGTTGACTTTCCCTCCCCTTGTTTGATGTTGTTCCCCTGTCTGGTTGTGTTTTGGTAATTATGCTTTTGTGTCCTTGTGGTTGATGATTTGTTTTAGACTGGCTTGCCAGCTGTTGTCAATTTGTAATTAGTCGGATATTTAAGTGTGTGTCTCCCTCTCCTCGTCGTGGCGTCATTCCTCCAGTTCCCTGTTTCCTGTCCACGTCGTTGCTCTCCCTTGGTTGACTCTAGTAAGTGTAGTGTTTTGTTTGCCTGTTTGTTTTACGTTTTCTCCAGTGTATTGTTCTAGTGGCAGCTCGGCTGCGCCGTTTACTTTCTTTTGTTTTTTCTCTAAGTCTTTTGTTTATCGTACCAGCAAGGCTGTGTCGTGTTTGTCCTATTTTCGTGTAGTGCTTGTGAACTTAAAGTAAAGTCATTATTCTACACGAATCCTGCCGTCTCTGCCTCTCATCATCATTGTCCACAGTATTGGGTTCTCTCTCCTCCCCACAGTACCCCCACTCGTAACAGAATGACTCCACCACTCAAGAACCCAGCGGACAAGGTGACTGAGATGATGGCCATCATGAGTAGCATGCTAGACGGGGATATGACAAGCTACTCTCCTGCTAAATGGGTCTTCTGGTTGAAGATGATTGACTATGTAGCGAAGGAGAGTCTGACACAGGCGCCTCAGATGAGGGTTATGGCTGACCAGGTCAGTTCTCTTATGGAGACAGCTAGGCAAACCTCGTTTGCTAGATTAGCCCCTGCAGCTAGCCAGGAATTCCCAGCTAGCATTACCCTCACGGTTAGCCTAGCTCCTGAAGCTAACCAGGCCTCAATGGCTAGCACAGCCTCGCCCGTTAGCTGTGCCTCTGCAGCTAGCCAGGCATCCACAACTAGCACAACCCCGTCTGCTAGATTAGCTCCTGCAGCTAGCCAGGCATCCACAGTTAGCACAACCCGTCTGCTAGCTTAGCCCCTGCAGCTAACCAGGCTTCCACGGCTAACCCAGTCTCTACCGTTAGCCTAGCTCCTGCAGTTAGCCAGGCCCTCCCAGCTAGCATTACCCTCACGGTTAGTCTAGCTCCTGAAGCTAACCAGGCCTCAATGGCTAGCACAGCTGCGCCCGGTAGCCTAGCCCCTACAGCTAGCCCATGTCCCATAGTTAGCCTAGCCCCCGCAACTCGCAGACCTCTGAGGCCTAGCAAGGCTCGGAGGGCGAGTGGGGCTAGTACTGCTAACAGGGCCTCCACAGCTGATCTGGCCGTCGCTACCAGCCTGGTTCCGGTCAGGGTAGCCCTGGCTGTCACCGCTTCCCCTCCGGCTTCCACGCCCAGCCCAGCCGGTACGACTGGTTCGGTTGCTACGTCGGGTCCCGTGCCCTCATCTCCAGTCTCTACACCATGCCTCATCGCCGAGACCGGTCCAGTCTCCACGCCCTGCCCAGCCTCTACGCCTGGTCCGGCTGCTACACCGGGTCCAGGCTCTTCATCCCCGGATCCTATGCCACGCCTCACCGCGGAGACCGCTCCGGTCTCCACGCCCTGCCCAGCCTCTACACCTGGTCCGGCTGCTACGCCGGCCTCCGGCTTCTCAACTGGTCCTGGTTCCTCGACTGGTCCTGGCTTCCCCGCTGGTCCAGCCCTACGCCGTGACCGGCGCCCTGGTCCTCGCCGTGGTCCCCGCCGTGGTCTTCATCGTGGTCTTTGCCAAGGTCTACGCTGGGTTCTACTCCGGGGGTCGTCGCCGCCATACCTCCGTTCCGGCTCTCCCGATCCGGTTCCTAGTCCGGCGACGGGAGGGTCCCTCGTCCGGGATCCTGCTCCGGGGTCCTTACCCTCGCCCCTTGGCTCCAGGCTCCCTGACCGGCTCCCTGTTTCTCTCCCTGTTTCTCTCCTACGGCATTCTGATGTGCCGTAGTTGACCACACCATGATGGCATTTTGTCAACACAGTTGGAACCTGGATGAAGCGATATAAAGAAACGAATTGCCAATAAATGTGAAGTTATCTTTGAACCTGTTGTCAAGCGTCGTCAATATACCCCCCCCCCCTATTTCCTCACTAATGGAACTGGTGTTGCGGAGTCACGTTAGTTAGTTAGATAGTTTAGCGTTAACTGAGCGGCTAACAGCGGCTAACGTTAGCCAGCGGCTAACATTAGCCAGTTGGTCAATTCAATTCATGTCTCATCGACTTCCACTGTTTGTTGATAACTGTGACGCGGCTCTCGCCTTCCGTAGTAGCGAAGCAAAGATAGTCTCTGCTGCTGAGTGCTGACAGACGTGGATGAGAGGAAATTATACGAATGAATCGGTTTTGACCAATGCAAAAACGCTACAACAGATGCATCGCGAGTTCAACCTGAATTGTTGAACATTTATGCCGGTGCACCGATGAGAATCGGTGAATCTTAACATCACTATTAACTCATAGTTTTGAGTTAAAACGACCCCTCTCCCCCCCTTGATGATTTTGTGATGATACATATATACAGGGGATCAGCCAGAACGGTTTGGGCTTATTGCACATAATGCGTTTTATCTCGCGATCTATAAAAAAATACTGTATTATCTTGGAAATGCGCAATGTTTAGCGTGTAATAACCTACAAACTACAGTGTGTGGAAACAAACTATTAATCCCATGCTGGACTACAAGTAATGTTTGTCGAAATGGGCCACACCGTGTCTCTACAGCTATAATACAGAACACACACAGCTTCGCAAACATAGTGCAACGACCACTGAAACTACTAGAAAGGTTGGCATTCTAAGGGTAAATTATCCAAGCAGCGTGCCATTCAAAGTGTTAAAGGGGAACTATCTTACAAATGGCCTTTTTCAGTGTTTAGCATTGTTTCCTAGCTATGTGGACTTATATTAATAGGATCTATGTCTCTAATTCTCATATTGGTGCATCCTTCCAATTCTCCTCTCACAATATTCACCCTCACTGAACTGAGTCATCTGAAAATGTGCATATCTGTGATGTCAGAGATTTCTCAGCTGCATAATAATGTGGCAGTTGGTGTGGCAGTTGGCACCAGGGCACACAGTGGTTGGAGCCCAGCCTCAAAACAGCTTAATATCTTGAGGTAGAAAAATGCTGTTTTTGAGTACTTGATTAGAAATACAAAACAATGCATTTAAAAAAAATAAAACTCACAGGAATTGTGTAAAAGTGCCCAAATAGTGAAATAAATTGTAAAATAGTTCCCCTTTAAGGTCCCCTGAGTTTGCTCTGAACAGGGTAATCTGCATTCTGCTATGATGCCGAGTTTAAAACCTTGATCTCCAGCATTTGTCAATCAAGTTTTAATTGACTTGTTATCCTTGCTCTTTGCCTCGTCTGGCTGTCTTGTAGCTAATAGCCACTTGACTCGTCAACTGGCAGTCAGGTAGTTGGCGAGACAAGAGACTCCCAATGCCAAATGAGTTATCATCATCATCATCATCATCATCATCATCATCATCATCATCATCATCATCATCATCATCATCAGAGAGGAGGTGTCCTGGATGAGTTTTTTTGGCTCTGGATTATTTTATGTTTTTGTTTCAGTGTGTGGTGGATTTCTTCTGAGAAAGAGTATTTGAGTATTTGTAACTAAGCGTAACCCAGGTTATAAATATAATATATACATATATCATAAATAAAAAAGTAGTCTTTACCTACACCCCCCCCCCCACGCCCCCCAGTACCTATCTGACCTCCTCCACCCCTACACCTCCTCCACGCCCCCCAGTACCTATCTGACCCCCTACACCTCCTCCATGCCCCCCAGTACCTATCTGACCTCCTACACCACTACACCTCCTCCACGCCCCCAGTACCTATCTGACCTCCTCCCCCCTACACCTCCTCCATGCCCCCCAGTACCTATCTGACCTCCTACACCTCCTCCATGCCCCCCAGTACCTATCTGACCTCCTCCACCCCTACACCTCCTCCATGCCCCCAGTACCTATCTGACCTCCTCCCCCCTACACCTCCTCCACACCCCCCAGCACCTACCTGACCTCCTCCCCCCCTACACCTCCTCCATGCCCCCCAGTACCTATCTGATCTCCTACACCCCTCCTCCATGCCCCCCAGTACCTATCTGACCTCCTCCACCACTACACCTCCTCCATGCCCCCCAGTACCTATCTGACCTCCTCCACCCCTACACCTCCTCCATGCCCCCCAGTACCTATCTGACCTCCTACACCCCTCCTCCATGCCCCCCAGTACCTATCTGACCTCCTCCACTCCTACACCTCCTCCATGCCCCCCAGTACCTATCTGACCTCCTCCACCCCTACACCTCCTCCATGCCCCCAGTACCTATCTGATTTCCTCCACTCCTACACCTCTTCCATGCCCCCCAGTACCTGTTGTCAGTCACAGAGCTGTCGAACGCATGGGTGAATAGCTAGACGTCATAGTTTCTCAAATTGAAGGTCCGCGCTGCTCTGTGTCTATTATGAAATGACAATTGCGCATTGACATGCCCACCACGCACAAATACATTTTTAGGGGAAAATGCAAGTGAAATGGTCGCACTATAGAGCCATCGGTCAAAAATGGGGCTTGAATACACTGAAGTAAAACTTTTGTGCACTCACATTTCTGTTTACTTGTTGCCAGATGCCTGTTTTTGAGTTCTAGCTGAGAGGTAGCAGCTGAAAAACATAACGGTTCCATAGCCTGAAGTCTGAAAATGAGTGTTTGACAAAGGTTTTTGTAATGTGTGTACCGGTAATCAGCGTGATTATCCAAAATGGCCATCCACTTAATTTCATTCAGACGCGCAAGTCAGGACAAAGGACTTCTTCGTCACCTTCCCCCACCTTCCCCCACTCTCACCCGCCCGCCTGGCATCGCTTTCGGAGCAGACGCTCCTTGGTTACAACGGTGGTCAATCATTTTTCACTTTCTGCTCCGAAAGCGATCCAAGACGGGCGCTGGGAGTGGGGTAAGGTGACACCAGAAGACGAAGAAGTTCATTGTTTTGACTAGAGCATGGAAATGAATGGCAGCGATGGCCATTTTGGATAATCATGCCGAATTTGTACTGGTACGCACATTTTCAGTGGAATTGTTATCAACTTTGGACCTGTACTAGATAAGACTTCAGGCTATGGAACCGTTATGTTTTCCAGCTAAGTAAACAGAAATGTGAGTACACAAAACCTTTACTTCAGTGTATTCAAACCTCTGTAACTCAATTTCATTAGCACTCAGAGTGATTATTCTTTGTTGTGGAAGAAATTTCAGAATGTTTCCTTTCTAAAGAGACCAGACTCATGCATGATAAGTATAATACCCAAATTATTTTGGGTATGCAATCGTCAGGCATGTTATGCAAAACTAGCCCCATGCCTGATGCAGAAGAGGTTAAGCACCAGGTATATTGCTGTGCATTGTTAAGTCCGCAGAGCGAGACATAATAAACTCGGTAGTGAGACTTGTGTAATATGTCGTTATTGTTGCTGCCAGGCTCTAAGATGCATTTATTTCCCTAAACAATTACAAAACAATCTACACTTGAGAAACACTGTTGCGGCTGACAACCGTATTGCACATTGCATTTTGCACTGCTAGAATTACTTGCACATTACTCATTACACACATCTCATCTGAATCTGGAGCGCTACTCTGGTAATTCAATATCACCCCCAGATATTGATTGAAGAAGTGTGTTTTTAGTCGACAGCGAAAGATTGGTTGGGATTGGCTCAGGAGGTAGAGTGGCCGTCTGATTTCCGCTCCTCCCGGGCAGCATGTCAAAATGTCCTTGAGCAAGACACTTAACCCCTAATTGCTCCCAATGAGCAGGTTGGCACCTTGCATGGTTGCCTCCTCCGTGTGTGAGTGAATGGGTAAAATGTGAGGAACAAAAAGTTATAAAGCGCTTTGGATCAAATCTGCTATATAAATGTACCATTTACCATTTTTTATAAATGCACCATTTATATTCTATATCAGGGAGATGATCACATACCTGCCAACAGTCCTGTTGTTCTCGGGTTTCTCTAGTTTTCTAAGCGTTTCTCCCGCTGTGCTCCCTTTGGTAATTTCACGGTTAATCTCACATCCCTCCCTCCCAAAAGGTCTTTTAATTGAGTTCTCCACCAATGCCTGTCTATCCTCTTTGGAGGATTTGTGTTGCCAGATCTAATTGAGATGTCTAATTTCCCCTCATTGATCACATCGCTTAATAATTCCATGCACAACCTGGCAACCGAGAGTGAAAGGGAAACTCCTCAGTCTGTCTCCAACACGTTAAGATTGGACGCAGTCAAAATCAACGAAATATTACATTTCCCCACATCTGGTGTGTAATATCTCCCCTTCTCCATTCGCACTGGACTAGTATTAGGCTACATGGGGGTTCTAGGAAATGTTCCCCTGACCGTGGGTTTCCAGATGTGCGTTCGTTCACACGAGACCTTTTCACAGAGGTGTCCTGAGATTGAAATGATCACATGGTTTTGACTGTTAGGTGCGTGAGCGAAACCCATTGTTTCAAATGGCACCTTAATTAAGGTAATTAAGCCAAATACATATAATAAATACACTGCCTTATGCAAGCTGCTGAATCATGCAGAGACATTTTCCAATGATAAATCAAGTATAGACAATCCAGCAGAGGAAAGATAATGAACTGGTTAATAGTTACAGTAGGCCAGTGGTTCCCAAATCTTTTCAATCAGGCCCCATATTTTCGAGTCCCACCTAACTTGGTCTCTTTGGATAAAAGCGTTCAGCTAAATGACTAAATGTATATCCTACCTATAGTCTATCCATATAACATCATAACAATGTACAATTACACCTGTCACAATAATTATAGACATGAACTCAATCATTTTGCTGACCTCAATATTGTCCAAATCCCCTCCCCTGAGGGTGCTTCTTGAAACACACAGACATTCGGCATAGAGGAACATTGTATCAACAAATGTGCTTTGTTTGTATAAATTTAGGGTTGTGCCATTATTACTATGAAAATATAATAATTGTGATTCATTTTGTAATGAGTTGTATGTGTCTGTTTCTAGCATCCTTGACATCCAAGGACAACGATGTAAATAAGTCACTGCGCCTTTTTTCGTTCCTATCCTTGACAAAAGTGTAAATGGAGTAAAATCTGTATATGTTTTGTGTCTAAATAAAAACCTTCAACCTTCAACCTTCCATTGTGTTTACAAAAAGAAAAAAAAACATTTAATACAGTTTACATAAGAATGTCAAAATCTTTAACTGCTTGCACTGCTGCCTGTTTCTGTCCTCTGTGTCTGAAGCAGAGCTTATGTAGCTACACACACACGCACGCACGCACGCACGAGTGGAGCAAACAGATCCCAATTATGTGAAGTTGATCGATGCGATCCATTTCCGGTTTGTATATTACTAATACACGTCCAAATCATGTAGATTATTGAGTTATGGCAAAGATCCATATCCACAGTGTCTGTATTGAGCCCCGGGACGATAAACGAGTTGCCGGATGAAATTAGGGGACGGACCGAGCTGCAACGGGCACTTCCGGTTTGGCAACTCGGCGATCGGCCACCAGGTGGCAGTATTGAAGCATTGCAGAGTTGTGCGGAGTCCTACAGCATCAGCCAAGACTCCGTGGGTGAAATATGAATACCATGACGAAAATATGAAATATTGATATAAAAAAAGAATTATTGGCAGACAACGCATGGCGGAGAAACACGCCTTAACATGGTATTGGCGGAGAATGGGTTTTAATACTTTATTTGGTTCCACAAATTATATTACATAAACAGAGAATCAAATGTATCGGGGCCAAGCAGCACTGAACACTTAAGGGTACACATAGCACCTCCTTCTCCACGTGGCTAAGCTGCCAATAATAGCTGAGACAGAGCAATATATGGCAATTTGTTTGGCTTTTCTTTTAGACATTGCAGCAATTCTCAGACCGGTCATGGTGCATTTGTATACATGGCCAAGACTTCCGAATACAAGTACACTATATCTACACCTATACCCAAGGTCAGCCATCACACTGAGCAGTGGTTGCTATTTGATATACTTGTCCCGGAAGGCTTGGTCCATGTACAGATCAAAGGTACAGCCTACTTCTATGACCAGCACCTCTGGTGTATTTGGTATGTTAGCAAAGACATCATTGGTAAGGCCAAACCACTCTGGTTTCACTCTGGCATGTTTGTACATTGCTGCACTAGATGGTGATATGTTCCGTACCGCATCAGACACAATGTCCACAATACGGTCATGACGAGCGATGTACAGGTGTTTGTATGCATTACATCCGTTTGTTATGTATGCAATGGATTCTAGATGTTGTGAATCCTGATGGTTTAAACAGAATGGACTGTGAGTTTGAGGATACCAAGTGGACAGATTGTATTGAGTGGGTAATTTTAATTTTTTTATTTTACCTTTATTTTACCAGGTAGTCACTTGAGATCAAAGATCTCTTTTTCGAGCAAGACCTGGCCAAAATGGCAGCAAAAACAAAAAACAAACATACAAAAATACACAAAACACAGACAAAGACATAAAAGGCAAAGTGGGGCAAGGGGATACATTTGAGCTGCAGCAAATCAGATTGAATGGGATTGGGGGAGATTGGAGGGTAGGGTAAAAAGGTAGAAAGAGGATGGAAGGTGAGGCTTTGCAGGAGGTTGCTGGGGAGAGAAGGTCAGGTTAAAAACATAAAATATAACAGCACATTATGCAGTGAAGCAGCGACATTCTCCCATCTCATTCTTTAAAATGCCCTTAATTTGAACTTTAAAATCAGATATGGTAGTGAGGGCCTGCAGTTTCAAAGTTTTCATGCTAAGCAGAACCCTCCTTGCAGAATCTCTGTGCAGTTCAACAGTCTCTTCCTGCGGTGTTGTGATGTTGGCCTTCACAACCACACAGGGGTCTGTGATAAGTTCATCAGAGACAGGGACTTCAGTCTGTCTGTTGGGTCTTGTCCATTTCAGCTGAACTCCAGTCTGGTTGCAGAGGTCATTGAGATCTGGTCAGTCAGACCAGACTCCGAAGCCCTTGGCCCGAGAGTCCAGTTTCCCAGAGTCTTTCTTCCTGAAGCCGAGGAAGTTATTCTGGTCTGCGGTGGCCAGGGGGATCTTCCTTCTGCATAGATCCAGCAGGAGAGAGGCCCTGGCCATTTCTCTGACGGTGACATCATCATTGTTAAGCATGTGGAGCAGGCGGGCTAGTCTGGTGGCTATGTAGGTCCACTCGACATTGGGGACTCCCAGCCCTCCCTCTCCACATGGGAGAAAGATCATGCCCTGTGTGGAGTGTGTGTTGAGGCCTATCCACTTTCTGACCAGCTGAACAGTTTTGTTTGTCATTTCTCTCAGTGCCTTGAGAGGGATGTGTACATTGGCAAAAAGGTGTTGGATTTTAGCCAGAGCCACCTCTCTCACAGCCTGGAACTTCATGATGACGGGGAGGGGGGACAGGTCAATCAGGTGTAGACGATGGAGAAACTCTGTAGTGAGCTCCTTGACCTGCTCCCCCCACTCTCCAGCCATGTTAAACCTGTGGCCAAGGTATGGGTAGGTCTCATTACGGGAATACACCTTGATGGGTTGGCCCATTACAAGAAAGGAGGGGGGCTTGTCGTTCTTGGCCTTAT
>NC_140170.1:926906-1291906 GCF_963971535.1 Notolepis coatsorum | reverse complement strand
CCTGGTCCTCCTCTCCTCTCACCTGGTCCTCCTCCTCTCCTCTCACCTGGTCCTCCTCTCCTCTCACCTGGTCCTCCTCCTCTCACCTGGTCCTCCTCTCCTCTCACCTGGTCCTCCTCCTCTCCTCTCACCTGGTCCTCCTCCTCTCCTCTCACCTGGTCCTCCTCTCCTCTCACCTGGTCCTCCTCTCCTCTCACCTGGTCCTCCTCCTCTCCTCTCACCTGGTCCTCCTCTCCTCTCACCTGGTCCTCCTCCTCTCCTCTCACCTGGTCCTCCTCCTCTTCTCTCACCTGGTCCTCCTCTTCTCTCACCTGGTCCTCCTCTTCTCTCACCTGGTCCTCCTCTTCTCTCACCTGGTCCTCCTCTCCTCTCACCTGGTCCTCCTCTTCTCTCACCTGGTCCTCCTCTTCTCTCACCTGGTCCTCCTCTTCTCTCACCTGGTCCTCCTCTCCTCTCACCTGGTCCTCCTCCTCTTCTCTCACCTGGTCCTCCTCCTCTCCTCTCACCTGGTCCTCCTCTTCTCTCACCTGGTCCTCCTCCTCTTCTCTCACCTGGTCTTCCTCTTCTCTCACCTGGTCCTCCTCTCCTCTCACCTGGTCATCCTCCTCTCCTCTCACCTGGTCCTCCTCTCCTCTCACCTGGTCATCCTCCTCTCCTCTCACCTGGTCCTCCTCTCCTCTCACCTGGTCCTCCTCCTCTCCTCTCACCTGGTCCTCCTCCTCTCCTCTCACCTGGTCCTCCTCCTCTCCTCTCACCTGGTCCTCCTCCTCTCCTCTCACCTGGTCCTCCTCCTCTCCTCTCACCTGGTCCTCCTCTCCTCTCACCTGGTCCTCCTCCTCTCCTCTCACCTGGTTCTCCTCTCCTCTCACCTGGTTCTCCTCTCCTCTCACCTGGTCCTCCTCTTCTCTCACCTGGTCCTCCTCCTCTCCTCTCACCTGGTCCTCCTCCTCTCCTCTCACCTGGTCCTCCTCCTCTCCTCTCACCTGGTCCTCCTCCTCTCCTCTCACCTGGTCCTCCTCCTCTCCTCTCACCTGGTCCTCCTCTTCTCTCACCTGGTCCTCCTCCTCTCCTCTCACCTGGTCCTCCTCCTCTCCTCTCACCTGGTCCTCCTCCTCTCCTCTCACCTGGTCCTCCTCCTCTCCTCTCACCTGGTCCTCCTCCTCTCCTCTCACCTGGTCCTCCTCCTCTCCTCTCACCTGGTCCTCCTCTCCTCTCACCTGGTCCTCCTCTCCTCTCACCTGGTCCTCCTCTCCTCTCACCTGGTCCTCCTCTTCTCTCACCTGGTCCTCCTCTCCTCTCACCTGGTCCTCCTCCTCTCCTCTCACCTGGTCCTCCTCTCCTCTCACCTGGTCCTCCTCCTCTCCTCTCACCTGGTCCTCCTCTCCTCTCACCTGGTCCTCCTCCTCTCACCTGGTCCTCCTCTCCTCTCACCTGGTCCTCCTCCTCTCCTCTCACCTGGTCCTCCTCTCCTCTCACCTGGTCCTCCTCTCCTCTCACCTGGTCCTCCTCCTCTCCTCTCACCTGGTCCTCCTCCTCTCCTCTCACCTGGTCCTCCTCCTCTCCTCTCACCTGGTCCTCCTCTCCTCTCACCTGGTCCTCCTCCTCTCCTCTCACCTGGTCCTCCTCATCTCCTCTCACCTGGTCCTCCTCCTCTCCTCTCACCTGGTCCTCCTCCTCTCACCTGGTCCTCCTCTCCTCTCACCTGGTCCTCCTCCTCTCCTCTCACCTGGTCCTCCTCTCCTCTCACCTGGTCCTCCTCCTCTCACCTGGTCCTCCTCTCCTCTCACCTGGTCCTCCTCCTCTCCTCTCACCTGGTCCTCCTCCTCTCCTCTCACCTGGTCCTCCTCCTCTCCTCTCACCTGGTCCTCCTCTCCTCTCACCTGGTCCTCCTCTCCTCTCACCTGGTCCTCCTCCTCTCCTCTCACCTGGTCGTCCCGCCCCCTTTTCCCCAAAAAAGCGAATTCAGCGAAAGTCAGAGAAAGTCAAGTCCTCCACTGAACTCCTAACCTTAATTATATTTGATTAGCCTTGTTTTAACAATACAATTGTATCAACCATGACTTCGACCACACGCACGATTAACCTCTCCGGTTACACCGCACATCTGCAACCATTTTGCTCGCAATCCACAGCCTTTTTAAGTGAGACGCTCACATTATATTATCAATTTTTATGAAATGACAATATCCTGTTGGAGTGGAGAGAGAGCCCAGCCCTCTTTTCTTGATCTTCCAATCACAACTGGTGCTTCCCTCAGACAAGAAAAGGGGGCGTGGTTTGCGGTGTGCGGGTGTGTCGATTACTAATATTGGGCAAAACATATATACACATTATGTCAGAGAACAGGACTTGTACGTCCAGAAAGAAAAAGCAAATATTGCGATTGTTAGCGAGGCTGTTTTCCAGCAGTCTACAGAGGAATGGACTGTTGATGTGTGAGGTAAGCCACCACCCAAAATCATATGGTTTGATACAAAATTATGCTGAGAATTATGTGAAATATAACCTGCCCAAGAGATCTTCTGTGTGCCCAGATTAGCTCTGGACTATTGCCTTTATATTTGGACGCTATGCTGCAGTGAAAAACAGGACATTTTTGAGCCTCTGAGACCCACATACAGGAAGACCATTGTCTCCTTTAGAGGGAGGGACAGGATCTTTAAGACCCATTGTCTCCTTTAGAGGGAGTGACAGGATCTTTAAGACACATTGTCTTCTTTACAGGGAGGGACAGGATCTTTAAGACACATTGTCTCCTTTAGAGGGAGGGACAGGATCTTTAAGACACATTGTCTTCTTTAGAGGGAGGGACAGGATCTTTAAGACCCATTGTCTTCTTTACAGGGAGGGACATGGGATCTTTAAGACCCATTGTCTTCTTTAGAGGGAGGGACAGGATCTTTAAGACACATTGTCTTCTTTACAGGGAGGGACAGGATCTTTAAGACCCATTGTCTTCTTTACAGGGAGGGACATGGGATCTTTAAGACCTATTGTCTTCTTTAGAGGGAGGGACAGGATCTTTAAGACACATTGTCTTCTTTAGAGGGAGGGACAGGATCTTTAAGACCTATTGTCTTCTTTACAGGGAGGGACAGGATCTTTAAGACACATTGTCTTCTTTACAGGGAGGGACAGGATCTTTAAGACCCATTGTCTTCTTTACAGGGAGGGACAGGATCTTTAAGACACATTGTCTTCTTTAGAGGGAGAGACAGGATCTTTAAGACACATTGTCTTCTTTAGAGGGAGGGACAGGATCTTTAAGACACATTGTCTTCTTTACAGGGAGGGACAGGATCTTTAAGACCTATTGTCTTCTTTAGAGGGAGGGACAGGATCTTTAAGACACAATGTCTTCTTTACAGGGAGGGACAGGATCTTTAAGACACATTGTCTTCTTTAGAGGGAGGGACAGGATCTTTAAGACCCATTGTCTTCTTTACAGGGAGGGACAGGATCTTTAAGACCCATTGTCTCCTTTAGAGGGAGGGACAGGATCTTTAAGACCCATTGTCTTCTTTAGAGGGAGAGACAGGGGATCTTTAAGACCCATTGTCTTCTTTACAGGGAGGGACAGGATCTTTAAGACACATTGTCTTCTTTAGAGGGAGGGACAGGATCTTTAAGACCCATTGTCTTCTTTAGAGGGAGGGACAGGGGATCTTTAAGACACATTGTCTTCTTTACAGGGAGGGACAGGATCTTTAAGACCCATTGTCTTCTTTACAGGGAGGGACAGGATCTTTAAGACACATTGTCTTCTTTACAGGGAGGGACAGGATCTTTAAGACACATTGTCTCCTTTAGAGGGAGGGACAGGATCTTTAAGACACAATGTCTTCTTTACAGGGAGGGACAGGATCTTTAAGACCCATTGTCTTCTTTACAGGGAGGGACAGGATCTTTAAGACACATTGTCTTCTTTAGAGGGAGGGACAGGATCTTTAAGACCCATTGTCTTCTTTACAGGGAGAGACAGGGGATCTTTAAGACACATTGTCTCCTTTACAGGGAGGGACAGGATCTTTAAGACCCATTGTCTTCTTTAGAGGGAGGGACAGGGGATCTTTAAGACCCATTGTCTTCTTTACAGGGAGGGACAGGATCTTTAAGACACATTGTCTTCTTTAGAGGGAGGGACAGGATCTTTAAGACACATTGTCTTCTTTAGAGGGAGGGACAGGGGATCTTTAAGACCCATTGTCTTCTTTACAGGGAGGGACAGGATCTTTAAGACCCATTGTCTTCTTTACAGGGAGGGACAGGATCTTTAAGACCCATTGTCTTCTTTAGAGGGAGGGACAGGATCTTTAAGACCCATTGTCTTCTTTAGAGGGAGTGACATGGGATCTTTAAGACACATTGTCTTCTTTAGAGGGAGGGACAGGGGATCTTTAAGACCCATTGTCTTCTTTACAGGGAGGGACAGGATCTTTAAGACACATTGTCTTCTTTACAGGGAGGGACAGGATCTTTAAGACCCATTGTCTTCTTTAGAGGGAGTGACATGGGATCTTTAAGACACATTGTCTTCTTTAGAGGGAGGGACAGGATCTTTAAGACACATTGTCTTCTTTACAGGGAGGGACAGGATCTTTAAGACCCATTGTCTTCTTTAGAGGGAGGGACAGGATCTTTAAGACACATTGTCTTCTTTACAGGGAGGGACAGGATCTTTAAGACACATTGTCTTCTTTACAGGGAGGGACAGGATCTTTAAGACCCATTGTCTTCTTTACAGGGAGGGACAGGGTCTTTAAGACACATTGTCTTCTTTACAGGGAGGGACAGGATCTTTAAGACCCATTGTCTTCTTTACAGGGAGGGACAGGATCTTTAAGACCCATTGTCTTCTTTACAGGGAGGGACAGGATCTTTAAGACACATTGTCTTCTTTAGAGGGAGGGACAGGATCTTTAAGACCCATTGTCTCCTTTAGAGGGAGTGACAGGATCTTTAAGACACATTGTCTTCTTTAGAGGGAGGGACAGGATCTTTAAGACCCATTGTCTTCTTTAGAGGGAGTGACATGGGATCTTTAAGACACATTGTCTTCTTTAGAGGGAGGGACAGGATCTTTAAGACCCATTGTCTTCTTTACAGGGAGAGACATGGGATCTTTAAGACCTATTGTCTTCTTTAGAGGGAGGGACAGGATCTTTAAGACACATTGTCTTCTTTAGAGGGAGGGACAGGGGATCTTTAAGACCCATTGTCTTCTTTAGAGGGAGGGACAGGATCTTTAAGACACATTGTCTTCTTTACAGGGAGGGACAGGATCTTTAAGACCTATTGTCTTCTTTAGAGGGAGGGACAGGATCTTTAAGACCCATTGTCTTCTTTAGAGGGAGAGACAGGATCTTTAAGACACATTGTCTTCTTTAGAGGGAGGGACAGGATCTTTAAGACACATTGTCTTCTTTACAGGGAGGGACAGGATCTTTAAGACCCATTGTCTCCTTTAGAGGGAGAGACAGGGGATCTTTAAGACCCATTGTCTTCTTTAGAGGGAGGGACAGGGGATCTTTAAGACACATTGTCTTCTTTAGAGGGAGGGACAGGATCTTTAAGACACATTGTCTTCTTTACAGGGAGGGACAGGGGATCTTTAAGACACATTGTCTTCTTTAGAGGGAGGGACAGGATCTTTAAGACACATTGTCTTCTTTACAGGGAGGGACAGGATCTTTAAGACCCATTGTCTTCTTTACAGGGAGGGACAGGATGTTTAAGACCCATTGTCTTCTTTACAGGGAGGGACAGGATCTTTAAGACACAATGTCTTCTTTAGAGGGAGGGACAGGATCTTTAAGACACATTGTCTTCTTTACAGGGAGGGACAGGATCTTTAAGACCCATTGTCTTCTTTACAGGGAGGGACAGGATCTTTAAGACACATTGTCTCCTTTACAGGGAGGGACAGGATCTTTAAGACACATTGTCTTCTTTACAGGGAGGGACAGGATCTTTAAGACCCATTGTCTTCTTTAGAGGGAGGGACAGGATCTTTAAGACACATTGTCTCCTTTACAGGGAGGGACAGGATCTTTAAGACACATTGTCTTCTTTAGAGGGAGGGACAGGGGATCTTTAAGACACATTGTCTTCTTTACAGGGAGGGACAGGATCTTTAAGACACATTGTCTTCTTTAGAGGGAGGGACAGGATCTTTAAGACACATTGTCTTCTTTACAGGGAGGGACAGGATCTTTAAGACACATTGTCTTCTTTAGAGGGAGGGACAGGGGATCTTTAAGACACATTGTCTTCTTTACAGGGAGGGACAGGATCTTTAAGACCCATTGTCTTCTTTAGAGGGAGGGACAGGATCTTTAAGACACATTGTCTTCTTTAGAGGGAGGGACAGGATCTTTAAGACCCATTGTCTTCTTTACAGGGAGGGACAGGATCTTTAAGACCCATTGTCTTCTTTAGAGGGAGGGACAGGATCTTTAAGACCCATTGTCTTCTTTAGAGGGAGGGACAGGGTCTTTAAGACACATTGTCTCCTTTAGAGGGAGGGACAGGATCTTTAAGACACATTGTCTTCTTTAGAGGGAGGGACAGGATCTTTAAGACACATTGTCTTCTTTACAGGGAGGGACAGGATCTTTAAGACACATTGTCTTCTTTACAGGGAGGGACAGGGGATCTTTAAGACACATTGTCTTCTTTAGAGGGAGGGACAGGATCTTTAAGACACATTGTCTTCTTTACAGGGAGAGACAGGGGATCTTTAAGACACATTGTCTTCTTTAGAGGGAGAGACAGGATCTTTAAGACCCATTGTCTTCTTTAGAGGGAGGGACAGGATCTTTAAGACCCATTGTCTTCTTTAGAGGGAGGGACAGGGGATCTTTAAGACCCATTGTCTTCTTTAGAGGGAGGGACAGGATCTTTAAGACACATTGTCTTCTTTACAGGGAGGGACAGGATCTTTAAGACACATTGTCTTCTTTAGAGGGAGAGACAGGGGATCTTTAAGACCCATTGTCTCCTTTAGAGGGAGGGACAGGATCTTTAAGACCTATTGTCTTCTTTACAGGGAGGGACAGGATCTTTAAGACACATTGTCTCCTTTACAGGGAGGGACAGGATCTTTAAGACCCATTGTCTTCTTTACAGGGAGGGACAGGATCTTTAAGACACATTGTCTCCTTTAGAGGGAGGGACAGGATCTTTAAGACCCATTGTCTTCTTTAGAGGGAGGGACAGGATCTTTAAGACACATTGTCTTCTTTAGAGGGAGGGACAGGATCTTTAAGACACAATGTCTTCTTTACAGGGAGGGACAGGATCTTTAAGACACATTGTCTCCTTTAGAGGGAGGGACAGGATCTTTAAGACACATTGTCTTCTTTAGAGGGAGAGACAGGGGATCTTTAAGACCCATTGTCTTCTTTAGAGGGAGGGACAGGATCTTTAAGACACATTGTCTCCTTTACAGGGAGGGACAGGATCTTTAAGACACAATGTCTTCTTTACAGGGAGGGACAGGATCTTTAAGACCCATTGTCTTCTTTACAGGGAGGGACAGGATCTTTAAGACCCATTGTCTTCTTTACAGGGAGGGACAGGGTCTTTAAGACCCATTGTCTCCTTTAGAGGGAGAGACAGGGGATCTTTAAGACCCATTGTCTTCTTTACAGGGAGGGACAGGATCTTTAAGACACATTGTCTTCTTTACAGGGAGAGACAGGGGATCTTTAAGACCCATTGTCTCCTTTACAGGGAGGGACAGGATCTTTAAGACACATTGTCTTCTTTACAGGGAGGGACAGGATCTTTAAGACACATTGTCTTCTTTAGAGGGAGGGACAGGATCTTTAAGACCCATTGTCTTCTTTAGAGGGAGGGACAGGATCTTTAAGACACATTGTCTTCTTTAGAGGGAGGGACAGGGGATCTTTAAGACCCATTGTCTTCTTTACAGGGAGGGACAGGATCTTTAAGACACATTGTCTTCTTTAGAGGGAGGGACAGGATCTTTAAGACCCATTGTCTTCTTTACAGGGAGGGACAGGGGATCTTTAAGACACATTGTCTTCTTTAGAGGGAGGGACAGGATCTTTAAGACCCATTGTCTTCTTTACAGGGAGGGACAGGATCTTTAAGACCCATTGTCTTCTTTAGAGGGAGAGACAGGATCTTTAAGACCCATTGTCTTCTTTAGAGGGAGGGACAGGATCTTTAAGACCCATTGTCTTCTTTACAGGGAGGGACAGGATCTTTAAGACACAATGTCTTCTTTACAGGGAGGGACAGGATCTTTAAGACCCATTGTCTTCTTTACAGGGAGGGACAGGATCTTTAAGACCCATTGTCTTCTTTAGAGGGAGGGACAGGATCTTTAAGACCCATTGTCTTCTTTAGAGGGAGGGACAGGATCTTTAAGACACATTGTCTTCTTTACAGGGAGGGACAGGATCTTTAAGACACAATGTCTTCTTTACAGGGAGGGACAGGATCTTTAAGACCCATTGTCTTCTTTAGAGGGAGGGACAGGATCTTTAAGACACATTGTCTTCTTTACAGGGAGGGACAGGATCTTTAAGACACAATGTCTTCTTTAGAGGGAGGGACAGGATCTTTAAGACACATTGTCTTCTTTAGAGGGAGGGACAGGATCTTTAAGACCCATTGTCTTCTTTAGAGGGAGGGACAGGATCTTTAAGACCCATTGTCTCCTTTAGAGGGAGAGACAGGGGATCTTTAAGACACATAGTCTTCTTTAGAGGGAGAGACAGGGGATCTTTAAGACACAATGTCTTCTTTAGAGGGAGGGACAGGATCTTTAAGACACATTGTCTTCTTTAGAGGGAGGGACAGGATCTTTAAGACACATTGTCTTCTTTACAGGGAGGGACAGGATCTTTAAGACACATTGTCTTCTTTAGAGGGAGGGACAGGGGATCTTTAAGACACATTGTCTTCTTTACAGGGAGGGACAGGATCTTTAAGACCCATTGTCTTCTTTAGAGGGAGGGACAGGATCTTTAAGACACATTGTCTTCTTTAGAGGGAGGGACAGGATCTTTAAGACCCATTGTCTTCTTTACAGGGAGGGACAGGATCTTTAAGACCCATTGTCTTCTTTAGAGGGAGGGACAGGATCTTTAAGACCCATTGTCTTCTTTAGAGGGAGGGACAGGATCTTTAAGACCCATTGTCTTCTTTACAGGGAGGGACAGGATCTTTAAGACCCATTGTCTTCTTTACAGGGAGGGACAGGGTCTTTAAGACACATTGTCTCCTTTAGAGGGAGTGACAGGATCTTTAAGACCCATTGTCTTCTTTAGAGGGAGGGACAGGATCTTTAAGACCCATTGTCTTCTTTAGAGGGAGGGACAGGATCTTTAAGACCCATTGTCTCCTTTACAGGGAGGGACAGGATCTTTAAGACCCATTGTCTTCTTTAGAGGGAGGGACAGGATCTTTAAGACACATTGTCTTCTTTACAGGGAGGGACAGGATCTTTAAGACACATTGTCTTCTTTACAGGGAGGGACAGGGGATCTTTAAGACACATTGTCTTCTTTAGAGGGAGGGACAGGATCTTTAAGACACATTGTCTTCTTTACAGGGAGAGACAGGGGATCTTTAAGACACATTGTCTTCTTTAGAGGGAGGGACAGGATCTTTAAGACACATTGTCTTCTTTAGAGGGAGAGACAGGATCTTTAAGACCCATTGTCTTCTTTAGAGGGAGGGACAGGATCTTTAAGACCCATTGTCTTCTTTAGAGGGAGGGACAGGGGATCTTTAAGACCCATTGTCTTCTTTAGAGGGAGGGACAGGATCTTTAAGACACATTGTCTTCTTTAGAGGGAGGGACAGGATCTTTAAGACACATTGTCTTCTTTAGAGGGAGAGACAGGGGATCTTTAAGACCCATTGTCTCCTTTAGAGGGAGGGACAGGATCTTTAAGACATATTGTCTTCTTTACAGGGAGGGACAGGATCTTTAAGACACATTGTCTCCTTTACAGGGAGGGACAGGATCTTTAAGACACATTGTCTCCTTTAGAGGGAGGGACAGGATCTTTAAGACCCATTGTCTTCTTTAGAGGGAGGGACAGGATCTTTAAGACACATTGTCTTCTTTAGAGGGAGGGACAGGATCTTTAAGACACAATGTCTTCTTTACAGGGAGGGACAGGATCTTTAAGACACATTGTCTCCTTTAGAGGGAGGGACAGGATCTTTAAGACACATTGTCTTCTTTAGAGGGAGAGACAGGGGATCTTTAAGACCCATTGTCTTCTTTAGAGGGAGGGACAGGATCTTTAAGACACATTGTCTCCTTTACAGGGAGGGACAGGATCTTTAAGACACAATGTCTTCTTTACAGGGAGGGACAGGATCTTTAAGACACATTGTCTTCTTTACAGGGAGGGACAGGATCTTTAAGACCCATTGTCTTCTTTACAGGGAGGGACAGGATCTTTAAGACCCATTGTCTTCTTTACAGGGAGGGACAGGGTCTTTAAGACCCATTGTCTCCTTTAGAGGGAGAGACAGGGGATCTTTAAGACCCATTGTCTTCTTTACAGGGAGGGACAGGATCTTTAAGACACATTGTCTTCTTTACAGGGAGAGACAGGGGATCTTTAAGACCCATTGTCTCCTTTACAGGGAGGGACAGGATCTTTAAGACACATTGTCTTCTTTACAGGGAGGGACAGGATCTTTAAGACACATTGTCTTCTTTAGAGGGAGGGACAGGATCTTTAAGACCCATTGTCTTCTTTAGAGGGAGGGACAGGATCTTTAAGACACATTGTCTTCTTTAGAGGGAGGGACAGGGGATCTTTAAGACCCATTGTCTTCTTTAGAGGGAGGGACAGGATCTTTAAGACACATTGTCTTCTTTACAGGGAGGGACAGGATCTTTAAGACCCATTGTCTTCTTTAGAGGGAGGGACAGGATCTTTAAGACCCATTGTCTTCTTTAGAGGGAGGGACAGGATCTTTAAGACCCATTGTCTTCTTTAGAGGGAGGGACAGGATCTTTAAGACCCATTGTCTTCTTTACAGGGAGGGACAGGATCTTTAAGACCCATTGTCTTCTTTACAGGGAGGGACAGGATCTTTAAGACACATTGTCTTCTTTAGAGGAAGGGACAGGGGATCTTTAAGACCTATTGTCTTCTTTAGAGGGAGGGACAGGATCTTTAAGACCCATTGTCTTCTTTACAGGGAGGGACAGGATCTTTAAGACCCATTGTCTCCTTTACAGGGAGAGACAGGGGATCTTTAAGACCCATTGTCTCCTTTAGAGGGAGGGACAGGATCTTTAAGACACATTGTCTTCTTTAGAGGGAGGGACAGGATCTTTAAGACCCATTGTCTTCTTTAGAGGGAGGGACAGGATCTTTAAGACACATTGTCTTCTTTACAGGGAGGGACAGGATCTTTAAGACCCATTGTCTTCTGTTACGTGTTTGTGCCCTGATCAGGCGTTCCTAGTGTGATGTGTTATGTCTAGCTGTAGTTCCCTGTCCTGGTCTTGTAGTCCTTATCGTTTCCCTCCCAGGTGTACCCATTTGTAATCAACCCAGGTGTGTCTCGTCTCGTCATTCCCTCTTGTGTAACTGTTCTGTCTTCCTCCGTGTCTGATGCCGATCCTGTCTGTACAGTCTGTGTTTTGTTTGTCATTATTTTATATTTCTTTCTGATCACAAAACCATGGTAATTATTAATTAAATATCTTTTGTTTTTTACTTTGGCTACCGTCTCCTTATTATGTTACATTGACCAGACAACGAGCCTTCCTTCAGTCAATGGTAACGTAATAGATGGATGGACAGGATCTTTAAGACAGGATGAGATACAAGACAATAGCTCAGGGCCGTATGCCCGGGTGGCAGGAGAGACCACTCAGAATTGGTCAGGGCAGAGCAGGGACCGGTTGAGACAGACTTGGGACCGGTTGAGACAGACTTTAGCTTTAATGAGATTGATAGAGCAACAGTTTTGAAATTAATTATGTCTCAAGCTGATTCCACTTCCTCTGGTATAGACAACTTAGACAGCAAAATACTTAAACTTGTGGTTAACTCTGTAGCTACTCCTATATGTTATATATTCAACCAGTGCTTAATCAATGGGGTTCATCCTACAGCATGGGAGGAAGCTAAAGTCATCCCACTTCCGAAAGACAAAAATAAAACATTTAATGGTCCAAATAGCCGTCCGATCAGTATTTTACCGTTGCTAAGCAAAATAATAGAAAAAACAGGTCATGGATTACTTTTTCAATAACAATCTGCTCTCAGCCGTTCAGCATGCATACAGGCAAGGTCATTCTACGAGCACTGCACTCTTGCAAATGAGTGATGACTGGTTATAAATTATGGATGACAAGAAATTTGTAGGTGCCGTTATATTGAATTTCAGTGCAGCATTTGATGTAATTGATCATACCTTGCTTGTAGATAAGCTACAGTGTTACGGTTTCACATCCAATGCACTATCATGGTTTATTAATTATCTCTCAGGGAGACAACAGAGAGTCTTCTTTAATGGCATCTTTTCAAAATGTAATTTTTTTTTAAAACAATTATGTATGCTGATGACCAGTGTTGGGACTAACGCGTTACAAAGTAACGCGTTACAGAAACGAAGTTACTTTTTGCCGCAACTAGTACTCTAACGCATTACTTTTGAAATTCAGTAACGCTACTTACGTTACTGAATGGTTCGTCACTGCGTTATTTGCGTTATATACGGCGTAGATTGATAGCGAGCGGTAGTGATTATTATTATTATTATTATTATCCTCATCCCCACCCGCGTAGAATGATACGAGGCGAGTCTGGCCACTGGCCAATCAGAAGTGCGCAAGAAATGCGGCTACGGAAAGAAATAGACCCTCTCTATTGTAAACAAAACAAACGCTCGCTATGAATCCACATAAAAAGAACGCAGTAACAAACTAACAAACCATTTAGCAACTACTTGGAGAGATAATTAATATACAACATGGAAACGAGATAAAGAACATGTTTGAGGCGCTGCTGGAGTCAACTGGACTAACGTAACGTTACTACATCTCAACCACCGCAGCCTTTGGTGAGTGCAATGTGTTCACTGAAACTCAAGTTGATCAACGGATTTTGACTGTACGAAATCTGCCAGGGAATCTCATAATACTAATCAAACAATATAAATATAGTCCTTTCATGCACAATTGATATCCTAACTATTCTAACGTTGCAATGCTTTGATTGATATCTTAAACAACGTTGCAACTTGCAAGATGGTGAATGAATGAATGAATGAAAACTTTATTTAACAGATTGCAGAATGGGTACAATACAGTACGGCTCAATACATACAATTGTTAAGGGGATGCAGACCTGAGAAAGACGTTTGTCTTGTTTCCATCAGGGTCCCCCATTTTCAATTCATATAGACATTTATGACATACACAACATACATGACATTTATGGCATAGGGACATATAGGTATTTAGTACTGATACATTTGTGACATAAACGGTATTCAAATACTGTTACCCCTAGCTTTGGGTAGGGCGTTCCACATTGTTGTGGCATAATTGCGAAACGTGTTTAGTCCCTTGTTTGAGCCGAATCTGGGTTTTACATGATTTGTGGAGCTCCCTCTGGTGTTGTGATCGTGGTATTCACTGACCTTTGGGACGTATTTTGACATGTACATGGGTACCCCGGTCGTATAGTGTATCTTGTAGACTAGGCCCATTGCAAGTTGCTGTACTCTGTCGTCTACTCTAAGCCATCCTAGGTTGTCAAAGTGGGCAGGGGTGAGGTGGGTTCTGGGGTTCAGGTCAAGTAGTAGTCTGACCAGTTTGTTTTGTGATGTTTGTAATTTTGTTTTAAGCGCCTTTGAGGTGCTTTGGTACCATGAGGTGCAAGCATAGTCGTAGTACCCTTGAATTATAATGGTTATAATGAAACGCTCCGGCGACATCAAGGCTGTTCCTTCAACCGGCGCACTTCTTATTATATGACTCGGGACAACATTTGTTTGTGTCAGATTTGTGTTTGTATCTAGACCACATTGCTTAGCAGAGTTCGGTGATGTGAATGGAAACTGTCAAGTTGATCAACCGATTTTGAGTACTATAGGGCATGGGACTCGGGAGCAATCTTTTTTTTTTTATCTTTTTTTTTAAATAACTAAATAGTTACTTTTCACAGTAACTCATTACTTTTGGGTGTAAGTAACTAGTACAGTAACGAAGTTACTTTGAAATGAAGTAACTAGTAAAGTAACTGAGTTACTATTTTTCAGTAACTAGCACAACACTGCTGATGACACAACATTATACAGTGCAGCTACATCTGAGCAAGATGTAACTAACACCTTAAACAGGGCCTTAACAGACATTTATGAATGGATTGAGTGCAACAAGTTGGTGTTAAATATCTCTAAGACAAAGGCCATTGTCCTTGGATCTAGACACATGTTGGGCATGCATCCTCAGTTAAAACTGTCAATTGGCACCACACAAATTGAACAAGTGAACACAATAAAACTTCTCAGAGTTACTATTGATAGCTCCTTATCTTGGTCTAAACATATAAATAATATTGTCATTAAAATGGGAAGAGAAATCTTTATGACTAGGAAATGTTCTGCTTTTATCACTCCCTCCATAATGAAATCTGTTATTCATTATTTGGTTTTGTCTCATTTAGAATACTGCCCTGTTATCTGGTCGTCAGCTACAAAATCGAATTTTAAAAAGTTGCAGGTTGCTCAGAATAAAGCGGCTCGCCTGGCACTAGGCTGTTCATACAGGACAAGTATTGGTTTTATGCATGAACTTCTGGCATGGCTGATGGTTGAAAATAAAGTATCGATGAGTCTTCTAATGCTACTGCGGAACATGATTAGCACTGGTAAGCCATCTAGCTAGGCTCCGCAGTTAGAAATGACTTCTGAACATGGTTACAAGGGGCCGCTTCTGGTAACATCAGAACAAAATCAGCACCAAAATCAAATTTTCTCAAACTCACTGGTATATATAGGTCAATAGCACTCTGGAATGCTCTGCCGAAAAACATCTCATCCACAATACATAATAAAATTACTTTCAAAACAAATCTTAAATATTTGCAAACATGTCAAGTATGTAACTGTTATCTGTGTATTTTATCTTTTTTTTGTTTGACTGGAATGTTAGATTTTATAATGTGAATTTGTATATTTACATACATTTTTTATTTGTGTTTTGTCAAGTATGTAACTGTTATCTGTGTATTTTATAATTTTTTTTGTTTGACTGGAATGTTAGATTTTATAATGTGAATTTGTATATTTGTATTAATTTTAAATTTGTGTTTTGTTTTAATTTTTTATTCGTATTTTTTGTTGTACATTTGTATTGTAGGCCTATTTGTTTTGTCCAGGACCCCAGGAAGACTAGAGGCCAGTGGCGGCTGGCCAATAGTGGGCGCTAGAGCGCCGCCCTCCCTGGTTAAAAGAAGAAGAAGAAAGAATTATTTGCATGAGGAGTAAGCAGCCTATTCATCCCCCAGCCGAGCCGGCGCCTAGCCCCCTCCACTCCGTTTTCATGAGCGCTCATTTCTGCTCCGCCGTAATTGCGCAACTCACAGGGCAAAATGCAAATACGTATAAATAAATACGTACGTACAACATAGCGCTGTCAAATACGATACCAGAGGGCGCTTGCTCGAGTGCCCGATGCAGTCACTATTGGCTGAGAGTGGCACGTGACATCGCGTCCCCAGACGTTGTGCTCTGGGCTCTGGCTATGCAGATGCTATTCGAGGGGCTACTAGGAAATAGTTGTCGGAAATTGATAATAATCACAAGATACTGTACATTCAGACAGTGTTGGATCTAACTAAATAGATTATATGGACACTTTTATGGAAAGTTCAAGCCTGGAGTCTGGACCACAAAGCTTCTCGAACTGGGGTAGGCTATACTCTGTCTTAGCTGGTTCGACAACAAACAACAACACGCTAGTATAATGGCTAGCTGGATGCAGTCTGGACAGTGGACATATACATCAACAGTCTGGACAGTGGACATATACATCAACAGTCTGGACAGTGGACATATACATCAACAGTCTGGGACAGTGGACATATACATCAACAGCCTGGACATATCAAGCCCTCCTGGACCGCGTTAACTAAACAAAGTGAGTTGCGGTCTCTCTCTCTCTCTCTCTCTCTCTCTCTCTCTCTCTCTCTCTCTCTCTCTCTCTCTCTCTCTCTCTCTCTCTCTCTCTCTCTCTCTCTCTCGCTATGCTGTGTTGTCGTTGAACTAACTCATTAATTTCGTCGTGGGTGGATCATAATCAACCAGACAATGAATGGTAACTTGTTTAAAATGACAAGATATACAAATATGTTCATTATTGTATTGATCAGAGAGAGAGTGGAGTTTCTTTTGGATTTAAAATAAGTGGATTATGGCTTGTTCAATATCGTCTATGTTTGAATGAATGAATGAAAACTTTATTTAACAGATTGCAGAATGGGTACAATACAGTACGGCTCAATACATATAATTGTTAAGGGGATGCAGACCAGAGAAAGACGTTTGTCTTGTTTACATCAGGGTCCCCCATTTTCGATTCATATCGATAGTTTAATAGCTAGCCTTGGCTCGTTTAACAATATGCAAAATGTGTACAGCCCTGTACTCATACTGAAGTTATTCTTGGTATATACTACCCATACTAGGTCTGATTGTGTAACGAATCGATTCCACGTCGCGCTGTGTGTGAGTGAGAGAGAGAGAGAGAGAAGGAGAGATAGAGGGGGATACTAATTAATTCCGCCCCCCCCCCTGAAGAATTCACCAGCCGCCACTGCTAGAGGCTCTTTCATGTGTCTCTAATGGGGATCCTTTAAAGGGGAACTATCTTATAAATGACCTTTTCCAGTGTTTCGGGTTATTTTATAGCTATGTGGACTTATAGTAATAGAATCTATGTCTCTAATTCTCGATTTGGCGCATTCTTCCAATTCTCCCCTCACAATAATGTCCCTCCCTCAAGTGAGTCATCTGAAAATTTGCCTATATGGGACGTCATATGGTGAATTTGCATAATAACACCCGCCCCCCTCTATCTGCCAGGCAGCCACGAGCCAGCGCAGGTAAACACAGTTGAACAGTATTTATTGCAAGGACGCAACCGCAAGCAAATTGAATTGAAGTGAGTTACTTAGCATTGGATTATCGTTATGAACAGATCGGGGCTACGTTGTGCTGTTCCTAGCTGCCGTGCAACGAATGTGACCTTGCATTTATTCCCTGACGATAGCGTGACCCGTCATCAATGGACAAAGTTTATTTTCGGCGACCCGCCGAATGGTTTTCCAACTCATCGTAGTCGCGTCTGTACCGCACATTTTTGCGAGGATGACATTGATAACAAAGGACTTTATGATGCTGGGATGAGTTCCAGGATTACACTAAAGAAGGGTGCTGTACCGTGTATTCGGGACCCGAACGAATCCGTAAGTACAAATGTAATTAGTCAGCTAACTAAATAATTGTTGCTAGCTTAGCTAACGTTATTTTAGCTCTGTGCTTCATTATATATATGTAGACCTAGTTGTGTGTATTGCGAATGAATGATTGTGTTCCTTGTGTGTGTTTGGGGGGGAATAGCTAGGTTTATCTCAGCTGTTTATTGCGCCAAGGAAATCTAACGTTAGTACACGCTGTGTGTGTAGGTGTGTGGGGAGTGTAAGGTATTCCATCCTAATTGTGAAATAAATGATCAGATAATCCAGTCGGGCCTGACTATATTCAATATCTAAACTTTACCTGCACTATTCTTACCCTACCTTCAATGGTTTTATTCCAAGTAGTGAATCAAAATATGTTACAGACAGATTATGCATTGTATTGTATTATATATGTAATTGTTTTTATCCTTAGGGCAATGTAAATGTAAGCAGGCCTTTGCAGCGCCCAGCTACGCGGGACGCAACACGCTCCCGGGACATCTGTTGCCAGACCGACCCCCCAAATAGAATATCTATTGGCACTCAGCTCTCTATAAGAACTTTACAGACGCATGTCAAAAGTCAAGGTTTGTAACATTTCTGATCAATTAGCAAATTATGTATTCCAGTTAGTGCTGTGATGTGTTGCTTAGAATATCAATTCTGTAGCTATTGCACATGTAATGCACACATGTAGTTTTGGTAGCTATAATAGCCTTTAGATATCAATCTATCTACTGTAATATCATCCACAGGCCATAATCTGTACACATTGAACTAAAGTCTGCCTTCTTTGACTAAACTACTGTATGTTTTCTAAATAGCTGTTCAGGCAAAAGTGGCGTCTGTAGAGGTTGGAGTTGGAACCCCAGGCTGCTGGTTCAATGAACCTGCTCCCTCCACCTCAACACCAGTGAAGACGGTTCGATCCGGTAAACGACCACGGCTGGATTTGGATGACGATGATGTGTTCTTCAGCTCCCCCTTTGAGGACCAAGAGCCTCATGACTCCACCTACACCCCTGACTCAGCGACGACCGAGTCCTCGATTCTAGCGTAAGTTCTTAGCCAGTAAATAGTAATGCTGTTCTAATAGTAATGTGCCAGTTCTGATGTAGATGACGTCATTTATTTACGTCATTGTGTTTCTTTTTTCTTTATTCTTACGCTCATATCCCTTGAGCAGGCAAGCCTCACCACCCATATACGATGTACCTAAATACATCGTATACGAAGACTGTCTCCTCCAGTTATTCCAAAAGTGTCCGGTGTGCAGTGCTGCATGTGATGTCCAGAAGACAACGCGAGGAACCTTCTTGGCTGTCAATCAACGGTGCCCCCATTGCCAGTTTAGCAGAAAGTGGGCGAGTCAGCCATTGATTGGAACCACACCTGCAGGGAACCTACAACTTTCTGCTGCTGTCTACTTCACAGGGGCATCTTTCAACCAAATGGAGAAGGTATTGATTGCATAAGTCATGTATCCATTATGTTTCCATTTTGTTTGTGTTTAGCGTTATTAATTTATTATTTTCTTGTCTTAAAAAATATTAGGTTCTCAATGCATTCCGCGTCAAGACGATGAAGTACAGCGCGTTTCGGAGACACGCCAGGATGTACTTGGAACCTGCCATTATTAACAAATGGAAGACACAACAGGAGGTAAACGGTACTCTACCCCCCCCCCCCCCCCCCTCACAGTGAGCTGTGTGGTTTCCACAAGGAAGCATACTAGGACCGCTACTCTTCCTAATTTATGCAAATGACATGTCGGCAGCCTGTGAAGCAATATAATCCAACCAGAAAAGGTTCTGCAGTCGCCGGTGTAGGTTCTCCGGTGTACATATCCAACGGTTCTCGTCTAGGACTCCTCGGGTGGGGGCACGAGTTTAGGCCGCCCAGCCTGGATAAGTGCACTAGCTATATACACGACGAACCGGTGGTAATGCTGGTCACTGAAGAACGGTAGCCGCACGATACACTATAAATGATAGACTATTACTTCACATTAGAATAAGTCGAACTCAACGGTACTGCGTTAAACTCTGACACTTTAGCAATCTATTCGCACGCGGTTCTCAAGGCTCTATTCAGAGGCAAAGTTGCCCCCTTCACTACACGTTGTCTCGTGGTGAAGGCTTTACTAGTAATGAACGAATTGCTGCTGTTTCCACCTGCGCCGTATTTATACGTAAGGTGAATTATCTTGTGCCAACCTCAGTTCTGTCTCGTATTACTGCGCAGACTTGGACATGTTGAGACATGCCTTGGCGTTGCCTTTGAACTTGCCATTGGGTGTATGGTCGTTGGCGCCTAGGGGTCGCTGTCCAATAGGAGAGCGAGTATTATGGTCTGGTTTGTACCCAGGTAAAGGGATATTCCGTGTATATAAAGAATATACAAGGGATATCAAACGATATACAAATATTATACAAGGGATCTCAAGCAATAAATATATATATTCGGTTTAATCTGACCCTTTGTAACAGTAGTAGTATGGCGATATTGTGTGTATTGAGCCGTACTGTATTGTACCCATTCTGCAATCTGTTAATAAAGTTTTCATTCATTCATTCAGGTGACTCTTGCAACTTTGAGCCAGAAGAATAAGGTCATCGTTGGCGGCGACATGCGTGCAGACTCCCCAGGTTAGAAGCATTTCCCAATGTCAGATTTCTACTTTATGATTTAATTCAGAGTATTGCACTACATTGATGAAATTGTTATTCTACTCCTGTATGTCCACAGGCCACTGCGCAAAGTACGGCAGCTACTCCGTCATGGAACTAGACTCCAACACTGTCATAGACATCCAGCTAGTGCAGGTGAATACCGGTATACTACTTGTAGTGGCCGCTTGTCTCATTGAATTACTTGAATGTCCAAGATGCAGCCGATGTAGTTTGCAGGGTTTTATTGTCCAAAGGAAAAGATGAATGATGATGAAGTTGAACAGAGCAGTTGTCAATTGTTTGTTGCAGATAAGCAGTTCCAGGTTTGAGAGTGAATCCTCGCAGGTGCATGTACTAGCTCTGAATACAGAGCCTCTTATAATAGAGCTGGTGTGCCCCCTAGTGTCCAAACATAAATACTGTTCTACCGTTACCCCCTCCAAACGGTTACTGGAAAGAATTACACTCCTCCACATACAAATTTATTTGGAATAACAAACCACCACGTATAAAAAGATCCACCGCACAGAGAAACAAAGCAGACGGAGGTATGGCATTTCCAGATTTCTACCACTACTTTAAGGCGACCACTAACAACATGGTTTGATCTCCAAGCATTAGTATCCAAGGAGAAATTTAGAAGAAAATATAGTAGCTCCACATAGGCTGAAGGGCATAGTATACACCAAATTACCAATTAAGCAATGCGATCCTAAATTATTATTATTATTATTATATAAATGGCATAATCACATAACGGGTATTAGGGGTATATCCTGTATAAGACATGACTAAATGGTAATTTCATTGGATATGCACTGTGAATTAATGCTTGTATATCTTTTTTTTTTTTTATCCACTTTTTCTCCCATTTTTCTATATTTTCTCCCATCCCAATTTCGTATCATCCAATCCAACCCTCCCCTGTCACGAACGCTGTTTCTTGCCTCCCACAAGCCGGCTGCAATGTGGACTAAGTCATACATAGCATGAGTCCCCTCCGGTACTTGAGGTAACAGCAGTCGCATCTTTTCACCTGCGCAGCTCGATCTCTCAGTGGCGAGGAGTAACGCGTGGGAGGCTCACGCTGCCCCCGACACTTCCTGATTCTACTGCGCAGGCGCACCAACCAACTTGTAGGAGTTGCTTGTTCACAACGTTCGATCCCCACCCTTCAGTTTTCCCTCCCCGTAATACGGCCAATGTGTATTACTGCGGACGACCAGCTAAACTGAAAACAATGTGGAGAGCTGGATTCGAACACGCGAATCCTAGCGTCTCCACACTGGTGGCGAGTGCCTTGCCCACTACACCACCTAGCCGCCTTAATGCTTGTATATCTTATCGTGTGTTGTCATGTTTGTTTATATGTCTGTTTAAAAAAATAATAAAAAAAAAAAATACAAAAAAAAATCTAGAAAAAAAAAAAAATACTGTTCTGCCTCTGTTCTGTTCAACAGAGCAATGAGGTTGGTGGCAGTTACCATATGGAAAAAGAAGGATTGCAGCGAAGCCTAGCTCTTCTGAAGGACAGTGGTGTGACATTGGATTGCATTGTCACAGACCGTCACCCCCAGATTCAGAAGTTCCTGAGAGATCAGGGCATCAATCACTTCTATGATGTCTGGCATCTAGCAAAGGGTATGACACATTCAATCTCGTATGCTGTTGTTATCCTGTTCTGTTTAAATATGCATGATATCAAAGGTCTAAAATTAAGCTGTGTAAACAATGTATAGCTTGGTAAGTAAATCAATTATGTAATAGACTGGATGATGACTTATGTTCTGCAAAATCCTATTACAAGGGTTGTCTAAGAAGGTGGACCAAGTGGCCAAGGACAAGGACTGTCTGGTGGTGAAGAAGTGGAGGCAAGCCATAACAAACCACCTCTACTGGACTGCATCTTCATTGCAGACAGGCCCTGAGAAAGTGGCAAAGTGGACGTCACTGTTCAACCACATGCATGATGTCCATACACATAAAGACCCACTGTTTAAAAAGTGTCTTCATGCGGACCATCTCTCAAGAGATAAGAGCAAGTGGTTGAAGCCTCGTATGTACACACTATGGTTATGTGTCAGAAGTTGATATTGTCAAAAGACCTATGTATGTCTGTCCATCTTTCATGATGAGTATATATTTAACATATTTTTTTCTGAATGCAATTTCTTTTTACCTTTAGAATCAAAGGCTGCCTTCAGACTTGAAAAAGTGCTTCTAAACAAGAGAATCCTGAAGGATGTCGCTAAACTCAGTCCACACCACCAAACGTCTCCATTGGAGTCTTATCACAGTGTCATCTTACGGTTCGCACCAAAGAACGTTGTGTTTCCATTTCTAGGAATGCTTTGCAGGTAATTTAGATTGTGTACAGATGACTAATTATGAACACCTGATGTGTAATCACTCATTATGTAGAAAATAGATTACCTACTAGATCTATTAAAAATATATTGCTTATATATATTTTTGTTCTTTCAGACTCTACCTATCTGCAATGCATTTCAATGAAAATGCCAAACGCCCACAAGCTACAAGTTCCACCGGAGAGCCTGCCTTCAAGTTAAATTTTCCCAAGGCAAAGAAGGGGGGCTACACTCTGAAACCCATAAGGGCTGCGGCAACATTCAGTGAGTAAAACATGCAATTTCTTGGAATGTTAACTTATTCTTGGGCACTTGGGTTTAGATTTTTCCATTTCTATTTCGAGGTCGATTCCATGCCGTATGAGTAAAATTAAAACATTTGGTTATTACTCTGGATATAAAATTAACAGACAAAACAGAGGCACTGGCTATTGGGGGTAACATTTCTCAACAGGCCATATCCCTCTTCCCTTTTAAATGGCCATGTACTGGTATTTATACACATTTGACTAATTGTATAAAGCCAAGTACACAAGGCTTATCAATATGATATTTATATATGATAAAGTGGGCTTGTATAGAGCGTATAGGGTTATAAAGGCACTGCATATTTATTTTCATCTTATTAGTTTATCTTATTTCCCATTTGATTGTCATTTTCTGCATAAACTATATTATTGAAAGACTAAAACAGCAACGATAACAATAAAGTTATAAGAATACAAATACATTTAAATAACATTTATAACATGACATGGCATTTTTTATTTACAGACTATGTGAACGAGCTCATGGAGTTCTTGTTTGACAGCGTCATCCTTGAACCGGAGCGTTACATGGAGCAGGTGCTTGAGATTCCCATCCCTGAACATCTGTCTGCGCATTTTGACAGGCCTTCGATGGAGGATGCCATTGCGGGATATGAGTCACGCTTTAATGAAGGGGCGGTCTGAAGCCAGACCAGGCTACTGGTCCAATGAACCTGCTCCCTCATAGTCAGTAATGTTCTTTATTTATCTCGAACATTTCAACCATAAAACAATGAGTAGTATACACTATTACCAACCCATACTTATATTCATTATACACACTCATACCAACCAAGACTCATTATACAGTAGTAACACAAAGGTTTTAGAGTTTTTTTTAATGTTTTTATTTTCTTTAGTCAAGGGGCGGCGGTCTGAAGCCAGTGTATACCCCCTCCTCGTCTGGGTATTCTGCATGGATGCGAAGGACCACACAAGAGGGAATGACGACCCTCACGTGGCGGCCCAGAAAACCCCAGCACCAGCTGACAAAGCTTCGATAAGCTACATATCTGAAACGACTAAAGAAGAAAAAGAAGTATTTTATTTATGAAAAGGTCCATGAAAAGGAGCGCTGCAGTAGGGCTACAAGGACAGTGTCATCTGAAAACTTAACCAGATGCCTTTGGTCATCAAGCGATCTGCAGCTGTCCGTGTACAATAATGAATAGAGATTTAATCTTTCACTAGATTACAAAAAATGTGAATCCCTACCCACCTTCAAAACCGCTCTCAAAGAGCACCTACGGGAGGCTGCAATTCTAAACTGGCCACCGTAAATGTCCAAATCCTTGTATGAAAGGTGCTATACAACTAAAGTGTATTATTATTATTATTATTATTATTATTATTATTATCAGCGTTGGGATATTTTGCATTCCACTGATATAGGTCTGTTTGAATTCCCAGTGGAATTAAGGTGATACCCGGCCGTGCCAGCTAAGTCTATAAAATAAATTGAGACGCATGCTTTGGGCTCCAATCACTATTGCCCAATGATGTGTCTGTCTAACCCCAAGATTTTTATATATACGGTATATATTCAATAAATTTGAATATCGTGGAAAAGTTATTTTATTTCAGTAATTCGAGCAAAACTCGGTTATAGATTCATTACATACAAAGTGAAATATTTCAAGCCTTTATTTGTTTTAATTTGGATGATTATGGCTTAAAGCCCAAAATTCAATATCTTGAGAGTTTGAAGAGAAATGTAATATAGAAATGTCGGCCTTCTGAAAAGTATGTTCACTCAGTACTTGGGTGGGGCTCCTTTTGCACAAATTACTGCAAAATATATAGACTTTTACACTGTTCTAATTTATTGAGCTGTGTGTGTATATAAACACATGGTGGCGCTGCACCCCACATCATTGTTTAGGGAAAGCCCCGGCTCATTTACTCCCTACATTGAAACAACTGCATTTTGTTATACGAGCAAATGATGTGGACTTCAATTCACCCTGTCCTGTAAACTGTACATCCTATGTGCATTACACAACGGCTACCTCCATCACCTTATCATAAGCTCTCAGTTAACCGATGTAAAGCTTTCTAAATAGTCATAGGCTGATTTTCAATGACCTAACCTTAGTAAATAGCATTTGTACTATTTTGTGGTAAATATTTTGCTAACTAGATATTTTTACTTGTTGTAACATTAGCATGTAGAGTAATGTATATAGCTAGCTAAGCTAGTGGTGTATGGAAGATGCTGTTGGAATTTGTGAGCTTGTCTCAGAGTTCAGAGGCAACTGGGCAATGCGTCTTGAAGCCACAACACTGGGTCCTTCATGTGGACTATTCTCGTGAACACTGTAAACACTACCCCATTTAATAATTAAAAGTGTTTGGCAAGTCAGTGCTATTTACTCCTCTTATAGTAGTGGATTTATTCCTCCCAGTATTAGTATGTGTTTATGGAAGCCAACGTATATACTTGAATTGTCACTATTTGCACAACTGCCTTTGTTCATTTACAATTACACAATTGTATGATGTACAAGTAATATTCGCTGGTATTATAATGTAAAATAAATTGTGTTTTGTGCTGTACAACACAGTGACATTCCTTCATGCACAACACAGTATTCAAATACATTATACAGCTGTACTGTTATTACATTATACATACTTGTTTACGCCCCGGATTGGCAGACACCCATAATCTGCCCTGTAAATGTTGTTTGCCATTTGCAGCGAATATCGGTTTAGGCAGACCGGTTCCAAACCTGGGTGGTCTACCATGCACAACGGGGGTTCCGGTGCTTGGTCACATCTTCTCCTGACCTATATAAAACAACACAGTTAGTCCATTTATTCACCCTAAACCCTGTCCTCATCCTTCAAGGTCAATCTAAAGAATGTGACATTAGCCAGATGCATGTTTTCTGTAACTGTTAGCCAGTTTATGTTACTCATAAACAGTACTGTATATTTTGTAGATCTGGTATGTCATGAATGTCTAGATGCAACAGTACTGTCTACCTGTATGTCATTTATGTTATGATGAATTGAAAATGGGGGACCCTGATGTAAACAAGACGAAAGTCTTTCTCTGGTCTGCATCCCCTTATGTAATTGAGCTGTACTGTACTGTACCCATTCTGCAATCTAAAGTTTTCAATCAATCAATACCTGAGGTATTTCCAGGCAACAAAGATTCTCCACCGCGGTAGGCATTCGAGCACAGTTGCCACAGACACACCTGCAGTGCATAAACGAAAGTGCATATACTGTAAAGTGAACAGATTCAACACAATTCCTACTGTACTTGTAAGACGTGGATGCAATATATAACATTATGCTTCTCTTTTCGTTGGGCATGCTACCTAATTTACCCAAAGAAAACTAACGTTATACCTCGCTATAACGTCATAAATAACTACTAACTAACGTTACTGTTACTGACTGTTGTTAGACAGTATACATTACCCACCACTCAGAAACAACTTGAAGCCCTCGTCGTTCAATCTCGTCCTCCTCCTCCTCGGAGTCGCAGTCGGGGTCACTCTCCGGATCAAAAATATATGCGTGCGCCATGTTTGTTTACGAGTTCACTTTCGCACGCGTATGGGCGGAGCTACAGGTGGGGGTCTCTCTCTCTCTCCCTGTCACTCAAATCGCATTCAGAGTATGGGCGTGGCCAAGCCTCAAAACGGCTTAAAATTTTTAGGTAGACAAATGCTGCTTTTGAGTACTCGATTAGAAAGGAAAAAAAAAATATTTTTTTTAAATAAACCTTACACATGTGTTCCATAAACTCACAGGAATTGTGTAAAAGTGCCCAAATAGTGAAAGAAATAGTAAAATAGTTCCCCTTTAATAAACATAAACATAAACAGAGACAAAAGGTTCTCCCATGTCTGCAGAAAAGCAGATGTTGCAAAAAAGTTTACGCACTCCAGTGCGGTGTGTGTATGTGTGTCTTGAGCCTGGCGGGGGGTATCCGTGACTGGGGGGAAGCAGTGGGTTGAAGCTGTGGGGATAACGGAGAGAGAGAGTTTTCCACAGAGAAACGAGGGGAAGCACACAGGAAAAACACGAGGTTAAAACACAGGGAAAAACATGAAAAAACACAACAGGAGTAAGGTTAGCATGATGATGGAAAAAGCATGAGAAACAGGTCATGTTAAGATACTTGCCAGGCCATCAATAAATGAAGATCTGACACTGATGCATGGAGATCCTGGTGTTCTTGTAGGTGGTGTGGGGATTAAACGGCAGGTGTGGAGTCTCCATCCATCAGCGTGATGATTATCAGCTGTGCCTTTTGCGCGCCCGTAGAGCATGTGCCGAAGTGCAGGGAGTAGATGGGACAGACACAGGGTTAGAGACAGACATGGGGGTGTGTGAGGGAGACAGAGAGGATTGTGCAGGTAAAACCGTAACATCTGGCTGTGTGACGTCAACTTGTCAGCATGAAAGTAGGCTGGTAAAGATATGCCTCCTAAAGTGTCTAAACGGAAGTACAGGAAGTACAGGCTTTCCGGTTTCGACAAAACAATTATAGAAACGTGTGACGTGCACAATATTTCCTCGTTTAAGCCACTGCAACGGCTTTGCCTGAAGAATTTACTACATGACCGGGACGTTCTAGCTTGTTTGCCAACAGGATTCGGGAAAAGTTTGGTCCGTTCGGAGGCAGCTTCCAGGGGGAAGTACATACACCGGAAATTCTACCCCATACACACTTTCAGCCGTAGTTCTTTACCAGGCTTTATCTCACAGAGGAGATAAAACTGGGAACAAGGTTAGCATGAAATTAACCGCAACAGGATTGCTTTGCAAGTAGCTAATCAGGCGTTATCACTTTTGGGATTTACTCCACACCCATTTATTATTAAAAACACAATACGATGCCTGGTCATACGGCATACATTCAATGTACATACTGTATATCAACAAATAGTTTCACAGACACTAGCCACGTCGTTATTAGAGAACTAGACAAATTAACGCTGCTGTCGGATGGCAGGTGGAACAGGAAGTGAAGTGAGTCACTGGCTCAAGTTAAATAAAATGAAACCTGTTGCTACATCAGATACAAACAATGGACCGCCACCTGGTGACTAAACGTGGCACTGCAGCTAAATAATAACACAAAAATATAATAGACACATTTGTGACTGTTACAGGACCTGGATATTGCCGTTGACACGCGAGTTTGTTTACATAGAATGTCACCAACGTTTTAGCCAGTCGAATACCGCTTATGTCCGTCTCGTCTCAGTCTGCTCTCTGTGGGAGGCGGGCTCTGTGGGAGGCGGAGCTCTCTGTGGGAGGCGGGGCTCTCTCTGGGAGGTGGAGCTCTGTGGGAGGCGGAGCTCTGTGGGAGGCAGGGCTCTCTGTGGGAGGCGGAGCTCTCTGTGGGAGGCAGGGCTCTCTGTGGGAGACGGAGCTCTCTGTGGGAGGCGGAGCTCTATGTCAGGCAGAGCTCTCTGTGGGAGGCGGTGCTCTCTGTGGGAGGCGGAGCTCTCTGTGGGAGGCGGAGCTCTATGTCAGGCAGAGCTCTCTGTGGGAGGCGGTGCTCTCTGTGGGAGGCGGAGCTCTATGTCAGGCAGAGCTCTCTGTGGGAGGCGGTGCTCTCTGTGGGAGGTGGAGCTCTATGTCAGGCAGAGCTCTCTGTGGGAGACGGAGCTCTCTGTGGGAGGCGGAGCTCTATGTCAGGCAGAGCTCTCTGTGGGAGGCGGTGCTCTCTGTGGGAGGCGGAGCTCTATGTCAGGCAGAGCTCTCTGTGGGAGGCGGAGCTCTATGTCAGGCAGAGCTCTCTGTGGGAGGCGGTGCTCTCTGTGGGAGGCGGAGCTCTATGTCAGGCAGAGCTCTCTGTGGGAGGCGGTGCTCTCTGTGGGAGGCGGAGCTCTATGTCAGGCAGAGCTCTCTGTGGGAGGCGGTGCTCTCTGTGGGAGGCGGAGCTCTATGTCAGGCAGAGCTCTCTGTGGGAGGCGGAGCTCTATGTCAGGCAGAGCTCTCTGTGGGAGGCGGTGCTCTCTGTGGGAGGCGGAGCTCTATGTCAGGCAGAGCTCTCTGTGGGAGGCGGTGCTCTCTGTGGGAGGCGGAGCTCTATGTCAGGCAGAGCTCTCTGTGGGAGGCGGTGCTCTCTGTGGGAGGCGGAGCTCTATGTCAGGCAGAGCTCTCTGTGGGAGGCGGAGCTCTCTGTGGGAGGCGGAGCTCTATGTCAGGCAGAGCTCTCTGTGGGAGGCGGTGCTCTCTGTGGGAGGCGGAGCTCTCTGTGGGAGGCGGTGCTCTCTGTGGGAGGCGGAGCTCTATGTCAGGCAGAGTTCTCTGTGGGAGGCGGAGCTCTCTGTGGGAGGCGGAGCTCAGTAGCAGTTCCTCCTGCAGACAGATACACACAGAGTGGACAGCAGGCAGCAGTGATCCAACCAGGGGAAGTGTGGAGATAACGTGTTATTCCAGGCTAATTGTTTTTCCCAATGACTGCACAATTCCAGCCAGAACGTATGGAAGAATAAATGGTTTCAAAGCCTTCAAATTCCACAGCTCAGAGGAGAGCCCCGTAAATTAGGCGAATAAGCCGGTATCTGTCGACTGAAGGACCGCTTTGTTCTCCTCCACCGAGCCAATATATTCTGCGCTGAAAAGCAGTCAGGAGAGGCTCTGTGTTTTGGGCCATTCATCACCCTCAACGAGTCAGGAGGGGATGAGAACTCACCTGTGTCATCATCCACACCCTTCAGTTGCTGCACGTCTCTCTCCCTCATCACTCTCTTCTGTCTCCTCTCCCCTTATTTTGCTTTTTAAAATAATCGGCTGTGGACGGCTTCATTTTGGCACCTGCTTGCTTGAATGGGTTGAATACGATTCAAGATTCAAGATTCAAGAGGTTTATTTGTCACATACATACCAGGGCATACAGTGAAATGTGGGTGGCCATGCCCGCTTTGATTGTGCAATAATACTAATAATAAAATAGACATAATAAACGGAGTAATAGACATAATAATAATAATAATAATAATAATAATAATAATAATAATAATAATAATAATAATAATAATAATAATAATAATAATAATAATAATAATAATAATAATAATAATAATAATAATAATAATAATAATAATAATAATAATAATAATAATAATAATAATAAAATAGACATAAAATAGGCATGATAAAATAGACATGCTAAAGTCCTGAGATAGTGCAATACAATATTAGCTACGGATTTAAGGCACTGGGTCCTATGTAGCTACACTACTATACAATATACAGTTTTAACTCTATACCCCTATGCTATACTTGCTATATCTAAACTATACTATACAAGAACCACATCTGCTCTTTCCTTAAAGTGACCTTTAAGTTTTAAGTGACGTTTTTCTTGTTCCTTTAAAGTGTCCTTTCCATTTTGTTTTAAAGTGACTGTTTGTGTGTGAGCGAATGCAGCATGTGGTGTTGTGTGTGTGTGTATGTCATGATGTCATGTATGTTGTGTATGTCATGAATGTCACTATGAATTGAAAATGGGGGACCCGGATGTGTGAGGATTGGTCCGTTGCCGAACGCACACTTCTAGGTCAAGTACCAATTACCATCACGCACCTGATGTGTGTTCTAATCAGCGCTCCAGAGGCTTCATATACTGGGACCTTCTTTCAATCGTTGTCGGGTCGTTTTGAGTACTACTGCTTTGAATACTACTGCTTCTGCCTGCTTTCCCCCCGTTGTTGTGCCTCGTCTACTTTCCCTCCAGGACATCTTTGGATTGCCGCTGGTGAATACCTTGATCCTCCGTTTGGAGCTGCGCCTCGTTGCCCGCTTTACATGTCATAATGTATAACATCCTCCCGGATCATCCACCTCTAAGGACAACAGGAGGCTCTGCTCTAAAGGAAGTCAGTGATTTCAAGTACCTGGGCTCGTGGGTCAACTCGTCCGAGCAAGACCTTAAAGTGAGGAAGGCACTTGTGTGGAGGGCTCTGAACGGCATGACCAGTGTGTGGAAATCCAACCTCCCCCGTCAAATCAAGCTCAACTTCTTTCATGCAACAGTTGAGTCTGTCCTTTTGTATGGCAGTGAATGCTGGACCTTGAAGCCCACCCTGCAGAAGTCCTTGGATGGGTGCTACACCAGAATGATGCGTGTGGTGCTCAACATCAACAGGGATGAGCATGTCACTAATGCAAACTTGTATGGGGGGGTGCTAAAGGTGAGCGATAAAGTGGCAGTCAGGAGAATGAGGCTGCCAGGTCACTGCCAGAGACACCATGAGATGCCAACCAGCAAACTTGTGCTGTGGGAACCAACACACAGGCATCGATCACGAGGACGTCCCACGTTAACCTATGTGGACGTACTCAGCAGAGATGTGGGAACAGAAAGCACCGGCGAGCTAGCCAGATGCATGGAGGATCGGGATGAGGACGACCTAGATAGAAGAGTATCGTTTTTGTTTGCCCTGGACTCAGCTAAATTGTGTGTTTTGGATAACACTGAAGAGTATCATTTTTGTTTGCACTGGACTCAGCTAAATTGTGTGTTTTGGATAAACACTGAAGAAGTACCATTTTGTTTTGTTCTGGACTCAGCTAAGGGAGGACTGCACTGCCTCCGTGTACTGTTGGACTGTTGTTGATCTCTCTCTCTCTCTCTCCGTTTCCACTTCGAGTTGAAGCTGGGAGTATCTGCAGAGCCGCAACGGCGTCAACGCCGATTCCCCACCTCTAACACGAGAGGATCTGCAGAGCCGCAGATAACTCTGCCGAAGGCAGTCTCCTTTTTTGTTGTTCAGAATTGTACTTGACTCTTTTTGACTCTGTAAATAAATACGCCCTAGTGTTTGGCTAACTCTGAACTACCTGTCTGTGCCGTGCTGTTGACGTCGGTTTCAAACCCTAACAGGATGTAAACAAGACAAACGTCTTTCTCTGGTCTGCATCAGCATGTGTGTTGTGTGTGTGTGTGTGTGCTCATGTGTACTTGTGTGTGGAGAGTTCAGTGTTCAGTGTTCTGATGGCCTGGGGGAAGAAGCTGAGCCATAGTCTCTCCGTTCTTGTTGTGTGCGTGCGTAGGTGCTTGCCTGACCGCAGCAGCTTGAACAGGCTGTTGTTGGGGTGGTGGGGGTCTTTCATTATTCTGCTGGTATCGCTTGGTATCTTTCTGAGTTGAGCCTGGCAGGCGTGTCTGACTACAGCCTGTAGTAACATCCCATGTTCCTTGACTGGAATAGGCAACTGGTAACTTGGCTTGGTCTAGAAGAGGTTATCCTCAGTTGAAGAAACTGCGTGACTCAGAGCTGAAACAGCTCATTCATTGTGGAGACTATTGCTTATTCAACCCATTCAAGCAAGCAGCCGCAGGTGCCAAAATTAGCCACAGCAGATTATTTTAAAAAGCAAAATAAGTGGAGAGGAGACAGAAGAGAATGATGAGGGAGCGAGACGTGCAGCAACTGAAGGGTGTGGATTAGGACACAGGTGAGTTCTCATCCCCTCCTGACGCGTTGAGTCTTGATGCATGAAGTGTCGAAAGTGTCCTTGAGCAAGACACTTAATCCCTAACTGCTCCCGATGAGCAGGTTGGCACCTTGCATGGTCGCCTCAGCGTGAATGTGTGAGTGAATGGGTAAAATGTGAGGAACAAATTGTAAAGCGCTTTGGATAAAAGCTGTTATATAAATGCACCATTTACAATAGTCATTTCCCATGACTAATAAACTCATGACAACACTGGTGTTACTGGTGACGCCAGACATTTTACAAAATGACACTCGATATCTGCAGAGCGCTTACTTTGATCTTTAACGTTATGCGGCTACATTGATCCGCTATCTCTGTCCGTCTACGTCTGTTTTTATTAATACATTTTCAATAGGCCGAGTTGACGTTATTGTCAAATGTTTAAATAAACCAACAGACAGTAATACCTTCCGTACATTTTCATTGACGGATCAATGTAGCTGCAGCCTTATTTTAGCGCATCGCACACACATACTGACGCTGGTCTGGACCGGTCATCTCCTCTCCCGTCGAGCAGCTGCGCTCGAGCTGCTACTCCAGTCCCATCCCCTCCCGACTCCTTGAGTCTGATACGTGACCCAAACCTGGCTTTACAAACACCCCTCCACCCGCTGAAGAGCGTTCCCTGCACTGGAACACCACCTGCATTATCCTGGTGCCCAAGGAGGGACGTCCGTCATGAAGACCTCTGAGAGGCTTGTTACTACTGCACAGTCTGAGCTTTAATTGAGGAGCAGACACTGCTACGGTGTCAACACAGTGTCCTCTGTACTCATGCTGCTTCCTTTGCATTGTGTTAGAAAATACTGCTATTACCATGTTGAAAGGTTCCTTTCTTCTGTGGCGTTTTGTTCTTTGTTCTCTAAATTACTTACCATTGTGGATATAGTATTTTTATGTCACTTTGTTCTCTAAATTACTTTGCATTGTATAGTCTTTTTATGTTACTTTGTTCTCTAAATTACTTTGCATTGTGGATATAGCCTTTTTATGTTACTTTGTTCTCTAAATTACTTTGCATTGTGGATATAGTCTTTTTTTTATGTTACTTTGTTCTCTAAATTACTTTGCATTGTGGATATAGTCTTTTTTTATGTTACTTTGTTCTCTAAATTACTTTGCATTGTGGATATAGTCTTTCTTATGTTACTTTGTTCTCTAAATTACTTTGCATTGTATAGTCTTTTTATGTTACTTTGTTCTCTAAATTACTTTGCATTGTGGATATAGTCTTTTTATGTCACTTTGTTCTCTAAATTACTTTGCATTGTGGATATTCTTTGTCTGTGAATGTATGCTAAGTTGTGTAAAGGAGAGACGTAGAGAGGCTGATTAAGACCTAAAGCGCCAGACAGTACAGGACAACACACGCCCCAAAGAAATGCACTTGGCATCCTCCCTCTAACAGTGTCCCTCCAGGCTTGCGTGATGCTCCTTCAACATGTGCAATAATAGGCTGCTGCAGTCGTTCTAACAGTCTGTAGTAGCCAGCGTTCTCAAGAGACAATAACAAACTGCACAAGCTGCAGGGGAGGAAGACTATAGCCTGGCCGTGGGAGTCGAACTGGACAATCTAGAGGTGGTTGCGGAGCGTAGGAGGATAAAGAGCCTGGACGCTGTCCCGGAGAGCCCTCACCACTCTCACCCCCTGTATGAGGAGCTAACCGAGATGAGGAGCACGTTCAGCCACAGACCCCCCCCCCCCCCCCCCCCCCGACACACCACAAACCACCGCGTCTGTCCTTTCTGCCAGTAGCCATTAGGCTCCACAACCGTGGGCAAGGATGGACTTGGCTAACGGCAGGAGAACCGGAGAGCAGGAGAACCGTTAGGACTGTTTGACTACTGAACCCTGCACAGACCCTGGCGCTTCTTGCACAAGGACTCCCATATCGCTCATTCATTTATTAGCACCTTAAATCTTAAAAAAAAACATTTATATTGATTGATAATCCGCTTGATCTGTTTATTCATATCGGGGTAGACTCTATATGGACTACAGAATAGACTTAGGTAGCTATGTGTTTGTACATGGAGTTGACTTAGGACAACATCTGCATATTATAGGGGGGGGGGGGGGGGGGTAGTGTACATATGCGCATTGTGTTATTATTATCAATAGAGTATACATATGTCTCACCTGTTGAGCAGATCACACCCTTGTCTCTTTATACCTTTATGATCTACCTATTATCAAAAAAAAAAAGCAAGAAAGAAAAAAGCCTGAATTTCCCCCAAGGGGATCAATAAAGGAATATCTTATCTCACCACACCTTTCTATTTTTTTCTTTTTTTTTTTTTCTTTTTTAAGAATGTGCTTCTGTAACCCCTGAATTTCCCCAAGGGGGATTAATAAAGATCCCATCCATCCATCCATCCATCCACCCACCCACAAATGTATTACAGCAGCTTTGAGAGCCGGGACAATAACTCCTTGTTCCGATATAGGAGTCAGTAACGGGGTAAATTCCTACCTCGGCTTCTGGGGATATTAAACTGGCATTAAAATGGCAGCCGGCCTGCATCCCTATCGCGTTTCCACTATTGTGTGTCGGGGGCGCGGCGCAGGCAGGAACATGAGGATGGGGTGGAAGTAAGGGGGGGGGGGTGCTAGAGGGGAGGGAAAACTGGGAGTGTATGTAGTTGAAAGGCAGTGTTTTTAACAGTCCCGCGGGGAGGCTATACGTCCGTGTGCATGTTGCGTGTGCGTCAGAGTTATCTTTTACAGTATAGGTTATCGCAGAGCGCTATGTTCTGTGAGGTACCGCTGTGTAATTATGATAACGGTTACGCCCCGCTATGGTAAGATTTATTGACTTTATTAGAGGTGTTGTAAGTATAAGTGGTATTGTTTTGTTGAAATAAGTGGTCTACGTTCTCACAGCTTTCAATGGTATTAGTGGGTGTTTGGGCAGTAACACGGGTCTCTCTCAGTCCCTCGCCGCTCTGCAGTAAACACTAAATACATTTTCTTCCCACTTTATCTTATCAGGAGAGAGAGAGCTCCACACAATGGTCAGGCAAAAATAATCAAAATTAAAATAAATTTTAAGCAAATAATGTGCTTGCCAGTGCAGTAAGAAAATCTGGCTTGGCGGAGATTTCTTGAAATAAGTAAAAATATCTCGGACTCTCCTGATTGGCTGATTGTACATCAGAGATAGAGCAGCGTTGAGGAGCTCCAGTACTTATAACCTGTACACCAGAAATATAAAGATATTCCCTATCGGTTATATTATACGTTACCATAAATATAGGCAATAAAGAATTTGAATCTGAATATTTTATACTATGAGTAATAGCAAACTGCAGTAACTACGTAAATGGTAAATGGTGCATTTATATAGCGCTTTTATCCAAAGTACTTAAAAAATGTTGTTCTTCACATTTACCCATTTACTCACACATTCACACACCGATGGCGAGGGCGACCATGCAAGGTGCCAACCTGCTCATCGGGAGCAGTTCGGGGTTAAGGGTCTTGCTCAAGGACACATTGACACGCTGCCCAGGAGGAGCGGGAATCAAACCGGGAACCTTCCGACTGCTCTGTGACTCCACTGTGAAACTGAGAAAAATGCTTAAAGTTATTTGACTATCCAATGATTTTGTAACGTTACTGCAATTCTTTATACCCCTATTCTCTAAAACTGAGCGAGATCGAACTCTGAAACGTTGACACAAGATAAAACGGATATTGAGAAGTTCAATTTCACTTATAAGAGATACTGTAGATAAGATACTTTATTCATCCCTTTGGGGGAATTCAGGTATCCGGTAGCTCAGTGCAGTTGACAGACAATAAAAAGTTAAATCAAGCTGCACCCCGACTTTGGAACGCCCTCCCTCAGACTGTCAGAGACTCTCCCTCACTCTCCACATTTAAATCCCGACTCAAAACCTACCTGTTCTCCCAAGCATACAACCTTCCCTACCCATAACCACGCTCCTCCAACCTACCACCTCCCCTTCCCCTTCCCTACTTTCTCTCCGTCTCCTGTCCCCCCCCCCCCCCCCCTCCCTCACCTCGGTTTCCTTACTTCCCTGACTGTTCCCCTACTGGACTTTGTATTTGTCACTTGTCACCCGTTGGTTTTATGTCTTGCGTATTCATACGGTTGCTTATTCCCTGTGGTTCTTTGTTTCTCTGTTAATTTGTTTTGCTCATTGTCAGCGTCTTTGGGTTCTTGAAAAGCGCTATATAAATAAAATGTATTATTATTATTATTATTTTGAAGAATTTCTTTTTTTTTAGCTTCTGCAGGGCAGTGTGCACAGCACAAGGTACCCTAACTGCCACCTGTAGGAGCAGATAGGTCTGAGAGTGACGGGGTGCCTCACTCGGTTTGTTCCCTCACATGGTGCGTTGGTTGGAGGGATTTCATCAGTGCTGCGTAGGGCTGTACCGAATGCTTCGAAGCTTCGATCATAATGTTGACATTCGAATTCTAAATCAACATTCAAACATTTTATTTTTAATAAAATTATTATTTAAAAAAAAATATATATTTCTTTATATATGTTATGTGTCTATTCATTCTGTTTAAACCAATGGGGTTTTTCTTCACAGTTGCAGATAAAGATTAGGCTATAACTAGTATTATAGTATTATACTATTATAGTATATGACTAGTCATAATTTTTTTTATAAAACATTTATCATAAATGATGTAGCCTATCTGCATCCGCTTGGCGCTCAGCGCTCCATCAAGACGTCACCATCACTTTCGTACCAACCGTGCCCTTATTGGATTATTTATGTTGATGAAACTGAGTTATATATTCATTAAAGAAAGTTGATTTAATAAAAAGAAAAAGACTCAATTAATCAGATTAATCACTTTATTCAAATTGAGGATTTAGTTTGAGGATATAAAAATAAAACGACAGACATTCTAAGCTTCGTTCGAATACTTTGAATGTTAAAAAATGACATTCGGTACCGTACAGCCCTAGTGCTGCGGGTCAAAAATCATTATGTTCCTGCCGGCAAGGTATTTCTGGAACAGGAACAATGCCAGCTTCTTTTTTCCATACTGTTGGAATGATGCGTGTATCAACCCAGAGCTGGAGCCCAGCAGCGCTGCGGGCTGCAGTCAAACTCATCATGTTTTCAGAAGACGAGTTGACATACCGTCTGCCTCACTGGCCTACTTAACCCTTTCACTGCCACACGACAGAAGGTTAACCCTTTACTATCACACAACCGACGGTCAATATGAATATAGAGTTAATTTTGCACAGATATGATGTGTTTGGGTAGTGAGGTGATTATTGCACAGATATATGTTTGGGTAGTGAGGTGATTATTGCACAGATATGATGTGTGTTTGTATGTATGTGTGTATGTAGATATATGTATGTATGTGTATTGTTTTTGCTTTTATCAATTTGTTGTGATAGTTATGTGTGTTGGTTCGAGAAAAATTTAAATCAATCAATGTTTGGGTAGTGAGATGGTTATCGCACAGATATGATATGTTTGCGTAGTGAGGTCATTATTGCACAGATATGATATGTTTGGGTAGTGAGAGATTATTGCACAGATATGATATGTTTGGGTAGTGAGAGATTATTGCACAGATCTGATATGTTTGGGTAGTGAGAGATTATTGCACAGATATGATATGTTTGGGTAGTGAGAGATTATTGCACAGATATGATATGTTTGGGTAGTGAGAGATTATTGCACAGATATGATATGTTTGGGTAGTCATAAATGTAAATGTAGTGGTATGACGACTGTTTGTTGAAGTTTAAACCGTGGTCACTGCACCTGGATCAACATCCACTCAATCCTGTGTTTAATTTAATTTCAAACCTTTATTTAAACTCGAAAAGCAACTGAGGTTTCCCTCATTTACAGTCACGTCGAGTGTACATACAGAGTTAAGGACGTCCCGTGATGATGGCCGGGAGGATGCCCCCATACCTCAAATGGATCCATCATCAGCTCTATTTTCAATCTTTCGAAATATTCTTATGTACTCCAGTTGCTATTGCATTAGGGCTGTCCCTGACTAAGGATTTGGATAGTCGACAATGATTCGCCGAAATTAGCCGATAGTCGACTATTAGTCGACTATGAATTATTTTTTTACATATATATTTTTTTTTAACATTCCATTTGGGCTGTGGGGGGTGCTTAATGTCTGAAGGAGTCGACTGAAGGCTTCTTGTCCTCTGCAAAAGCATGCAATTGGTCCACTGATGGATACATCTTGATATTTGTCTAGTCTAGTGTGTTCATTAGATGGGTGAAATCCTCTTTCGTGGATTTTAGGAGAAGACAGCAGGAGACACACACCACTGAGGATAAACGGGGCTACCGTGGACAGGGTGAGCAGCTTCAAGTACCTGGGGGTCCACATCTCAGAGGATCTGACATGGACAACACACATAGACTCAGTCGTAAAAAAGGCGAAGCAGCGCCTCTACCACCTGAGACAGTTAAGGAATTTCAGAGTATCTGGGAAGATACTCCAGTCCTTCTACTCCGGAGCTGTAGAGAGCATCTTGACTGGAAACATCACTGCCTGGTATGGAAACAGCACGGCACAGGACAAGAAGGCCCTACAGAGAGTGATGCGCTCAGCCGAGCGTACCACGGGTATTGCACTACCACCCCTATACAACAAGAGGTGCAAATCCAGAGCCTGCAGAATAATGAAAAACCTTCACCACCCCAACAACAGCCTGTTCAAGCTGCTGCGGTCAGGCAAACACCTGCGAACACCAGCAACTAGGACAGAGAGACTTGGGCTCAGCTTCTTCCCCCAGGCCATCAGAGCATTGAACACTGAACTCTCCACACACAAGCACACATGAACACACACACAACACACACACTGTACACGCTCACACACTAGCAGCCACTTTAACATGAGCACACACACACTCATGCTGCACACGCTCACACTTATGGTCACTTTACAAAAGGAAAGGTCACTTTAAGAATAGTATAGTATAACTTGATGTAGCAGGGTGGATTATCCCTGCTTTATGGGAGTGGTTGTACACGGCCACCTGGTAGCGGGACGCAGCAGAGCTGAGTCTAGCTGGATCCCCGACTGTAGGCCAGGAATGTCGAAGTGGAGGTCGAGCAGCAGGAGCGGATGGGGCCTAGGATTCACTGACCTAGGGATGGTACTCTGGTCCTTCTTGCCCTCCAGGGCGATCAGCAGTATCTCCCCACACACCCCCACTTCCCCCAATACTTCCTGAGCCCTCCCACACCTGATGGCAGTAAGATGGATGATGTTTTCGCTCCCCAAAGCAGTACCCTTCCTTAATGACCTGTAGAGACCTTTAACAATGAACTATAGGCAGGGGTGGGGAAAGGGTTAAATAATAATGAGCATTACCCGGAGAGAAAAGGGTTAGATGAAATGCACATTAAGGACACGTACACAGTGATCCCATTTACGTCTCCTTTATATAGCCTGGTTCAATTAACAAGTATCTGTTAGGGTTTGTAACCGACCCCAAGCGCAACGGCACAGAGAGAGTTGTTTCAGAGTTAGCCAAAGCAAGGGCGTATTTATTCTCAGAGTCACAAGATAGAATTAGGTTGAGCAACAGAACAAACGGGGAATCTGGCATGTGAAGAATGTTGCGGCTCTGCAGATTCTCCCAGTAGGTGGTGGTGAGGAATTAGCTTGTGACGTCTGAGCCGCTCTGCAGATCCTCCCAGCATACACTCTAGGTGGAAATGGAGGGAGAGAGAGAAATCCCAGTTAGCCCAGCGCACAACAGAAACAGAGAGGTGACTGATCCAAATAAATATCCAAGTGACTTGATCTTCGGTGTGATACACACAGTTAGCAGAGTCCAGAGAAAAAACAATACGGTAATCCAAAGTGTAAATCCAACAAAAAAAATTAGGTGAGAACAGTATAACAAAAACGGGATCTCTTCGGTGTTTCACAAACACACAAAAAACGGGTGATCCAAAAGAACTGTTTCCAAAAACTCACCAGAGCGCAACGCGTAAAGCGGGCAGATAAACAAGGCGCAGCTTCGTACGGGGAATCAGGTTCTCCACAGGGATACTTCACGAAAGTCCTGGGGAGCAACAGACAGGGAACAGCGACAGGAAAGACAGGCAGATGCAGGGAATATTCAAAACGATCCAACATCGATACTAGGGGAATCAGGGTATATAAAGCCACAGGGCACTGATGACAAGCTGTGACAGCTGCGGGATGAAATTGATCATTGCTCCAGAAGCGTGTGGTGGGAAGAGCACCAATCAACACGGCATCTTACAGGAAAGAAGCGTGTGGCGGGGAATGCAATTAATTAACAAAATACCTTAAAGGAACGGAGCGAGTGGGTGGGGAGCGGACCAAACCTCACAGTACCCCCCCCTCCACGGGAGCCACCCGGCGACCAGGCCGACCCGGCTCGCCCGGATGGGCACGATGGAAGTCGGTGATCAGGCCGGGATCAACGATGAGCCGGCGGGAGACCCAGCTCCGTTCCTCCGGACCGTACCCCTCCCAGTCCACCAGGTACTGGAACCCCGACCCCGCGGTAGAATGCCCATCAACCGGCGGACCTGCCACTGGGGGTGACCGTCCACCATCTTGGGATGAGGTGGTTCCGGAGCAGGAGGCATCAGGGGACTGAGAGAGACAGGCTTAACCCGGGACACATGGAAAACGGGGTGAATGTGCATGGACACAGGAAGCTTAAGACGCACCGCCGCCGGACTGAGTACCTTCAGAACCTCGAAAGGTCCGACGAACCGGGGGTTAAGTTTATTGGCCGAGGACCGAAGTGGGAGGTCCCTCGCGGAAAGCCACACCCTCTGCCCAGGATGGTACGTCGGCGCAGGAACCCGGCGCCGGTCAGCCCCACGACAGGCGCGCTCTGATGACCGGAGCAGCGCGGTCCTGGCGATCTCCCAGACCCGACAGCACCGGTCGAGGTGGTCCTGTACGGAGGGAACTGCCACCTCCGTCTCCTGTGCAGGGAAAAGAGGGGGTTGGTAGCCCAGGGATACCTCAAAGGGTGAGAGGCCGGTGGCGGAACTGACCATGGAGTTGATGGAGTACTCGACCCAGGGAAGGAAACGGCTCCAAGAAGCTGGTCTCTCGGCAGCCACACACCGAAGAGCAGACTCCACGCTCTGGTTCATCCTCTCCGTTTGTCCGTTAGTCTGGGGATGATAACCAGAGGAAAGACTGACCGTTGCCCCCAATCCCTTGCAAAAAGCCCGCCATACCTGGGAAGTGAACTGGGGCCCCCGGTCCGAGACGACGTCCTGGGGAAAACCATGGAGGCGAAACACGTGGTGTGTCAGGAGGTCCGCCGTCTCGGCCGCCGAGGGAAGTTTGGGAAGGGCCACGAGGTGAACCCCCTTGCTGAACCGATCCACCATGGTCAGAAGGCACGTGTTCCCCTGGGAGGATGGGAGTCGGGTCCTCAGTGGTTGGAGCCCCCTTGGAGTGTAACCGGGACAGGGAGTCGGCCTTCGTGTTGCGGGAACCAGGGCGAAACGTCAGCGAGAAGTCGAACCGACTGAGGAAGCTGGCCCATCTTGCCTGCCGGCCATTGAGGCGCTTGGAAGCACGGATGTACGTCAGGTTCTTGTGGTCCGTCCAAATGGTAAACGGCTCCTCGGCCCCCTCTAGCCAATGACGCCACTCCTCCAAGGCAGCCACAACCACCAGCAGCTCCCGATTGCCGATGTCATAGTTCCTCTCGGCAGGGAGGAACCGACGCGAGTAGAAGGCGCACGGATGTACCTTCTGGTCCGTTGCCGACCGCTGGGATAAGATAGCTCCCAGTCCAGTATCCGAGGCGTCCACCTCAACGATGAACTGTCTCTTGGGGTCTGGATGGAGCAAGATCGGGGCGGAAGTGAACCTCTTCTTGAGGGAGCGGAACGCAGCACACGCCGCTGGGGAGCAGTCGAACGGCAGGGCGGGAGAGGTCAGTCTGGTAAGCGGTTCCGCCACTTGACTGTAGTTCCGGATGAACCTTCGGTAGAAGTTGGCGAACCCGAGGAAGCTCTGTAACTCCTTCCGAGAGGTGGGTTCCGGCCATTCCTCCACGGCCTGGATCTTGCGAGGATCAGCTCGGGTCAAGCCTTTCTCCACGATGAAGCCCAGGTAATCGACGGAGTCAGAGTGGAATCGGCACTTCTCCGCCTTGACGAAGAGCCGATTGTGGAGGAGGCGCTCCAGCACACGGCGGACATGCTGGATGTGTTCCTCGAGGGTCTTGGAGAAGATGAGGATGTCGTCTAGGTATACTACCACAAACTCCTCCAGCATGTCACGAAGGACGTCATTCATGAGCGCCTGGAATACCGCCGGAGCGTTGGTGAGGCCGAACGGCATCACCAGGTACTCGTAGTGGCCCCTGGGAGTCTTGAAGGTGGTCTTCCATTCATCGCCCTCTCGGATACGGACTAGATGGTAGGCACTCCGGAGGTCCAGCTTGGTAAAGACGGTAGCCTGGGTGAGAGGCTCGAAGGTGGAGTTCATGAGAGGTAGAGGATACTTGTTCTTAATGGTGATCTCGTTGAGCTGGCGATAGTCGATGCAGGGTCGAAGGTCTCCGTCCTTCTTCCCAACAAAGAAGAAACCGGCCGCCACAGGAGAGGAGGAAGGCCGAATGAGTCCTGCTTCCAAGGACTCAGAGATGTATTGATCCATCGCTGCCTTCTCCGGGACGGTCAGACTGTAGAGGCGGCTGCCGGGAAGGGGAGCCCCTGAGCGGAGGTCGATGGCACAGTCGTAAGGCCGGTGAGGCGGAAGGGCCTGAGCCCTGGACTTACTGAAAACCTCCATGAGGTCGTGGTACTCGGGGGGTATGGTCGAGAGGTCCGGAGGCGGCTCACCAACGGATCTCCGGGGCGGGGGACAGGACGCCGCCTGAAGACACTGGGCATGACAGGAGGAGCTCCAACCCTTGATGGTACCGGAGGACCAGGCGATGTGGGGCTCGTGCAGCGCGAGCCAGGGCCGGCCAAGGACTACTGGGACAAGAGGGGATCTGGTGATAAGGAACTGGAGTCTCTCAACGTGGTTACCAGCAATGGTGAGCAGGACAGGGCAGGTGCGTTGAGTGATGTCAGCCAGGCGGTGTTGGTCCAATGCGAATACCTCCAATGGCCTCACTAGGTCCTCAAGTGGAATGTTGGTCCGGGTAGCAAACTCGAAGTCTAGGAAACTCTCGTCAGCCCCCGAGTCAATGAGTGCCTCCACCGTGGCCCGTTGGTCCGCCCAGGCCAGGGTGACGCTCATCAGATGGCCAGGTGGTGCACGGCTCTGGGAACGAGAAAAACGGCTCACCAGGATCTCCCGGGGTCCCGGCGAGCCTGGTCTTTTGGCCGGGTGGGGCAGTTGGCGATACGGTGTCCCTCCCGACCGCAGTAGAGGCAAAGGCCGGACCTGAACCTCGCCTCCCGTTCAGCTTGGCTAAGATGAGAACGTCCCAGCTGCATGGGTTCCTCCTCGGGTACCGAACGGGAGGGAAAAAAGCCACCAGTCGTGTTGGGAGCAGGGCGACCAGCAGTACCGTCACGAGTATGGGGGGTCCGGAGTACCTCTGGAGGTCCCTGTCGGGTTCTCTCACGTCTTCTCTCCTGGAGGCGTCCGTCGATGCGAATGGCGAGGCTGAACAGGTCCTCGAGGGACTCAGGTTCCTCACGGGTCGCGAGCTGGTCCCTGACTGCGTCGTTGAGCCCCCTCATGAAGGTAAGACGAAGTGCTTGATCGTTCCAACCGCTCTCCGTAGCCGCCAGTCTGAACTCCAGCACGTAGTCGGTAACCCCGCCGCTGCCCTGCCGGAAGGTACCCAACCGGGCTCCAGGGTCCTGACCACGGGCTGGATGGTGGAAAACCCTGCGGAGCTCAGCCACGAAGTCTGGGTAGGAGAAACAGAAGTCTGCCTCCATTGCCCAGGAGGCAGTGACCCACTGGGCTGCCCGGCCTGAGAGCAAGTTAGTCATGTAGGCCACTCGGGCTCCCCTTGAGGTGAAACGACTGGGTTGATGACGAAAAACCAACTCACATTGCATGATGAATGTGGCACAATCCTCGAAGTTACCGTCGAACAGCCGTGGTTCGGAGAAACAGGGCTCCCGAGGTGCGGGATCGGGAGGCGCGGGCCCTGCCAGGGCTGCGGGTGATGCTCCGGCCAAGGCTCCTGAAGGAAGTGGGGTTACAAGCAAGGTGTTAACGGTTTCACTCAGCGTGTGTAAGTGGAGGAGAATACTAGACTGCTGGCTAGCCAGAGAGCCCAGGGACCCCTGAATAGGCAGGACCTGCTCTCGGAGTTCCTGTACAGCAGCCGCAGCCGCATCTAGCAGTAGGCTGTGGCCCTTGGTTAACTCTATCTGGCCTGCCAATGCTGTTCTGACTCTCTCTGTGTCGGCTGGGGTCGTCATGGTTGGATCGTAATGTTAGGGTTTGTAACCGACCCCAAGCGCAACGGCACAGAGAGAGTTGTTTCAGAGTTAGCCAAAGCAAGGGCGTATTTATTCTCAGAGTCACAAGATAGAATTAGGTTGAGCAACAGAACAAACAGGGAATCTGGCATGTGAAGAATGTTGCGGCTCTGCAGATTCTCCCAGTAGGTGGTGGTGAGGAATTAGCTTGTGACGTCTGAGCCGCTCTGCAGATCCTCCCAGCATACACTCCAGGTGGAAACGGAGGGAGAGAGAGAAATCCCAGTTAGCCCAGTGCACAACAGAAACAGAGAGGTGACTGATCCAAATAAATATCCAAGTGACTTGATCTTCGGTGTGATACACACAGTTAGCAGAGTCCAGAGAAAAAACAATACGGTAATCCAAAGTGTAAATCCAACAACAAAAATTAGGTGAGAACAGTATAACAAAAACGGGATCTCTTCGGTGTTTCACAAACACACAAAAAACGGGTGAACTGTTTCCAAAAACTCACCAGAGCGCAACGCGTAAAGCGGGCAGATAAACGAGGCGCAGCTTTGTACGGGGAATCAGGTTCTCCACAGGGATATTTCACGAAAGTCCTGGGGAGCAACAGACCGGGAACAGCGACGGGAAAGACAGGCAGATGCAGGGAATATTCAAAACGATCAACATCGATACTAGGGGAATCAGGGTATATAAAGCCACAGGGCGCTGATGACAAGCTGTGACAGCTGCGGGATGAAATTGATCATTGCTCCAGAAGCGTGTGGTGGGAAGAGCACCAATCAACACGGCATCTTACAGGAAAGAAGCGTGTGGCGGGGAATGCAATTAATTAACAAAATACCTTAAAGGAACGGAGCGAGTGGGTGGGGAGCGAACCAAACCTCACAGTATCACTCAATTAGAAAAGGTATTTTCTCACTGGCACCTAGTGCTATCGCTCTACCATACACAAGGACGAAAGTTATTCCCACAATGAAAGCTATTCCCACAATGAAAGCTATTCCCACACTGAAAGCTATTCCCACACTGAAAGCTATTCCCACACTGAAAGCTATTCCCACACTGAAAGCTATTCCCACACTTGGCACCTAGTGCTCTCCCTCTATATTACAGACACAGTAAGAACCCCTTCCTTTTAAGGGTTATCTACTGCTCCGCTTCGCGGTAGGGGAGAACCAGGTAAGGGGTAAAGGAGTTCAATGGGAATTTTATAAAGAACCACACACCATTATCACACTCAAAAGAAATCAACAGTGGGCCCACACATGGCCGCCTACTTATAGTTGAAAGTGGGGGTGCAAGTATTTTTTTTATTCTTTTTTTTGTTATTTTTTTTTTTTTTTTTTTTGCAAGGGGTGGTTTGGAGGGGGTCCGGCACGACCCCCTCCACGGCAGATTTTTTTACATTTAATGAACACCTGTATGTGCAATTTCCTGCAATATAGAGCCTTCAATCTTGACCAAAATAAAGCTGCTCTTTTCACTATAAAACTCAGTTTATATTGCAGTATGATAGCTATAATAATAATAACTTCACTGCGAGGGCTCTTTTAGCTAACGCTAGCTAGGCACGTATGATAGCCAATTACTATTATAATAATAATAATAATAATAATAACTTTCCCATCCTCCCAAAGCCCCTCCAGCCCCGTTCACATCCGCCGCACCAACAACAACAACAACAACAACAACAACAACTAATTGACGCTATCAATAGCCCCAGTGAGCGCGGCGGCTGAATGAATGAAAACTTTATTTAACAGATTGCAGAATGGGTAAAATACAGTACGGCTCAATACACACAATTGTTAAGGGGATGCAGACCAGAGAAAGACGTTTGTCTTGTTTACATCAGGGTCTGTGCTGCACCGAGTGAATCCACAGTCACTTGCTCCTCAATGGGAAACCAACCTAGATTTACCATGAAGGACTGGTTCTGGCCGAACCGTTCGTTATACAAGTATCACAGAGACATTACAAAGGTGCTCACAGTTGCACGAGGGGTTCGCACAGAGATACGGGATGGTTTGAAAGCTCGGCGTTGCTAATAAATATTTTTTATATTTTTTATATATACTGCTCAAAGCGGCATTATTTCCGTCGTTGGGTGATCACAGCGCCTGCGCAGTGCGCACCATCCCGTATCTCTAGATTCACTCGGTTCAGCGCCGAGGCTCACCATACGAGAAATATTCAGTTTCAATCTGTTTGCGCATTTAGTATACAGTCACAGTGTTCGACTTACGTGATGATTTGCTCCATTTTAATGTAAACGCCGAAGAATAATCCTCGCGAGTCACAATGTTATCCAATATCCAGCCTGAATTTCGAAAAAGGTTCGAAAAAGCCGCCTCCCCCAACATGTCGTATACGTCATGCCGACAAACGCCCGTGGGCACTGGATCAAACCATTAAAGTGGGGGGTCACACAATCTTTGGAAACTTAAAAACTTGCTATTAAGTGTCATTGCGTATTATTAATTTGATTGAAATTACGTAGTTATGGTTCGATAAGATTTATAAATTGGGGGGGATATTTATATCATATGATATGATCAAAAAGTGAGGGAGCAAAAAGACAAGCTTGCTCCCCCAAGTTCAATAGTCCTAGAGCACCCGCATCTTCTGCTCCATTAAGTGGGCGCCTATGGGCCCACATTTAGCAAATAAAACCCCTAGCTAAAGCCGGCTTGAAATGGTTGGGGCGCCCCTATACACTGCTCTCCAGCGTTCTTACAGAGCTTGCGCCACACAGTGGACTGTCTACCGAACAAGTTTCAGCACTCAAAGCGCCGCTTGTACTTATTCAAGATGGCGGGCCCAACCTCAGCACCACCAAGATGGCCGTCGGAGATCCTGCGATAACAGCCAGTGGGGCGGGGTAAACGCTGGGGCAGGTGAGCTGCTGGGCAACGGCTTGGAGGGGCTGGAGAAACGTGCAGTGTAGTGGCATCCTCTGCTGGGCTGGAGAGGTGGGCCGGCGCGCGTGCTAAACTGTGGTGCTAACCTAAACACAGCTAAACTGTGGGTTGTGATGAACCCTCCTGCTATAACGCCTATACACAGCTAACGCAAGGTGGCCAATGTCTACCACCTGGTCTCCGGCGATGCTCGCCTGTTGATTCATTCACAGTGTCTCTGGCACATTAACCAAACGCTAAGCTACCGCAGATATTTCTAGGATAACCCGTTTGGTAACTGAGTGTGTTCCTCGCGTGCTGACTCGGTGGTGCTCCCGTTCCAGACGTCCTTCTTCCTCCGTGTAGAACGCCGAAGAGAACTCTCCGCTGTCCGAGCCCCGCCTCCAGCCCATTCTTCTTCACCTGATCTCCTCCCTGCCCAGCATGACCACCAGCTCCCCCCGGCGGCACCCCAGTGCATGCTCCACTATTCGCTGTCAAGGTTTAGAATATGGAGGATCAGAGAGCAGCAAGTTAATAGTCAATGTCGGGGTAGGGATGATCAAAGAGAGCCGCACGTTAAGTGTCCACAACGTCCTCGTGAACACAGGGAATGCAAAAGACCAGTGTCAGACATCCTGAATAATAGTCAGACATATTCAGGTAGTATACATAAAGACCCAGTGCCTCATCCGTAGCTAACAGTGTATTGCACTATCACCGGACCTAGCATGTCCTACCATGCTCTGTACATAACTCATGTACATATACCGATATGCCCTACTTTGATTACTTGTATTATTGCACAATGTCGTTCTATTGGATTCTTATTATATTATATATTATTATTGTATTCTGCACAATCGTTGCGGGCAAGCATTTCATTGTATACTTGTATGCTGTGACAAATAAAACTCTTGACTCTTGACTCTTGACTCTTGACTTGACTCTTGACTCTTTCAGTGCCTCTGTGTCATGGTTTTTGCCTTATTTCACCTTTCTGTGAGGGACAGCTGTCTATTTTTGCTTTATTTCACCTCTCTGTGAGGGATAGCTGTCAATTCCTGTTCCCTGTGGTTAATGGTGCGTTCACGTCAGGTGGGAAGAAGCGGAAGAACCAGCTTCCGACTGGGAAAAGCCATTCACGTCAGCCTCCTAGTGGTAATTCCTACTAGGTCATATGGGAGTTTTTTATATACCCCGATATCTCCCACTTCGCGTTCCGAAATGCGGAAGTATCAACCATCATGGCAGCAAGCTTGACGGCGATGTCGGCAATACAAGGTAAATAAAAATCAAAATGATCACTTTGATCACATAATCAGAATAATACAATCATACTGCTGTACTCTTCATATGAAAAACGAGCTATACTTGCTGCTGTTCGTCTACAGTTGATTTTAACGTAACTTGTTAACGACTTGTAGCAATAGGTTAGCAGTAGGCTAAGATCGCCATCTTGGATGTGGGCGTTTCCTCGAGTTCAACGCGTGAATGCTTCCTAGTTGTAGCAACGAGATGTCATCTGGTTCGTCCGCTTCTTCCCACCTGATGTGAACGCACCATAATTGCCTCATGGGTCGGCAGGTGTGTGGGCTTGATTGCACCTGATGCAGTGCAGCTGTGCCTATGGCCATGTGGAGTCTATTTAAGTTTGGAGATCGCAGTGTCAACTGCTTTTTCATTTTCCTAGTGTTGGCTGTCCTTTTGGTCACGCTCATTATATTGAAGTGTAGTCTGATCTCTGATTCAGAATTGAGCTTTATGGTAGTCATTCTTATTTTAGGCTACTCACGTGATTCTACACATAAACTCCCTTAGTGGAGGTTTATTGTTTAACTTTTTCCAATATAAACTCCTTTATTAGGAGGTGTCCTTGTGGCTTATTTACTTTTATACTATACCTCTTTATTGAGAGTAGTCCTGTTTTTTGGGACTTGATTTATTTTCTTAATTACTCACGTTGAGATTTCCACCTGTAAAGGTTGTTTTCTGTTGTTTAATTTTTCCCCTCTCCTAAAATATCTGCGTAAGCAGTCTAGTGGTTGTCCATTTCATGGATAACTTTAAGAGTCCCTGTTATCTGCTCATGACCCACACACACAGCCTTCACAGAATGAAAAAGCCATGACTGGGTCAGCAGATAACACAGGTCTCGAACAAGCACTAGCTGCGCAGCGTCAAGGATTGCTTTCACATGAGGAAGCTATCGTACAATTACAACAACAACAAGCTCTCATGGTGCAACAGCATGGGGAGATGTATGAAGGATTGCGCAAGATGGATAGTGCCATGCGTGATTTGGCTGACCGCATAGCCAATGCACAATTACCTCCCCCTCACCAGAGCCCACCTAATGTCTCTCAAGCACTACTCACAGGCCCCCGGTCATTACCTTGTGAGGCTAAAGTTCAGCTCCCCTCACGCTTTAATGGGGAGTCAGGTAAATGCCGTGGTTTTCTGGCACAATGCCAAATAGTGTACAGAGCCCAGCCTTCTCGTTTTCAGTCTGAGGATTCACGTGTTGCCCTAATTCTATCCCTGTTGGAGGGACCTACCCTTGATTGGGCTGTTCCACTCATACGGGCTCAGGCCCCAGTTTTAAATGACTCACAGGGACTCATGAATGAGATGAAGATCGTTTTTGATCATGAACTATACGATAAAGAGGTCGCCAGTAGTGTAGCTGAGTTTTCCATCGCTTTCAGGACACTGGCTGGGGCTACAGGCTGGCCTGAGGGACCACTCATCACTTTGTTCACCAACGCGTTATCTAATCAGGTTAAAGATGCTTTGGCGGTTGTGGGATCTCCAGACAATTTTGACACACTGGTCACTACCGCCATACGCGTTGATAACCGGATCAGAGACCGTGAGCGTGAGAGGCGGGGCCAACGTTTTCGTGTCCCGCTGGAGGAAGTTTCGTCCTTTCCTCCACAACCTTCAGTGGCCAGCTCGTCTGAACCTATGCAGGTGGACAGCACTTCTGTGCGTGACTCCAGGCAGACTGGTTCTCATGTGGACTGGTGCCGGTACTGCAGGAGAAAAGGTCACACGAGGGTGGAGTGTCCGAAACTGAATGGAAACGGTCAGTCTCGCTAGTGGGCCGAGAGACACTAGTGAGACATCACATCACCCCTTTTCGAACCTTTTTGCCTGTGGTTTTAGGCTGGAATAGGCAGTCTGTTAAGGTTAACACCTTTTTAGACTCAGGGGCAGTGGACAGTTTCATCGATTCTAGATGGGCTGAGAACTCTAAAATACCTGTACATTCCCTCCATAAGCCCTGTAGTGTCACGGCGCTTGATGGACGGCCATTGGGTACAGGCAGTGTCACCAAAAGAACCAATTATTTATCTATGCGGGTTGCTTATGGGAACCATTCTGAGCGTATTCGATTCGTTTTGGTGGATTCCCCCACGTATCCCATTGTGCTGGGTCATTCTTGGCTTAGTAAACACAAGCCACAGATAAATTGGGGTGAGGAGAGGGACACTGTCATGCAGTGGGGCTCCCAATGCCGTCACCGTTGTTTCCAAATTCCTCCGTCACCCACGAGTTATGATCAGTTTAGTGAGAGCGGTTGTGATCCTGTTGAAGCAGTGGGCGGTCTTGGTTTCCAGAGCCCACTCTCTCAACCATTGCACTCCGAGCCATCTGTCGATCAGGATGGGAGTTTGGAATGGGATCCACAGTTTGATTGGGACTCCCTCGGTGAGGAGGTTCTGGCGGAGGACAGTTTAGACAGTTTAGAGGCTCTGTGTGAGGACTTCTCCTCGCTTACTTGTACAGCTGACCCCCTCATGGAGAGCACCAACATCATGAGCGTGGAGTCACACCCGTTACCAGAGGGAGTTCCCACTGTCTATGCTGACCTCAGTGAGGTGTTTAGCAAACAAAGGGTCACCATCCTGCCACCGCACCGACCTTATGATTGCACCATCGAATTGCAGCCACACACACAGCCCTCACACTCTGTGCCTGTTTTATTAGGCAGTTAGCCTCTGGTATGCGTGCCATTAGCGTTAGCCTCACACACACACCCACACAGCATGTTGTTGTCCATTGACAACTCACATAAGCAGGGCCAGCAGGCCACTTTCTAAGTGGGGGTCCCCCACCAGGAATAATTTTGTTACAAAGACTTAATTTCCTGCATTCTGGTGCAGGAATCTTTGAAAATGTACCCTTTAAATGCCAGTGTTTGTGATGGGCATCACAAATTATTGTAAAAAAAAAGAAAAAAAAAAAAAATATATATTGTGAATATATCAAATGCAAAGTACATTTTTCCGGGGGGGATTATTACAGGCTAGGCATGTGTCAATGATTAGCAACAACACAGATTTTGATGGATTTTTTGTAATGTCAGATTTAACAACAACTCTTTTCAGAAAAGTAGGAGTATTTCATTTTGTATCTGACATTACAAAAAAATCTAAAAATAAAAATGGTTATGATAATAATAATAATAATAATAATAATAATGCAGGACCTGTTGCAGAGGTCTTTATTCGGCATGCAACGACACTCAATGTTTTAGCGGTACACACAGCGGTTAGTTTTTAGCACACACACGCATGCATTGTCTCTTTAGAATCGATTTAGATGCGATTCGTCTCTGCGATTAACCCATCCCGTCGTCCTTCCCCTCCAAGGGCAGCCGGGAGCAGACAGGCGTCAACGTGAGCCGTGCCAGGGGACCAATCCAAGTGCTCCTGTCCGTCTTCGTCAAGGACGCCACAGCGTTAGCGATCTGTTGTTGTGCATGTTTTTCCATTGGGTTTATCTTATCGGGGGGGAAACCCTTGCGAGCACGGGGAGAACATGCAAACTCCACACAGAAAGGCCTGGGAGATACCCCACCTGGGTACCTGGCATCATGGAAACCTGGTCCCCAAGCGGTAATCGAACCCTGGACCTTCTTGCTGTGAGGCGACAGTGTTAACCACTACACCACCGTGCCGCTGAAGTTTAATAAAATATTTATGACTGTTTAGACTGCATTACTCTCTGTCACAGTGATCTCCTGGTTGTTCCCCACTTAGGTTATCTAACTATCACGCTGCCGCAACTAGAAACACTGGCCTGGCCTGGCCTGCTTCTAAGTTCAGTGGCCTGACTGCAAAAATAATATACATATATTATAATATTAACATTTTTTATTTTTTTTTATTTTAATTTTTTTTCAAGTACCACCAGCAGTACCACCAAGTACCACTAGTGGTACACGTACCACAGTTTGAGAACCACTGCAGTTTGAGAACCACTGGACTAAGAGGTTGGCAGTCGACTACGGCTCCTTTCGATCGATTAGTCGACTATTCGACTAATAGGGGTCAGCCCTATATTGCATGCACTTTTTTGTTTTGTGTTTGTGTTTCATTACATGTACTGTATATGTAGGCTACATGCTTACCAACTGTTTTGCCTGTTTTATAGCAACACTACTATCACCGACATCTAAGAAGGGGGATCCCCCCTTGAATGGCCCTACTAAGGTTTCTCTCCTCCACATTGCCTGTGGTGCTTTTTTCCTATTGCTAGGTTTTTAGTGAGTTTTTCCTTACCTTTGCGTGGGGTATGTCTGGGAGTGTTGCATTCATTTAATTTATTTATTTTACATTTCATTTTGGATTTCCTGGGCCCTCATTTATCAACAATTCTTAGAAAGTGTTCTATCTTTGTTCTTAAGCACATAATTTAGAATGTGTGTACGCACACCTGTCTTGATAAATATCACTTTGATCCTATGCTGCAGCTCGTGCACAGTTTTACGTATTTGCATACCAGAACCGCCCCGATTATCCATATATGGTAATGGTACACCCCCATGGGATGTGAAATAATGGACTGACCCGAGCGAACTCTGAGAGATTGTTCACAGAGGCGCTGCCTAACCAAGAAGACACAACCCGTATGGGATAATAAATAAAATGCTGGCGGACTTGTACATGGTGATGTCAGATATCAACGACTCCCTTAAGACCATTGCTGCAATTCTGCCTGGACAGCTCAAAATACTTATAATGACCGTTCGTTAACCACCCGTCTGTTTGGCGCGTTGCTGTGTCATTATTATAACCATGCTGGAATATGGATTGGCTACCGGGTATAATATGATGTGTGTAGAGGCATATGATACAATCTATTTTGTTGTCGGTATTAGGCAGCCTATATGAATTACATATAATAGCAGCCAGCCCATAGCCTACCCTACATTATGCAACAGTAACTTGCGCATATATAATAGCACATGACACAGCCCTGTGAACCCTGCACAATAAACTAACTTGATCATTAATCTAGCTGTTGTATCTTTACGCTTATGAAAACATTAAATAATATGTATAGGCTATAGGCCGTCGCTTTGCATTCATTCTCAAATGGCATTTAATGGCTATCCGACTCCTCGCTATATCCTCGCGGACGGACCAGTATACCTTATATCATATCATATTCATATTCATATCATAGTTTACTCTATCAGCCCACCCAGCATGTAATACGTTCTTTGTTAGAACTCAACTCGTTATTATTTTACGCATAGATTGCAGAAATACGGGAACGTTTTGATTTAGGTTTTGACATTGTAAAACTAAATAAGTGAAATTCTGTAAGCAGAATACAAGTCATGATATCACCCACACGATAATGCTCTGTGTCCAGAGCATGTATGCTTTTCATTCATTTAAGACACATTTATTGCAAGGGTTTTGTAATACACATACACCCTCTCTTCTCATTGCAATGCATTTTTTATTCTTTCTTATACAGTAGGACGGGGGAAGAACACTATATCGTGGGTGTTCATATGACTTGTATTCTGCTTACAGCTTCGAAATTCCACTTGTTTCGTTTAACGTAAAGCCTTTTAAATATAATCAAAACGTTCCCGTGTTTCTGCGGTCTGTGCGCAAAATAATAACGAGTTGAGTTACGCGGAGCGCAGTCAGTCAGTACACCCCGTATATTCCGATAACGCTATAAACCATGCTGCATTCATTCGGAGAGAAAGACCTATTATTCCAAATGCTATTTATAGGGTTTTGACCATAATTACACTACTGTTATTATTTTACAATGAACTATAATGAATTACGGTTCATACAGAACACGCCAGTGTTGAAACTAATGCACAGAAGCTTATTTCCGTGTTGTAATAATATATTCTATTCTAATATATGCTCCGAGCTGTGCGTAGATATACGCACAAAGTCAAGCACAAGTTCAAATTGATAAGTCCCACACTTTGCTTAGAAATGATCGTACGCAGGGGTTACGCACATATCTGTGCGTACGCAACGTTGATAAATGAGGGCCCTGGTGTTTTTGTTTTGTTCTTGATTTATTGTGATGTTTCTTCTTGACTTGTTTAAAGAAGACGTGTCCGGCCCATGGGGACATTAACGCGTGTTGTCGGGCCTTACAAATCAATTTGATTTGATTTAAGCAAAATATACAGAGTTAAGCAGAAAAGGCATATACAATCACACAGCATATGAAATCATAACAATAAGACAAGTAAGGATAACAAATCAATTAAAACGCGTACAACGTGATTGACAAAGGTTGGAGATCAAGGTTTTAAACTCTGCAACAGAATCTCAAGCTTTAAGGACTGTTGGAGTTCATTCCATGAACCAGAGGGGCATCATAGCAAAATGCAGATTTACCTTAAGGACCAGCCAGTGGGGCTCGGGAGGTAGAGCAGTCGTCTGGTAATCCAGAGGTTCCCGGTTCGATTCCCGCTCCTCCCGGCCAGTGGGTCGAAGTGTCCTTGAGCAAGACACTTAACCCCTAATTGCTCCCGATGAGCAGGTTGGCACCTTGCATGGTCGCCTCCACCGTCGGTGTGTGAATGTGTGAGTGAATGGGTGAATGTGAGGAACAAAATTGTAAAGCGCTTTGGATGAAAGCTGTTCATATAAATGCAGCCATTCCCCATTTAGAGCAGTTTCCATAGGTTCCAAAATTCCATTCCAATAATGATGTATGTTTTCCTTGAAAATCTATTTAGGCCACCACCTTTTAAACTGAGACATCATACACACTATATACTTACATCATATACACTATATACTTACATGTACCTGAGATCTCATCACACTTATCCTTCCTCTAACCTCATGCTAGTGGTTCACGTCCAACAATACATTCCTCTGTGTCATATACTGGTTCCTCCGTGCTCCATTTATCCAGGAGAAAAAACCCGAAACAATAAATCTGCCTCTCGTCTAAGAAAAGTTTCGCAACAGATGGTCGACTCTATTGTCAGTTCTGCTCAGTTTCTTCTCTCTGTGGTCTGGGTGTCCGGCCACTACACACCGTAACTCAGCCCCTGAATGAACGTCCATGGGCTGCAGTGCAGGAGTCCAAATGACAAACTGTGGGATTTAATATAATTTGTATGGATAATAATATACTGTTGTCTGCGTCTGCTCACCAATGTAATATTTACTCATGCTCACAAGTGCAGAGCAGGGTAATATATAGAGAGAGGTAGGGAAGGGGAATAAATCAATTTTTGTCGGATTTTATCGACAGGCAACAAATAAGCATTCAATTCGATATATATTGTATTACAAAATATGCACACCCGAGCCACTAGGGGTCGCCAAAGTGCCGGTGGGCAAATCGTCCTAAAAACTTCCCGGCGGCGGGCTGTTGCGTGATAAGAGGTTAATAATAATAATAATAATAATAATAATAATAATAATAATAATAATAATAATAATAATAATAATAATAATAATAATAATAATAATAATAATAATAATAATAATAATAATAATAATAATAATAATAATAATAATAATAATAATAATAATAATAATAATAATAATAATAATAATAATAATAATAATAATAATAATAATATTAATAAACTTTATTTGTATAGCACCTTTCATACAGAAACTGCAGATATTGCACAATCTGGGTGACTTGATACAATGTGATGCGCCAATCACAAGACAATTATAGTGATTGTTTATTACGTTTATTAAGATCCCCGTTATAAAGAAACATATACAAGCATCCTTACAAATAGTATACATTACTTACATAACTACACACCCTCAAGAGTGACCCCTCCGCTCTACATCTTCTGGCCGCCTCAGACCCACTCCTATCCGAGCTCTTGGGAGGGTCATCAAAGAGAAGCCGCTTATTCTCTGTGCTCGCTCCACAATGGTGGAACAAACTTCCCACCACAGTCATAATAATAATAATGCAGGACCTCTTTAGAGGTCTTTATTCGGCATGCAATGAACTGGACATGCAATGGGAGCGGCACACACACAAATACACACACACACACACATGAGCTCTGCGCTTAACCCATCCCATCGTCCTTCCCCCCAAGGGCAGCCGGGAGCACAGGCGTCCGCACCCGGGGACCAATCCAAGTGCTCCTGCCCGTCTTCGTCAAGGACGCGACAGCGTCAGCGATCTGTTGGTTGTGCATGTTTTTCCATTGGGTTTCTCTTATCGGGGGGGGGGGGGGGGGAGGGGACCGTTGCGAGCACGGGGATAACATGCAAACTCCACACAGAAAGGCCTGGGAGATACCCCACCTGGGTACCTGGCAATGCGGAAACCTGGTCCCCAAGCGGGAATCGAACCCTGGACCTTCTTGCTGTGAGGCGACAGTGTTAACCACTACACCACCGTGCCGAAACACGACCAATCTCTCGCCGTCGACTAAAAACACACTTCTTCAATCAATAATCTGAAATGAAAGAGAGAAAAAAAATGTAACTTCTTACTGTCTTCTACTATCGTGCACTCTTCCACTAATTAATCTTCCTTGCCTATATTACTACCTACTATACTAACATGTCTCTACTACTATGCACTCAGCACTGCAGCATCCAAGTTTCAACACTGTTTGATGAACAGTTACTCAGTTGTAAGAGATGTACCCTTCCTGCTGTCGCTTTGTTTAATGTTTAATGTAAATAAGTTAATTATGCAGGTTTTGCATCACCATGTACATAACAAAATTCAAATCAAGCACAAATATAACTGCAATTTAAACAAACAAAAGTCCAAACATAATTTAAACAATTTCTCAGCCAAGACACGCAATGTTGACGTGTTTATCCAAAGGTGCCTGGCTCTGGTTAACTGCAGCTTTGGCATTGACTGACATTGGCATTGAATGCATTATGCTGTTTATTGTAAGGCCGGGTTTAGCAATCTTGAATATGCTGTTTTCCTTTTGATGCTGGAGATCTTTATGTTGTATTGTTCTGAACATACTGCAGTGCACACTTGAGCCACATGAAGAATAATTGAAACATTAAACTCAATCATAAAAACATTAAACTCAATAAAAAAAACAATAAACTCAATCAAAACTGTTTCCATTGATGTTTCCAACGACTGGAAAGCCCTCAAACTGACTTCTCTTGCTGCATTTAAAAGTATGATCTCCGACCACTGTGTGTTGACTTGTAACTGTCTTAACTGATATTTTTTGGTTTATTCTTGTTTATTGTGCCTATGTATGAAATTGCTTATGAACAGTGTCTTGTCACTATAAATGAGGGTAACCTCAGTGTCTTATGAGTTGAAATAAAGGTTTGAAATGAAAATGAAGTGTCCTGAAGGGCGGGGTGCTTCTCAGTTCAGTTCAGTTCAGTTCAGAGTTTTTATTTGCCACATGGAATCAATACAGTCAGAGTTTCTTCATTACACAATCATAAATATCATTCCATGGACAAAAGGAGCAGGAAGAAGAATAAATCTTATAGTTACCTGCCCCTTATTCCTAAACTAAACAAGTATTTACTTAATGGTCGGTGTACAACCTAATTTACACAAAATAATAATTTATACCATTATACAAGAAACACACAATCCACAGTTAAACAAGTAAAAATTAAATAATAATAATAATAAAGAATAAAGAATTAAAAAAAGAAAAAAAGAAAATATCTCACTATTCAGATCACATTTGATTTTCATACTGACTAAATATATATATATATATATATATTTTTTTTTATTGATAAACACTATTACATCCCTTAAGCTCGCTATGGAGAGAATTCCACAACTTTACACCAATAACTGAAGGACACATCTGTTTAAGTGTGGTACGTGCAAACTGATGTCTAAAATTGTATTTTCTCCTACTAACTTCTACCTCCGGTAGCTTGTTTGACCGTGCCGCTCTCTGTCGGGCCTTTTGGACCTAGAAACCCCAGAACCTCATCTGAACTGAGGTATAGTTGATACCAATAGTTGTATAAATGCCAATACCATAGTATAACACAGTATTAGTCAGACATTTTATCTAACTTTGGTCACCTAGCCATATTTTCGATTCATTAATGGTCTTGTCGAAGGATAGAATCCTTTCTCAGCACAATCCATGCTATGCTCCATACAGGTTGATTACCCAGTTAGTCACAAAACCAAAATGTAAAGTTACTCTCAACTGTAAAAACGTACTTAAAGGATAACTCCACTATTTTGGGAAATTAGCTTATTTAACATCTTCCCTGGAGTTAGACAAGAAGATGCATACCTTTTTTGTCTCTGTGCGTGCATTTTAGCTTTGGGAATAGATGCTCCGTTAGCATAGCTTAGCTTCATCACTGGAAGTGAGGCAGGACAGTAGCCTTACAGTGCCTTACAGTGTATTGCAAGGTCTGACATTGACCAAACTTGATATGCATGACCTTGGTGGGCTCTAGGTCAACTCCTGAAAAGGGGGTCAATGTCAGACCTTGCAATCAAAAGTTAGGGGCGCACTGAAATTATGGCAAGGGTTATTAGCCCCCTAACTTTTGATTGCAAAGTCTGACATTGACCCCCTTTTCAGGAGTTGACCTAGAGCCCACCAAGGTCATGCATATCAAGTTTGGTCAATGTCAGACCTTGCAATACACTGTAAGGCACTGTAAGGCTACTGTCCTGCCTCACTTCCAGTGATGAAGCTAAGCTATGCTAACGGAGCATCTATTCCCAAAGCTAAAATGCACGCACAGAGACAAAAAAGGTATGCATCTTCTTGTCTAACTCCAGGGAAGATGTTAAATAAGCTAATTTCCCAAAATAGTGGAGTTATCCTTTAAACTAACTGGTACTCGAAGGTGCACCCATAGCAAAGAATATCTGAAAAATAACCTTCTTACTGTCTTCTACTATCATGCACTCTTCTACTAATTAATCTTCCTTGTCTATAATACCTCCTACTATACTAATATGTCTCTACTACTATGCACTCAACTCTGCAGCGCCCACGTTTCAACACTGTTTGATGAACATTGTTACTCCGCTGAAAGAGTTGTACCCTTCCAGCTGACCTGTCGTACGGAACCTGTAAGTGGCTTTGGATAAATGTAAATGTAAGTAGATTTCAGAGCTTGTTGTACTGATTAAAGAGTGGCCCCATTCATTTACGTGCCTCTAGTTTTGTGGCCAACTCACCACAGGACACATGCATTTCATAATTGAGATCACTAAGTAATTATCCTCAGAAAGGAATTTCTTTTAGTTTTTGGTCGATTTTTATTGGTTTTTTACTACTGGGCAGTCCGGTAGAGAGAGAGAGAGGAAGAATGGGAGATAGACGGGGGAAGACATTCGCCAAAGGTTGCCGGGTCCGGGAGTCGAACCCGGGATGGCTGTGTTGCGACGCAGCGCATTACGTGGTTCGCCACTCGGGCGCCCCAGAAAGGACATTTAACAAGTTGCGTTATTAATATTGTGTTCATGTTCCACTCTTCACCGCAGAGCACCTCAGGTGCTTTGTAATGAGTTATTTTCTATACATACATAGCAAATGCTTTGGGTGAAATAGTAGATTCACAGAAATAAAACTGAACTTGAGAAGAACAGCTTGTCCTTTCAGTACCAAAAACATCGTCCATGTTGTCTGTGGTTTCTGACGTCCAAAGTGTCTGGTTTCTGACATCCAGCAGGGTTGATTGCTGAACTGTCGGTGTTCATTCGACTGAGCTCATCCACAGTATATGTCTGCCGCTGGGCAGAGCTTTTTGTACTGATATTGTATATACATGATTATGCAATATTGTATAAATATACTGTACAACAATAGACCTCTCGTGCGTGACGTGTTTCCAGCTGCTCATGTCTCTTCAGCATCTTCTGCAGCTCTAGGAAAACAAATATTCTATTGTGTTCAGAATTCTGTGTGAAACAAACTGAAACGTAAAATATAGCAAATACTTGTTGCATCAAGAGCTCATTCAATCAGAACACAAACCTCCATTCCTGTTGGAAGCTGATGATTTAGCTTTTCCAGGTGCTGGTAAATCTTGCCATAGCTAAGGTTGCAATGCCAATCCGTGCACTGTTTTCTTTTGTAGAGCTGCCATCCAACTCACAAAAGACCTTATAGGTATTTGACTTCATTCACCTCTTCCAGTCTTCCTGATGTTGGTTGTTTGTGCAGTGGCTAGTGACTAGAGTAGTTTTTCTGCATTTATTTACATTATGCTTGTTACAAAGGGTCAGATTAAACCGAATATATATATTTATTACTTGAGATACCTTGTATAATATTTGTATATCGTCTGATATCCCTTGTATATTCTTTGTATATATACACGGAATATCCCTTTACCTAGGTACAAGCCAGACCATAATATTCGTTCTCCTATTGGACAGCGACCCCTAGGCGCCAATGGCCATACCCCCAATGGCAAGTTCAAAGCCACCGCCAAGGCATGTCTCAACATGTCCAGGTTTGCGCAGTAATACGAGACAGAACTGAGGTTGGCACTAGATTATTCACCTTACGTATAAATACGTCGCAGGTGGATACAGCAGTAGTCTTATCCTAAAAGTTGAAGCCTTCACCACGATACAACGTGCCGTGAAGTGGGCCTCTTTGCCCCTGAATAGAGCCTTGAGAACCGCGTGCGAATAGATAGCTAAAGTGTCAGAGTTTAACGCTGTATCGTCGAGTTCGACTTATTCTTTTGTGAAGTAATAGTCTATTATTTATAGTGTATCGTGCGGCTACCGTTCTCCGTGACCATCATTACCACCGGTTCGTCGTACCTCTAGCTAGTGCACTTATCCAGGCTGGGCGGCCTAAACTCGCGCCACCACCCGAGGAGTCCTAGACGAGAACCGTTGGATATGTACACCGGAGAACCTACACCGGCGAATGCAGAGCCTTTTCCGGCTGGATTATATTGCTTTGGTACTGTGGCTGCTGGAGCAGAGAACCGTCTACCCCACTGCTGTGTGGGATCTACCCTGTGAGGAGCACCATCGAGCCCGCCTCTAGGACCACAGAGGCTGGCTAGCTTTCATCCATGCTGTCTTGCATACTGGAGTATAGCTGTTGCTTTGTCTACGGACCAAGGGAGTATTGCACTGGCTCCTGTATCTGGAGCCTCGTTATTCCGCGTTGATCCAGACTTTGCTCCCGAACATTCCTCTACCCTGCCGGCTTACAACCGGAGGGAACCCCCTAGTGTCTCCAGCTGACTACGAGTGTGCCTTATGTAATTCTTATGCTACAGGTGGCGTCAGTTATACCCATCTTACTATTCTCATGGACTTACGCTCTTGACCTACTTTAAGTGTTCTTCGCCTTACAAGCGCAATCATAATTCTCAATCTGTAACCTACCGTTGCTGCTCTAATAATAAATACCTCTAACTAGAACTTTCTTTGTCATTGCCGTATTCTTGTGTGGGTGTTCACCAGATATACCATGTACTGTATGGCCAGTAATTAAAGTACATAACTAAGTAGTGGTTTAATGATACCATACTCTCAATACAGTCAGGGAATTGTACCCCTCAGTTACAATGCTCGAGTTGCCTTCTTCAGCCTGGTGTTATGTTCCTGGAGTTCTATTGTAGCTGTTTCCCCATAAGCTCAATGTCAGCGACAACAGAGGTTGCATATTGGTCATATTAGAATAACTACTGTCCAAATAATAGATTTTCCAATACGTCGGATTCCAATAGGTTGTACTTTATATAGAAACTTCAGCGCACGTTACATTACAGTTGAGTTCTCATCAGGTTCATTCATAAAACGCTCTCTGTCAATCAACTAAAAGGACGCAGCTGGTAGCAGGTGCAATGCATCCTGGGACTTGTATTTCTACTAACGTGACTAATGTAAATAATAGTATCTCTGACTAGAATAAACAAACACTCTTCCACTTCTTCTTTCAAAGGTAAACAATAATCGATATTAACATATATGTAATATAACTCATAATCATTAACCTGGCCTATTAAGTTACAACATTCTCCCCCCCGATGAACTGCTAGTTCATCCTAGACCTCTAAACAATATAACAACTGAATAGGTCTCCTCAACAAAGTTCCTGAGGTAGTGCGAACTGTGCACGACCTCACAAGTCCATCTCGACCTGGGAACAGTTCCTTGATTCTTCCCAGCTTCCAGGTTTGTCTGGGAGTGTTATCTTCTCCGATGAGTACAATGTCACCCTCTTTCAGAGTGGTGGGTGACGGCGTGTCACAGCGATGTGCTGATTTCAGATCCAGCAAGTAATCCTTACGCCAGCTATTCCAGAAGCTGGTTGCGAGTCTCTGCCTGTACTTCCATCTTCGGTTGAGCTCTTTACACTTAGGATTTGAGCGTTGTGCGTCAACTGGGAATGTCTTGGGCGGCAGAGACGTGAGTCTTTTACCCACCAGGAAGTGGGCTGGGGTCAACGGCTGTGGTTCATCCACTTCATTGTGCACAAAGGTCAGAGGCCTAGAGTTCAGGATAGCCTCAACCTCCGTTAGGACTGTGCACATCTCTTCAAAGTTGAGTGAAGCTCTTCCAAGCACCTTCCTTAGGCATGTTTTTACGGATCTGACGAGCCTCTCCCAGAATCCGCCCCACCATGCAGCTCGCTCGGCTATGAACTTCCAGGTGATGCCCTTTTCTGAGAAGAACTCCAACAGCTGTGGGTCTTTGATGGCCTTCCACAGCTCCTTCAAGTCCAGCTCAGCTCTCTTGAATGTTCTTGCGTTGTCCGAGTAGATAACTTTACATATTCCTCTTCTGGCAATGAATCTTTTCAGAGCTAACAGGAATTTCTCTGTCGACTGATCTGAGACCAGTTCCAGGTGTACCGCCCTGGTCACCGCACAGGTGAACAGTGCAATGTATGACTTTGTCACCGATCCATTTGCCTTCACATAAAGCGGTCCTGCAAAATCCACACCTGTGACTTCGAAGGGTGGGGATTCAGTTATTCTGTCTCTTGGTAAAGGTGCAGTGATCTGACATCCAGCCTTTGCCTTGAATCTCTTGCAGACAGTGCATCTTGCTAAAACACGCTTGACTAGCTGTCTAGCACGCAGGATCCAGTATCTTCCTCTTAGTTGTACTAAGGTGTCCCTCACTCCTGAATGCATTATCTTTTCATGACAGGACTGTATCAGCATTTCTGAGTATCTTTGTTTTCCGGGCAGAATCCACGGGTGCTGCTCTCGGAAGGTGAAGTTGGACTGTTGCAGTCTTCCTCCCACGATGAGCAGTTCATATTCATCCAGGAATGGTTGGAGTTCCTTTATTTTACAGTCGTTCGTCAGATTCTTTCCTGTCTTCAGTAATTTGATCTCCTGACTGAAACTTTGTTGTTGTATTGTCTTGATCCAGTACCTTTCTGCCTCAAAGAGCTCGTCAGCAGTCAGCTCTCCTTGTGTCTTTGTCTTCCTTTGAGCATTGGTTATGAATCTCTTGATCCAGGCAGCCACTCTTAAGACCCTTCTCAGTTTGCTATATCTTGCCAGCTCCAATACTGGTTCAGAGAGATCTGCGTCATTTGCAGTAAGCTGTACTGTGACCTGGTGATGGCACTTGAGTTCTGTGTAAACTTCTTCTGGAACCTGGCCCTCATCAGTCTCCTTTGACTGATCAGGTGACTGGTCAGGTGTTGTCAGAACTTCAGGTCCGTACCACCATAGCTTGTTCTGTATCAGGTTTTCCACAGTCTGTCCTCTGGTAGGGAGGTCAGCTGGATTTACCTTCCCTTTTATGTGTGACCATGACTCTGGGTTGGTCAAGGACTGGATCTCTGTCACTCTGTTTGAGACAAACTGTTTCCACTTGTGAGCGGAGCTGCAAATCCAGTGCAGCGTAATCATAGAGTCTGTCCACATTGTGATCTGTTTGTTTTCCATTTTCAAAGTCTTCATCAAGTGGCTGGCTAGTCTTGCCCCAATCACAGCTCCCATGAGCTCCAGGCGCGGCAGTGTCATTTTCTTGAGAGGGGCTACCCTGGACTTGGATGCCACTAAGCTCGTTCTAAGTTCTCCATCTTGGGTTTTGCCCTGCAGGTAGGCCACAGCACTGTAAGCCCTTTCACTGGCGTCACAGAACACATGTAGTTTCAGGAGGTGGCTGTTCTCTGTCTGCAGGTCTATTCTGTACCATCTTGGGATAGCGAGCTGGTGTAGCTGGGGGAGCTCCGAACACCACTGTTGCCATTCTCGGGTCAGATCAGGTGGTAGCTCCTCATCCCAGGAGAGTCCTCTCTCCCACATTTCTTGGAACAAACCATTACTAATGCCAAAGCTTCTTTCTTTCACCATAGGATCGAGGCCTCTGCCAAGAATCTTCGCAAACTGCATGCTACCATGTCCTCCCTCCTCACTCCCCCCCCACCCCCTCCTCCCTCATCTTTTTCTGCCGAAGACTTTGCGATCTTCTTTGAGGAAAAAGTGGAGAACATCCGCAGCTCCTTCTCCCAACCCCCACCCATTCCAAACGCTGAATCGAGAACCTCATCCTTCACTCTGTCATCTTTCTCTCCCATTACAGAAGCCGAGACCCTGACACTGGTAACGTCGAACCGTCCGACTACATGCCAGCTGGACCAGCTACCCTCCCCACTCCTCCAGACCATAGCACCGGACATCCTCCCATTCCTAACTGCAACCATCAACTCCTCACTCAACTCGGGGGTGGTCCCCACCTCCCTAAAACAAGCCAGAGTCACGCCCCTCATAAAAAAACCAACCCTGAACCCCACCGTCATAGCCAACTATCGTCCTGTCTCTCTTCTCTCCTTTCTTTCTAAAACACTTGAACGTGCTGTATCCAACCAACTTACTGCTTATCTCTTACAGAATGACCTCCTAGACCCCAATCAGTCTGGCTTCCGGACTGGCCACTCCACAGAAACGGCCCTCATTGCGGTCACAGAGGCACTTCACTTAGCAACAGCGAAAGGCCTCTCCTCTGTCCTGATTCTCCTAGATCTATCTGCAGCCTTCGACACAGTCAACCATCAGATCCTCCTCGCGGCCCTCGCAGGAATGGGAGTGGCTGGATCTGCGCTGACATGGCTGACATCATACCTCAACGACCGCTCCTACCAAGTGTCATGGAGAGGGACTCTGTCGGCCACCCGCCCCCCTCCGGACGGGTGTCCCCCAGGGCTCGGTCCTAGGACCCCTTCTCTTCTCCCTCTACACTAAATCACTGGGTAACATTATCACGTCTCATGGCTTCTCATATCATTGTTATGCCGATGATACTCAACTCTTCCTCTCCTTCCCTCCCTCAGATATCCACGTCTCTGAGCGGATCTCGGCCTGTCTGTCCGACATCTCCGCCTGGATGACGACCAACCACCTCAAACTGAACCTAAGCAAAACAGAATTGCTCCACCTGCCGGCCAAATCCTCCCCCCTGACCGACCTCTCCATCACAGTCGAGAATGCAGCTGTGACCGCGTCCCCGACCGCCAAGAACCTTGGTGTTGTCCTCGACGACCAGTTGAACTTCTCTGCTCACATCGCAGCGACAACCAGAACCTGCAGATTCCTCCTGAGCAACGTCAGAAGGATACGCCCCTTCCTGACAAAAGAAGCCACCCAACTCCTCATCCAATCAACAGTCATCTCCCGCCTCGACTACTGCAACGCACTGCTAGCTGGCCTCCCGGTCACTGCCACCAAGCCTCTTCAACTCATTCAAAACGCAGCGGCCCGCCTGATATCAAACCTACCGAAGTCGGCCCATGTCACCCCACTTCTTAGGGACCTGCACTGGCTCCCCATTGCTGCACGTATCCGCTTCAAGGCCCTCGACCTAGCATACCGTGCAGCAAAGGGAACCGCTCCTGCCTACCTCCGGTCAATGGTCTCTAACTACACACCCTCAAGACCCCTACGCTCTGCATCTTCTGGCCGCCTCAGACCTACTCCTATCCAAGCTCCCGGAGGGTCATCAAAGAGAAGCCGCCTATTCTCAGTCCTTGCCCCACAATGGTGGAATGAACTACCCATCCCAGTTAGGACAGCCGAATCCCGTCCAATCTTTCGCCGTCGACTAAAGACTCACTTCTTCAACCATTATCTGAAATGATTAAAAAAAATAAAAAAAAGAAAAAAAAATCTAACCCTGACTAACCTTACTGTCATGCACTTGTCCTAATAAACTAACCTACACTGTAACACGCAACACTTGATGAACATTGTTACTCAGCTGATAGAGTTGTACCCTTCTTGCTGTCTTGTCGTACAGAACTTGTAAGTCGCTTTGGATAAAAGCGTCAGCTAAATGACTAAATGTAAATGTAAATGTAAACATGCACTTGACTCTGACTGTGAAAGGAGTCAGGAACCCAAGGGGGTCATAAATGCGTGCAGACGATTGCAGAACACTTCTCTTTGTGTTCTCCTTCTGTTTTAGAATGCTCACCAGTGGCATTAAGTCAAAGGTGAAGTCATCAGTTTCTGGCCTCCATACCAAGCCGAGCACTTTCAGTACCGCTCCGTGTGTCTCTGGCGCCACCGTGAGGTCAGTTTTGCTCTTCACCCATTTTTCCATCAATTCAGGAGAGTTTGTCATCCACTTGCAGAGGTCCATGCCTGCGGTCAACAGCATTTGTTTAGCAGTTGTCGTCACAGTGTAAGCTTCTTCAATGTTGTGTGAACTTGCAATAAAATCATCGACATAAAGTGATTCTCTCAATGTCTCTACAACGGATGGATGTTCTGTCTCATACTGTTTCAGGTGTTTCCTGATTGTAGCAGCGAGTAAGAATGGACTTGGGGAAGCGCCAAAGACCACTCTGGTCATCCTTAACACTCGTGGCTCTTCCTCCTCTTCTCCCTTTGGTGGGCCAGTGAGCCACAAGAACCTCACGGCATCTCTGTCCCTTTCTGCAAGGGATATTTGCAGGAAGGCCTTCTTGATGTCTGCCATAAAGGCGATCGCATGTTGCCTGAACTTAATCAGGACGTTGAGGAGGTCTGGGTTCAGGTTGGGTCCTGTGAATAAGCAGTCATTGAGGGATGGATGGCCATTTTCATGAGATGAAGCATCAAACACTACTCTTAGTTTCGTCGTCACCTTGTCCTCTCTGAGTACTGCGTGGTGAGGTAAGTAGTATTTCACACTGTCTGTCTTTGCATCATCCTTCGGCACGTCCTCTGCTATGTTCTGTTGTAAATAGTCCTCCACTACTTCATGATACCTGCTGTAAAAGGTAACATCTTTCTTTAGTCTTTTCTTCAGACCATCAAACCTTTTCTTAGCGATTCTGTAGTTGTCTTGGAGTTCTGTTCTTTCTGCCTTCCATGGCAACTCCACTTGGTATCGCCCATCTTTAAAGGTTGTTGTTCTCTCGAACATCTGTTGAGCTTCTTCTTCTGCTGGGTTCTGTGTTTTCTCGCCTGTTATACCCAGAGACTCAATTTCCCAGAATGCCTTTAGTTGATTGGAGACAAGTGTGTCTTCATCCATGGGGATGAGCATGCATGCTGCCTCAGCTACACTTGACATGGACACAGGCCCCTGCACAGACCATCCAAAGGTGCTCTCCACCGCAACCAAAGTCTCTGTCAGCCTCTCCACTTTGCCTGATACTATTTGCCAATAATAGTCTGCTCCTATCAGGATGGAGAGCTCTGGATCACTTTCATTTCCTGGGAAGTCTGCCAGTCTCAGACCCTTTTTCTTGAGCTCATGTTGAACCTGGTCACCAGGCACCTTCATCACTGCTGAGCACACCTGTGGGGTCTCTATAGCCTCTATTTCGATTTTTTGCTCGGTGTCCCAGACATTCCTCAAGGTGACCTTCACTGTGTTGTACTGTGACATTGTAGGGACAGAGGATCCAAACGTGTGAAGAGTGAGTTTCTCTTGTCTCATTACTGGTAACTTCAGGCTCTTCACAAGGTTTCCATGGATGAAGCTCCTCTGACTCCCTCCATCTAGTAAGCAACGAGCTATTACCCTGCCTCCTGGGCCTTCCACCCATGCCTTGGCAGTTTGTAACAGCACAGTGTTCTGTCCATCTGGTTTCATCTTCACTGAATGAGGAATGACTGAGGAAACAACAGCCTCTTCCGAAACAGGGGGTTTCTGCTCCTCACTTTTCTTGCCAGTGCACACAGCAATGTGATGTCTTCTTCCACAGGTTGCACAGGAGACCTGCTTTTTACAGAATTTGGCTATGTGTTTCTGTCCTAAACACACAAAACATCTTCCCATTCGCATTAGTCTGTCTTTACGTTCAATAACGTTGTTGTCTGGGCAATGTTCTGCTTTGTGATCAGCACTGTCACAGAACAAACAGTTGTACACCTGGCTGGCTGTATGCAGTGTAGCAGTAGATTGCATGCTGGGTCTTTTTGGTCTCACTTCGCTGAATGAGTAGGCCTGTTTCCATGGCTTGCTCTCTTCTTTCTGATGGTTGGATGTTGTTGTCATTTGCAGTGCTCTTTCTCTGCTCTGAACCTCCCTCTGTAGGAATGTGACTATTTCAGAAACTTTCCATTCATCATCTACCCCCCTCTGACGACTATATTCAAGAGCTATGCTATCTGGAATCATCTGCAGTAAAATTGGGCATAGCAGGCTCCCGTAGGTTTCTGACACTACACCCAGTGACTCCAAGCTCCTCATTTGAATTTCACATTCATCATATAGCTGCCTCAATGCATTCACATCAGAGGCTTTCTTCACAGGAGTAAGATTCAGTAGTTTTGACATGTGAGCACTGATCAGTAGATCTTTCCTTCCAAATCTATTTTGTAATAAAGTGACCGCATTGTCATAGTTATCATCTGTTAATGTCAGTCCTGCTATTGCCTTTGCAGCTGATCCAGTGAGATAGGTTTTCAGGTAAGTAAACTTCTCTCTTTTACACAGTCCATCATTATTGTGAATAGCAGTTTCATACTGGCTCCAGAATTCCTGCCATTTACTGACATCTCCATTATATTTCTCAATGACCAATCTTGGTAGCTTTACTGACTGTCTCTGTGATCTTGCTTCAGTATCACTCACCCGCCGGGCCTCTGCTGTCAGTTCCTTTTGGTTCCTTATCACTCGTTGTGCGCGGCTCCGTTGGATAATGATGCGCTCCTTGTACGTCTCCGATGATTCAATCTCCGCGTCCAAATCATCCATCAAAGTTAGCTGCTCGATTTCCCGATTTATTTCAAGCAAACTGTCCTCCTTCGATGCCAGTACATCCAACATAGTTGTCAAGTCTTCAACACTCGGAGCCTCATTTCCAATCTCAGCGTCAATCTGATTTAAAATACGTGTAGTACCACCTCTGATAGCACCGCGCTTCCGTTTCTGTCTCTCGATTTCATTCCAACGTTCTGTTTCATCTAGGGATGCTCGATATTGGCTTTTTTACCGATACCGATATTCCGATATTGTCCAACTCTTAATTTCCGATACCGATATCAACCGATATCAACCGATACCGATATATGCAGGATTTCCCCGTCCAAAAACTGAATAATTTCAGGTAACTAATAATTTCACTGGATATATATATAACAAATATTGTTATTGTTTTTTTTTGTTTTTAAACCGATACCGATATTTTCCGATATCACATTTTACTGCCGATATCGGCCGATAATATCGGTCGGCCGATAATATCGGACATCCCTAGTTTCATCCATTCTATCGTTATATCCAAATGATCTAAAGCTCCCTGGTTTCGGCACCAAAAATGTAGAATAACTACTGTCCAAAGAATAGATTGTCCAATACGTCGGATTCCAATAGGTTGTACTTTATATAGAAACTTCAGCGCACGTTACATTACAGTTGAGTTCTCATCAGGTTCATTCATAAAACGCTCTCTGTCAATCACCTAAAAGGACGCAGCTGGTAGCAGGTGCAATGCATCCTGGGACTTGTATTTCTACTAACGTGACTAATGTAAATAATAGTATCTCTGACTAGAATAAACAAACACTCTTCCACTTCTTCTTTCAAAGGTAAACAATAATCGATATTAACATATATGTAATATAACTCATAATCATTAACCTGGCCTAAGTTACAACACCCTTCGATGGATATGGAGGTATGGAAGTCTTGTAGTGTCTCCTGCATGATGTTTTCCAGGAAGACATTGAATAGAACTGGGGAGAGGAGACACCCTTGACGAACTCCGATGGTTATCTCGAAAAGTTCACCCAAGTGGTTATTCATGACAACTTCACTGCTTGAGTCATTATAATAATAATAATAATAATAATAATAATAATAATAATAATAATAATAATAATAATAATAATAATAATAATAATAATAATAATAATAATAATAATAATAATAATAAACTGTATTTGTATATTTGTATACAATTTGTATAGCACCTTTCATACAGGAATTGCAGCTCAAAGTGCTTAACAACAGAAAAAAGACAGGCATAAAATGAGCACATAAAGTGCAGACATACGTATAAAAGCACAGTTTTTCACATTAGGATCTAACATCCCAGTAGGCCATCTTGTTTATGGTTTGATTCTATTGCCGTTTTAAAAATATACAATTATAAATAGTATATGCATTCAGATTCTAATTCTTTATTGGCCCCAAACTATCCAACCTTTATTGCCTATATGTATTGTAATGTGTAATATAACCAACAGGGCATACAGACTCTCATCTGCACCTTTGTTTACACTGTTTATATTTTTTATATTTAGATAACATTTTATTGCCTATATTTATGTCTTTCTACTACTACCCTGCCCATACCTGTACCTCCCCTCCCCCTCCTCCATGCTGCTATGACGCCCCCACATTTCCCCAAGGGGATCAATAAAGGCAGATAAGGCTGAATGTTCTGTAATTCTGGCATGGTCTTAAATGGCCTTTCTTGTGGATAGGGATATTTGAAGACTGGCTTCATCCATCTTAGGCCAGTGTTTGGTTTCCCATATCCTTTGACAGATGTGCTTACTGCCAGAAATCATTTATTTCCCTCCATGTTGTAAAAGTTGTGCTGGAATGTTATAAATTCCTGGAGATTTATGTGTTTTAACCTCCGTACTCTCTCCTCCACTTCAGTTTGAGGTATTACCTCAGCCTATATATCTGTCTGAATATACCTGCATATAATCCTTATATAGCAGCATAACTAGTAAGAGTAGGGATATGTACAGATATAGATATAGTATCTACAGATATGTATATATATATATATATATATATATATATATATATATATATATATATATATATATATATATATATATATATATATATATATATATATATATATATATATAGTATACAGCATTATTGTACATGCTATCATGCAGAGTTATATGGGTTGCATGCAGGTATATTCATACAGATGGATATATTTATATATATATATATATATATATATATATATATATATATATATATATATATATATATATAAATGTCTCTGCAATCTACTTCTCTGCGATCAACTGCTCTGTGGTCCACTGCTCTGTGATCCACTGCTCTGTGATCTACTGCTCTGTGATCTACTTCTCTGTGATCTACTGCTCTGTGATCCACTGTTCTGTGATCCACTGTTCTGTGATCCACTGCTCTGTGATCTACTTCTCTGTGATCCACTGCTCTGTGATCCACTGTTCTGTGATCTACTTCTCTGTGATCCACTGTTCTTTGATCTATTTCTCTGTGATCCACTGTTCTGTGATCTACTCCTCTGCGATCCACTGTTCTGTGATCTACTTCTCTGTGAGCCACTGCTCTGCGATCCACTTCTCTGCGATCCACTTCTCTGTGATCCACTGTTCTGTGATCTACTTCTCTGTGATCCACTGTTCTGTGATCTACTTCACTGTGATCCACTGCTCTGCGATCCACTTCTCTGTGATCCACTTCTCTGTGATCCACTGTTCTGTGATCTACTTCTCTGTGATCCACTCTTTGGCTTCTTTCCTCCTCGGCCTGGTGTTGGTGTCACATAAATAATAACGCTTTACTGCATCTGGATCATCCTTCTGGGGCTTTTTGAAGTTCCTCCTTATGCCACATCAATCATTACCTTTGCGATGCAGTGCAAGATCAAACCATCTGGCACATGGGGTTACCTGAAGTACATCAAGGTTTGTTTTCCATTCTGTCTTCCCCAAGCAGCGCAGACGCTGTTTCCAGTTCAGTTCAGTTCAGTTCAGTTCAGTTCAGAGTTTTTATTTGCCACATGGAATCATACAATCAGAGTTTCTTCATTACACAATCATAAATATCATTCCATGGACAAAAGGAGCAGGAAGAAGAATAAATCTTATAGTTACCTGCCCCTTTTCCTAAACTAAACAAGTATTTACTTAATGGTCGGCGTCAGTGGTGCAGTCGTAATATGGGAACTGCCCAAACGCCACGCGCACGCGCATACATGTTCCCTCGGTTGCGCACAGAACAGATGATTATTATGCATAAATGTTTTAAATGTAATTGTAGTTACAATTTCTTTAATTGAATTAACTTAAACTAGAAAAGTAAATAAACTAAATTAACAATGTAACTTAGAGTTAGTTTACAGAAGGACAGTTTCCTTCAGAGACTGAAGCACAACTTAATGTCTCATCCTTCCAGTCGGGACCACAGATCAAGCAACCCCCCACCAGCTCTTCTCGTTGTTATGCTATCTGTCAGGAATGGAGGTAGGTGAGTTCCAATGGGTGAAGGCAATCACAGAGACGGAGAGTGTTTACTCTTGAACAGGTTCGACTTTAATAGTAAGAACACAAGAGTAATTTCTAAGAGAGATAAATGCTAAATAGCACAGGCAGGAAATAAGGTAAATAGGAGCTTATTTGAGGTCCAGAGTTGAACCGTCCGCGTTTTCCCCGAATGCAATTAGTGAAGACCTGACAATGAACAAGCAGAAGACAGGTAGGTTACATAGACACCAAATACCAACATTCCACACACACCCCCGTGACAGCCAATCAGGAACCACCCCTAAGTGACAGCACTAATTGACAGGGAAAGGACAGGTGACAAGCCCAGTGACATATGCCAGGAATGTGGGTGGTCACCGACCTCAGTCGGTGTCCAGAACGTAACAGTACCCTCCCCCGACGAACGGCACCAGACGTTCACCTAGGGGCCTCGGGATTCAGCCGCCGGAAATCAACGATCAGGCTGGGATCTAAAATATCCCTTTGAGGCACCCAAGAACGCTCTTCTATCCCGTACCCCTCCCAATCCACCAAGAACTGAAACCCCCTACCCCTCCGCCTACAACCCAGTATCCTCCGCACCGTGTAAATGGGTTGACCGCCAATAAACCGGGGCGGAGGAACCACAGGCAGTGGCGGGGCCAAGGGCGATGAGAGGAATGGCTTCAACAGGGACACATGAAACGTCGGATGAACCCTCATAGAGCTCGGAAGTCGTAGCTTGTAAGCCACTGGATTAACCCGATGAATCACTTTAAATGGTCCTATAAAGCGAGGAGCCAGCTTCTTGGATTCCACCCGGAGAGGGAGATCCCGGGTGGAAAGCCAAACCCTCTGCCCTGGACGGTAAACTGGAGCCGGACGACGCTTACGGTTAGCTTGCCGTTGGGTACTAACCAAAACCTTCTGTAGCGCCTTCCGAACCTGTTTCCACGTCCTGCGACAGCGAGCCACATGTGCCTGGGCCGAGGGCACCTCCGCCTCCTGCTCCTGCTCGGGAAACAGAGGAGGTTGAAAACCATACTCGCACTGAAAGGGAGACATACCGGTAGAAGAGGAGATAAGGGTATTATGCGCATACTCAGCCCAAGCCAACCTCCTACTCCACGTTGCCGGACTACCGGCAACGTAACATCTCAAGACCCCCTCCAAATCCTAGTTGACCCGCTCCGTCTGCCCGTTCGACTGCGGATGGAACCCAGACGACAGACTGACAGAGGCGCCGAGGCCGGCGGCAAACGCCTTCCAGAACCTGGAGGCGAACTGAGGACCCCGGTCCGACACGATATCCACTGGCAGCCCGTGGACCCGAAAGACATGCTGTATAACTAAATCAGCAGTCTCCCGGGCCGATGGAAGCTTGGGGAGAGGGACAAAGTGAGCCGCCTTAGAGAACCGATCCACCACCACCAAAATGGTGGTGAACCCGTCCGAAAGGGGAAGACCAGAAATAAAGTCCAGAGATATGTGTGACCAGGGTCGTTTAGGAATAGGAAGTGGTCGGAGGAGACCCGCCGGTGCCCGTCGAGAGGTCTTACTACGTGCGCACACCGGACAGGCCGCCACAAAGGAACGCGTATCCCCCTCCACTGTCGGCCACCAGAACCTCCTACGGATAAATTCCAGGGTCCTGGTTGCCCCTGGGTGGCTGGTGAGGGATGACGCATGTGCCCACTGTAGCAAGCGTGAGCGCGCCGCCTTGGGAACATACGACCGTCCCGGAGGACCCCCACCCGGATCGGGCTCCCGCGTTAGCGCCGACCTTACCACCCTCTCTATGCCCCAAGACACGGGTGCCAAAATCAAGGCCGGTGGAATAATGGGATGGGGCTGCTCCTCCCGACCAGATCAAACTGGCTCGACAAAGCGTCAGGTTTGATATTCTTGGAGCCGGGTCTACAGGAGATGGTAAATCGAAATCGTGTGAAGAACAACGTCCACCTGGCCTGGCGAGCGTTAAGGCGTTTAGCCCCTTGGATGTAAGCCAAGTTCTTATGATCAGTCCAAACAATGAAAGGATGTGTCGCCCCCTCTAACCAATGTCTCCACTCCTCCAGTGCCAATTTGATCGCCAATAACTCCCGATTACCCACGTCATAATTACGCTCGGCTGGTGACAGACGGCAAGAGAAAAAAGCACACGGGTGCACTTTCCCATCCTTTAAGCATCTCTGAGAGAGCACCCCCCCCCACCGCAATGTCAGAGGCATCCACCTCCACAATGAACGGAACCTCTGCGTCATGGCGGATCAATACAGGAGCGGATGTAAATCGACGTTTAAGATCGCAGAAGGCCGACTCTGCCCTAGGCGACCATTCAAAGCCAGGGAGAGAGGACTTAGTGAGAGCTGTTAATGGATTGGCTAAGGCGCTAAAGTTGCGAATAAAGCGTCTGAAAAAATTTGCAAAGCCCAAAAACCGTTGTAACCCCTTGAGCGACGAAGGCCGTGGCCAGTCCAAAACTGCACTCACCTTGGCTGGATCCATGCGCAGATCGGCCTTTGTCAACACAAAGCCCAGGAAGGACACGGTGTCAGTGTGAAACACACACTTCTCAGCCTTAACGAATAGTTGATGCTTGAGGAGACGGTCTAGCACCTCCCGAACGTGCAGTTGGTGTTGCACCATATCGCGAGAAAAAATCAGAATATCATCTAAGTAAACAAACACCGACACCCCAATCAAGTCTCGCAGCACGTCGTTAACTAGGGCTTGGAAGACTGCCGGAGCATTAGCCAAACCAAAGGGCATGACCAAATACTCATAGTGCCCATTGGGTGTGTTAAATGCAGTCTTCCACTCGTCTCCTTCTCTAATCCTGACCAGATTGTATGCATTACGTAAGTCAAGTTTAGAAATAACCTGTGCCCCCTGTAAGCACTCAAAGGCCGTGTCCATGAGAGGTAAAGGATATCGGTTCTTGATGGAAACGTCATTCAATCCCCTATAATCAATGCATGGGCGCTGATCCCCATCTTTCTTATCAACAAAGAAGAAGCCAGCGCCGGCAGGGGAAGTGGACGGGCGTATGTGCTCCGCAAGCAATGCCTCCTCTATGTAGGTGTTCATGGCCAAGGTTTCGGGGCGTGAGAGAGAGAACATTCGCCCGCGAGGCGGGGAGGTACCGGGTAGAAGATTAATGGGACAGTCGTATGATCTATGAGGCGGAAGTGCTTTAGCACGCGTTTTGCTAAAAACTTCCGCCAGGTCCCAATAGATCTCAGGCACCCCTATCAAATCGGGATTAGAGGGTAGATCAGAATCTGCCACGCTCCCCACTATCCTGGAGAAAGAGGGAGGAGACAAAAGGGAAGAGGGGGGGGGAAGACAAGGGTTTGGGCAAACTCCCGCTGACGATCGACTTGACGTCGGCCGCCATTGAGAGTTCGCCCGTGCTCCAATTAATAATATGAACACGTGACGACAACCAGGGATGACCCAACACCATGACAGAATAGGGGGAAAAGATGACAAAAAATTTAACCCATTCCCACTCCCCAACCGCCACCCGGATGTGTAATGGAACCGTGCGCTGGGTGACGCTCCCACTGCCCAGGGGCCGACCGTCCAGGGCGTAAACCGGTAAGGGAACCCCTAAATCCTCCACTGGGGTTCCCCACTCCTTCACCAATCCCACGTGAATAAAATTGCCCACCGCCCCTGAGTCAATGAGAGCCTTAGTTCCCCTAATGTCACCCCACAGTTGATCGCCACCTCAAAAAATGTACGTGAATCAGTGGGCTTGGCAGGAATGAGCCCACCTGCTGGCGCTTTCTTGAAGCCTGACGGCGCACCTTCTATTCGCGACCTGCGCCGAGCTGATACAGCCTGGACCCGACAGCTGCCGAAGCGGTGACCGGTGCGACCGCACCGGAAACAGCGTTGCTCTTTGATGAAGCGCTGCCTCTCGTCGTCCGAGAGTGACATCGCTCCAAGCTGCATGGATTCATCACCCAGTGGCCCACTCGTATAATGCATGGATGTATCAACACCAGGAGAAGAAGGAAAACATACCTGGGTGTTGTTGACACGCTCCTTCTCCCTCTCCTGGTGCCGATTGTCCATCTTGATGGCGGTGTTGATCAGCACTTCCAGCTGCTCGGGGATCTCATGCGCGGAGAGCGCATCTCGCATCCGCGCTGAGAGTCCCCTGACGAACAGAACCACGCAGACGTTCTCCGACCAAGCTGTCTCCCGAGCCAAGATCCGAAAATTGATAGCATAAGCTGCGACCGTGCGGAGGCCCTGCCGGCAGTCGAGAAGACGACCGCCAGCCTCGAAGATCGAGAGTACCCGGGAAGTATCGAATACTCTTCTCAACTCCCGGGTAAAGGCGTCCAGACTGTCGCAGATTATCGCTCCCGCCTCTAATTCCGCCGTAGCCCAGGAGAGAGCTTGACCGGTGAGTAGCGTGATAATATACGCTACCTGTGCTATCTCCGATGGAAATGATCGTGGTTGCAGCCGGAAAACGAGTAGACACTGGGTGATGAATTCCCGACATCCATCCGGTGATCCATCATAGCGAGCGGGCGCCTGCAGTCGTGGCTCGTGGGACCGTTCCTGGACCCCGCACACCCCCCAACTCTCCTCTGCGTGGACCGCTGCTTCTCCCGTCATCGACTGAACTCCAGCCACTCCTTCTAGGGCTTGTCGGGCTGTGGCCAACGCCAACTGCGCCACCGCTTGGGATGAGCCGACGATCCCGTTGAGTCGGACTAACTCGGCGCTGACCAGCTGTTGATGTTCTTCCATCCGCTCCTGGGCCGCCCTCTGCGCCTGGAGCATCTCCATGATTGCCTCCATGGAACTCTGATGGTCAGGTCTTCTGTCAGGAATGGAGGTAGGTGAGTTCCAATGGGTGAAGGCAATCACAGAGACGGAGAGTGTTTACTCTTGAACAGGTTCGACTTTAATAGTAAGAACACAAGAGTAATTTCTAAGAGAGATAAATGCTAAATAGCACAGGCAGGACATAAGGTAAATAGGAGCTTATTGGAGGTCCAGAGTTGAACCGTCCGCGTTTTCCCCGAACGCAATTAGTGAAGACCTGACAATGAACAAGCAGAAGACAGGTAGGTTACATAGACACCAAATACCAACATTCCACACACACCCCTGTTACAGCCAATCAGGAACCACCCCTAAGTGACAGCACTAATTGACAGGGAAAGGACAGGTGACAAGCCCAGTGACATATGCCAGGAATGTGGGTGGTCACCGACCTCAGTCGGTGTCCAGAACGTAACAGCTATCGGTATCCTATTATTATGCAAAGTCTAGGTGATAAGTGCCGGCCGGCGCGACGAGTCCAGTGACAATTGTGAACGCATTTTTGTGTGCGCGCGTGCACATCCGTGCGCACTTCTGCCTCAGTGATCTACTACAACGGCGTGCAACCGCGTGTGTGCACGACTGCATCGCTGGTCGGCGTACAACCTAATTTACACAAACAATAATTTATACCATTATACAAGAAACACACAATCCACAGTTAAACAAGACATTTTTTTATAATAATAATAATAATAAAGAATAAAGAAAAAAAAATATCTCACTATTCAGATCACATTTGACTAAATATATTTTTTTTCTAATTTTTTTTGAATTGATAAACACTATTACATCCCTTAAGCTCGAGAGAATTCATCAGAATTCCATGAGTTGTTGCCACCTACGTTCACCTAGAACAGTCTTGTGATTCTCTGGCAGAGAGAGACAGTTATTTACATTTACATTTAGTCAAGTCAAGTCAAGTGAGTGCTACAGTGTAGGTTAGTATATTAGGACAAGTGCATGACAGTAAGGTTAGTTAGGGTTAGATATTATTATTATTATTATTTTCATTTTCTTTTCATTTCAGATAATGGTTGAAGAAGTGCGTCTTTAGTCGACGCCGAAAGATTGGACGGGTTTCGGCTGTCCTAACTGTGGTGGGAAGTTCGTTCCACCATTGTGGGGCAAGGACTGAGAATAGGCGGCTTTTCCTTGATGACCCTCCCGGAGCTCGGATAGGAGTGGGTCTGAGACGGCCAGAAGATGCAGAGTGTCTGGGTCTTGAGGGTGTGTAGTTAGAGACCATTGTTATGACCACCAGTTATGGTTCCATCATTGTGTCCTGTATGATAAGGTTGGGTGGTCCTTATGGTTCCATCATTGTATCCTGTAGACGTGACTCATCGTCATCGACATCTGTTTCTGTAATAAGGCCATTATTGGTGATTTCCCGACATCACTTCATTGCTGGATTGGAGCACTGGACCTCATCATCCTCTCTCTGGTGATGAGCTTATACACTTAAGGTTCCTAGAGTTTGCACTGAAAATCTGCTTTTAGCTTCTGTGCCCCAGAAACATGGAATGTTTTGCAAAGCACTTTTAAGACTCAATTCATTCTATTGGTCAGTTTAAATATTGAATAGAAAACCACTTCACCACAGTCTGCAGTTGTTTTAAATTATTTTCTACATACATTCTACATCGTTTTTCTTTCGCATTTATTATTTTCTTTTTTGATCCACTTTTTCTCCTTATTTTTTTTAATTTTTCTCCCATCCCAATTTTGTGTTTCCAATTCTCCCCTCCACTGTCTTGAACGTTGCTTGCATATGCCCCCCACTGGTCGGTTGTAGGGAGGATAGAAGCCTTGCATCACGTGTCCCCTCCGGTACACGAGGAGGCAGCCTGTCACATCTTTTCACCTGCCTGCGCGGACTCTCATTGGCGAGGTGTAATGTGTGGGAGGCTCACACTACCCCCGCCATTTCCTGTCTCTGCTGTGCAGGCGTCCCCCAACCGACCGGTAGGAGTCGCTGTCCACAACGTCCAGACTACCACCCATCGACTTCCACCCGCTGACTCTGCCAATTGAGTTAGTATGACGGCCGGCCCAAGCCGACAGCCGGAGTCGAACCCGGTGAATTGCGCTGGTGAAGAGCGCAATGTCCGCTGCGTCACCCAGCCGCCCAATCTGCAGTTGTTTTATATTATTTTCTACATACATTCTAGGTAGTTTTTTTTGCATTTATTATGTGTTGTACTTCTTGAGGTCATTGTAAATGAGAGTTTGCTCAGAACCGAGTAAATCTGGATTTCACTATGACGCCCCTCTAGCTCATGGAATGAACTCCAACAGTCCTTAAAGCTTGAGATTCTCCCCTCTGTTGCAGAGTTTAAAACCCTGATCTCCAACCTTTGTCAATCAAGTTGTATATGTTTTAATTGATTTGTTATCCTTGCTATTTTTCTTGTCTTGTTGTCTTATTATGCTTATGCTTTTATATGCTGTGTTTTTTTTTTTATTTTGTCTATGCTTTTTTTGTAATATAGCTTATTTCTGTTTTTACGTGACTATGAGGGAAAACTCAGTTGCCTTTCGAGTTTAAATAAACGTTTGCAATTAAATTAAATGTTTCCTAGGATGACAAGAAAATCTTTCTCTGGCATTTCCTCAATGGTGTTCTCCAGCTCTTAGTCTTCATAAAACCTTTCAACTGTGTCCAGATGAGCTTGCTGGATATTGGCGTGCAGCTGATGCCTGAGTTTAATTTATTCTTGACAATGTATAGCCTCGTCCATGTCGGTGCCTAGAATCTTCTCCACTGTACTATAACGTGTGGCCTTCTTCTTCTGTGGTGCTTTCACCACAGCCAGTGGTGAACTTTCCGTAGCCGCATTTCTGGCAAGACGCTCTCTGATTGGCCGACGTCAGTTTCTACACTGGTTAAGCTTAGGCAATCTTCGAAGTTGGTTAAGGTTAGGCAAATTCTTTCGACGGTTAAGCTTAGGCACTCTTTCAAAGTTGGTTAAGGTTAGAGTTTGTCTTAGAGCATGGCGATAGAACGCCAGGTAGTTTTCAGGCTGTTTGACGTGGAAATGGGCAAAGACACAGCTCGTCACGCTATTGGGCGTTACATGACCAGAAACGTCTGCCAGAAATGCGGCTACGGAAAGTATAGACGCAGCCAGGCCACCTGACTTCAGCCATTCCACAGTATACTGACAGTATAGTCTTACTGCAAAAGCGGGCCATTCAGAACCGTTTTAAGGCTGGTTACTAAGACCACACAAATCCACGGTTTATATAGTCTCATGTTATGAAATGTAATGATTTGGTTTATTATAAAATTATGCAAATAATGTACAGAGCTAAAGCAAAGTTACTCCCGGACGGGGTGCAGAGGTTTTTTTCAATACATGAAAGAAAATATGATTTGAGAGATATTTGTAAATGCACTTTGAGTAATACTGTTTTTTGCTATTTTCTTTTAGAATACTGTTTTGGAGTCTTAATTTTGTTAAGAATATAGGACAGGCATGTATACGCATTATGCTTCACTCAGTCTGTACCTTTTCAGTCACTGTAAAATCAAATATTGTTAAATGATGGTGTATATTGTATTGTGTGAGACGATGACTGAATAAACTACTACTACTAGTATACCGGGGCAGCGGCGGCCTAATGGTCACAGAAGTGAGTTTGTGACCGTTTGTGACCGGCGACAGTGGTCCAGGAGGTAGAGCAGTCGTATCGAAGTGTCCTTGAGCAAGACACTTAGCCCCTAATTACTCCTGATGAGCAGGTTGGCACCTTGCATGGTCGCCTCCACCGTCGGTGAGTGAATGTGTGAGTGAACGGGTCAAATGTGAGGAACAAAATTGTAAAGCGCTTTGGATAAAGGAGATATATAAATGCACCATTTACCATTTTACCAAGGTCGCCGGTTCGATCCCCCTGACCGGCAGGAAAAATCTGGCCAGGGAAGTGAATGATTAAGTTTCTCCCATCACTCAATACCAACCGCTAAAGTGCCCTTGTGCAAGGCACCTAATCCCCAACTGCTCCAGTGGAGTTGCCTAGTGGTCAACAGTGTCTGTGGTTATACTGGGCAGCTCCTAGTGGTCAACAGTGTCAGACTGTGGTTGTACTGGGCAGCTCCTAGTGGTCAACAGTGTCAAACTGTGGTTGTACTAGGCAGCTCCTAGTGGTCAACAGTGTCAGACTGTGGTTGTACTGGGCAGCTCCTAGTGGTCAACAGTGTCAGACTGTGGTTGTACTGGGCAGCTCCTAGTGGTCAACAGTGTCAGACTGTGGTTGTACTGGGCAGCTCCTAGTGGTCAACAGTGTCAGACTGTGGTTGTACTGGGCAGCTCCTAGTGGTCAACAGTGTCAGACTGTGGTTGTACTGGGCAGCTCCTAGTGGTCAACAGTGTCAGACTGTGGTTGTACTGGGCAGCTCCTAGTGGTCAACAGTGTCAGACTGTGGTTTTACTGGGCAGCTCCTAGTGGTCAACAGTGTCAGACTGTGGTTGTACTGGGCAGCTCCTAGTGGTCAACAGTGTCAGACTGGTTGTACTGGGCAGCTCCTAGTGGTCAACAGTGTCAGACTGTGGTTGTACTGGGCAGCTCCCACTGGTCAACAGTGTCAGACTGTGGTTGTACTAGGCAGCTCCTAGGGGTCAACAGTGTCAGACTGTGGTTGTACTGGGCAGCTCCTAGTGGTCAACAGTATCAGACTGTGGTTGTACTGAGCAGCTCCTAGTGGTCAACAGTATCAGACTGTGGTTGTACTGGGCAGCTCCTAGTGGTCAACAGTGTCACACTGTGGTTGTACTGGGCAGCTCCTAGTGGTCAACAGTGGTCAGACTGTGGTTGTACTGGGCAGCTCCTAGTGCAGACTGTGGTTGTACTGGGCAACTCCTAGTGGTCAACAGTGTCAGACTGTGGTTGTACTGGGCAGCTCCTAGTGGTCAACAGTGTCAGACTGTGGTTGTACTGGACAGCTCCTAGTGGTCAACAGTGTCAGACTGTGGTTGTACTGGGTAGCTAGTAGTGGTCAACAGTGTCAGACTGTGGTTGTACTGGGCAGCTCCTAGTGGTCAACAGTGTCAGACTGGTTGTACTGGGCAGCTCCTAGTGGTCAACAGTGTCAGACTGTGGTTGTACTGTGCAGCTCCCACTGGTCAACAGTGTCAGACTGTGGTTGTACTGGGCAGCTCCTAGTGGTCAACAGTATCAGACTGTGGTTGTACTGGGCAGCTCCTAGTGGTCAACAGTGGTCAGACTGTGGTTGTACTGGGCAGCTCCTAGTGCAGACTGTGGTTGTACTGGGCAACTCCTAGTGGTCAACAGTGTCAGACTGTGGTTGTACTGGGCAGCTCCTAGTGGTCAACAGTGTCAGACTGTGGTTGTACTGGGCAGCTCCTAGTGGTCAACAGTGTCAGACTGTGGTTGTACTGGGCAGCTCCTAGTGCAGACTGTGGTTGTACCAGGCAGCTCCTAGTGGTCAACGGTGTCAGACTGTGGTTGTACTGGGCAGCTCCTAGTGGTCAACAGTGTCAGACTGTGGTTGTACTGGGCAGCTCCTAGTGGTCAACAGTGGTCAGACTGTGGTTGTACTGGGCAGCTCCTAGTGCAGACTGTGGTTGTACTGGGCAGCTCCTAGTGGTCAACAGTGTCAGACTGGTTGTACTGGGCAGCTCCTATGTGTCAAGTGTCAGACTGTGGTTGTACTGGGCAGCTCCTAGTGGTCAACAGTGTCAGACTGGTTGTACTGGGCAGCTCCTATGTGTCAACAGTGTCAGACTGTGGTTGTACTGGTCAGCTCCTAGTGGTCAACAGTATCAGACTGTGGTTGTACTGGGCAGCTCCTAGTGGTCAACAGTATCAGACTGTGGTTGTACTGGGCAGCTCCTAGTGGTCAACAGTGTCAGACTGTGGTTGTACTGGGCAGCTCCTAGTGGTCAACAGTGTCAGACTGTGGTTGTACTGGGCAGCTCCTAGTGGTCAACAGTGTCAAACTGTGGTTGTACTGGGCAGCTCCTAGTGGTCAACAGTGTCAGACTGTGGTTGTACTGGGCAGCTCCTAGTGGTCAACAGTGTCAGACTGTGGTTGTACTGGGCAGCACCTAGTGGTCAACAGTGTCAAACTGTGGTTGTACTGGGCAGCTCCTAGTGGTCAACAGTGTCAGACTGTGGTTGTACTGGGCAGCTCCTAGTGGTCAACAGTGTCAGACTGGTTGTACTGGACAGCTCCTAGTGGTCCAACAATGTCAGACTGTGGTTGTATCGGGCAGCACCTAGTGGTCAACAGTGTCAAACTGTGGTTGTACTGGGCAGCACCTAGTGGTCAACAGTGTCAAACTGTGGTTGTACTGGGCAGCTCTAGTGGTCAACAGTGTCAGACTGTGGTTGTACTGGGCAGCTCCTAGTGCAGACTGTGGTTGTACTGGGCAGCTCCTAGTGGTCAACAGTGTCAGACTGTGGTTGTACTGGGCAGCTCCTAGTGCAGACTGTGGTTGTACTGGGCAGCTCCTAGTGGTCAACAGTGTCAGACTGTGGTTGTACTGGGCAGCTCCTAGTGGTCAACAGCTGGCTGTACTGGGAGGCTCACAGATGTGAATGGAACTGTGTGAATGTGAAGCATGTGACTGTATCCATCATGACATTTCATTAGGCAAGTAAAGCCTGGTGGGGCCTCTCTCCTCTCTCCAGGCTCTAACCAGAGGGGCAGTGACCTTCCGGTTACCCTTGTCTAGTTCAGCCCGCTGGTCCAAGCAGTTTACAGTTGGACTTGGGGGCGACAGTGGCTGAGGAGGTAGAGCAGGTAGTCTTGTAATCTGAAGGTTCCCGGTTCGATTTCGGCTCCTCCCGGGTAGCGCGTCGAAGTGTCCTTGAGCAAGACACTTAACCCCTAACTGCTCCCGATGAGCAGGTTGGCACCTTGCATGGTCGCCTCCGCCGTCGGTTGTTGATAGTTTCAGTTTCAGTTTTAATTTATTTATTACAGAGGGACAACGTACATTAAGGAACATTTTATAAAATAGAATGTAAATGTACTCAATTGTAGCCAAAAGGCTAGTGTACATTGGCAGTCCCCCTGCCAGAAATAATGGGCTAGTACCTAGTACAAAAAAGATTAAAAACGCAAGTACAAACACATTAGCAATAAAAACTTACATCCTTTAACCCTTGCAATATACACAGTTCAATCCCCACATATAGTATACACATCAGTGTTCACATCTTTGATCATCTATCAACCAATTCCTAAGATTATACTTGAAGGCGTTGAATGAAATGGACTCTCTAATGTTCTGTGGGATTTTATTCCACTCAGGCGCTGTTTTATGAGAGAAAACCGCCCAAATACGCTCTTTCTAAAGGGGATTTGGCAGTCTCCTCTGGCTGTCCCTCTAGTGACTCTGGCTTCCCAGTTACAGAGGAACGGAAATGGACTTGAGTGAGCGGCAGTTCTTAAAGAGAACAAGGTTTTCCCAACTTAATAGTCTATAATTTGTACATTTTGTAAAATTGCACAATGGTGGAAATATCTTGTTTTTTTTATCTAGTGTTTTGAGTGCTTGTTTGTATAGAGAGAAATAACCGGATACAAGCTGTTATACAAATGCAGTCCAGTCTGGCCTCAGAGGCTCTGCTACCTGGAGCCCTAGAGCTGGGTGTCTGTTTTTATTTATTTGTTCATTTTATGGATCCCCATTAGTCTACACACACCCATGGGTGAAAGACTATTCTCCCTGGGGTCTGAACACATAACTTACAACATTACAGTACATTACATTACAGTAATAAAAAAAACTATAAAACCACAAGAAACACTTTAGCCTAAGTACATTCTCAATATATTTAAAATCGCACACACAAAAAAACACAGACAAAGGCTCCAGCCACAAATACAATACTAACTAAACAAACTAACTAAACTAACAATACTGACTAAATAAATCAGTAACTCAACTGTATTTCATTATTCATCATAACAGCATTTTTCAACTTTTTCTTAAAAGTAAATGTTACACCTGTTAGGGCTGCTGGGTCTCCGTGAGGCCCAGTGAGGGCTCAACCAGCCACACGGCTGCGGCCGCACCTCCCTCGAAGGTACCACCCCTCCGCTGAAACCACCCATACACCATCATCTAAGGCCACCGCCTTTTAAACTGAAAGAGACATCATTCAATTGTTACATATATATATATATGTAGGTATTTCTGAGGTCTCATCACGCGTATCCTCCCTCTAACCTCATGCTCGCCGTTCACGTCCAACAATTACATTCCTCCGCGTCGTACACTGGTTCCTCCGTGCTCCATAAATCTGTCACTTGTTTAAAAAAAAAAAAGATTTGCAACCAGATGGTCTCTTATCACTGGTTTCTTCTCTCTGTGGTCTGGGTGTCTGGCCACTACATGCCGTAACTCAGCCGCTGCTGAACATCCACGGGCCGCAGTGCATGAGTCCAAATGACAAACTGTGGGATTTCATATAATTTGTATGGATAATGTTGTCTGCATCTGTTCACAAATGCAATTATTCACTCATGCTCACACAAGTGCAGAGCAGGGGAATATAGAGAGAGAGGTGGGGGAAGGGAATAACTCTATTAGGTCATGTGGTGTTCCTGACTAATTACACAGTCAGTGCAGAAGAACCACACAAGAAGTTTGCCTTTGACCGACCCTGACAGTGAGGAGTTAATATGTTTGCCTTTGACCGACCCTGACAGTGAGGAGTTAATATGTTTGCCTTTGACCGACCCTGACAGTGAGGAGTTAATATGTTTGCCTTTGACCGACCCTGACAGTGAGGAGTTAATATGTTTGCCTTTGACCGACCCTGACAGTGAGGAGTTAATATGTTTGCCTTTGACCGACCCTGACAGTGAGGAGTTAATATGTTTGCCTTTGACCGACCCTGACAGTGAGGAGTTAATATGTTTGCCTTTGAGCGAACCTGACAGTGAGGAGTTAATATGTTTGCCTTTGACCGACCCTGACAGTGAGGAGTTAATATGTTTGCCTTTGAGCGAACCTGACAGTGAGGAGTTAATATGTTTGCCTTTGACCGACCCTGACAGTGAGGAGTTAATATGTTTGCCTTTGACCGACCCTGACAGTGAGGAGTTAATATGTTTGCCTTTGAGCAAACCTGACAGTGAGGAGTTAATATGTTTGCCTTTGACCGACCCTGACAGTGAGGAGTTAATATGTTTGCCTTTGAGCAAACCTGACAGTGAGGAGTTAATATGTTTGCCTTTGAGCAAACCTGACAGTGAGGAGTTAATATGTTTGCCTTTGACCGACCCTGACAGTGAGGAGTTAATATGTTTGCCTTTGAGCAAACCTGACAGTGAGGAGTTAATATGTTTGCCTTTGACCGACCCTGACAGTGAGGAGTTAATATGTTTGCCTTTGAGCAGACACAACAGGTCATCTGATTACTGGATTTAGTGCAGGCGTGAGGCAGAGGTCTGCATAGTCCTAGAAGAAGAAGTATTTATCAATGGCTGCTTCAGGATTGTACTCAGCTATGGGTCACAGCTGGTGCATCTGCCCCCTGCCCTGGTGCCCCCCCCCCCTCCTGTTTAAGGCAGGTCTGTTTGTATCTGGACATGGTGTGCACTGTTTTACCTTGTTGCTCATCACATTGTATTGCATGCTTTTGTATAAGATTAGCTATATTAAAAATGTATTGTTTGGTTGATTGATTGATTGGTTGATTGCAGTGGCGTCATTTCAGTAAAAGGCAAGGTATGGCGAGGAGGGAAGGGGGGGTGGTTTTTTTTTTTTGTCAAATCAGTTGTGCAATAGTCACTTTTGGTGAGTTGTTTCTTTTTATTTATTTTTTTGGTCTTTTCCCCCCTCCATTTTCCTCCGATTTTCTCCCATCCCAATGTTAGTCGTATGCCAATTCCCAGTCCCTTCCTGGTCGCTGCGCACTTACCCCCCACAGTCAGATCATCTGGGAGAGTGGAGGCTACCACGTGCTTCCTCCGACACACGTCCAGCCAATCACCGCTTCTTTTCACCTGGCAGCGCGGATTCTCATCGAGAGGGCGTAGCGTGTGGGAGGACCACACTATCCCCCTCGAGTCCTATCCGCGCTTAGCACGCGCCCCGACCGAACTGTAGGAGTCGACCCGGACCCACCCCGCCAGCTTCTCCCACCCTCTAATACAGCCAATTGTATTAGTGCAGACGGCCAGCCAAGCTGGTGACAACCCCGGAGCTGTGAGCTGGATTCGAACAGGCGAATCCAGCTCACAGCTCCGGGGCTGGTGACGAACGCAATCTCCGCTCGGCCACCTAACCGCCCCTGGTGAGTTGTTTCTATACAATTCAGTTGGTATGACACAGGACTACACAAGCATTTTTAGTATATAAATGTGTCAACAGACTAAAGCAGGGAACCACAATATTTTGCATACGAATTATGCAGAATGTAATATCATAACTGTCTATTACTTTTCTTGCAATTGAGCCAATTTTCCTTAGGTTCAGGTTCAGGTTTTTATTTAGACTCCACAACATAAACAGATCATTAATCCAGCTTACATTGCTGTCAAGGATAGTAACGTAAAAGCCTCTTGACTTATTTCCATCGTTGTCCTTGGGTGTCAAGGATGCTAGAAACACACAACTCATTACAGAATTAATCACAATTATTATCTTTGCATAATAATAATGGCACAACCCTAAATTAATACAAAACAAAGCACATTTGTTGATACAATGTTCATTTATGTCGAAAGTCAGTGAGCTTCAGGAAGCACCCTCGGGGGAGGGAATTTGGGGGATGGGAGGGAGGGCGGAGAGTGGGGGGTGGGAGTTAAGGAGAGGGTAGTGGCTTAGGGTTTTGGGCGTGTGAGGCAGTCGAGGGATCCGCCCCTCCTTCCGTGCACGTCGCCAGTCGTGCTCGTGGGGGGGAGGTTTGCGTGAGGATGGGGAGGGGGGGGGGGGGGGGGAGGCCATCCATCTTATCTTCAGACAGTCAGATACTGTCCCGTCCTTACGCAAACCTCCCCCCCACGAGCACGACTCAACAGAATGTAGTATCAAAAACACATTCACAAAAAGTATGTGTTACTGAATGCTGAACTGCACTATTATAATCACTAAGCCAGACCTTACCTGTGTCCCTGTATCACTTGTCTCTGCTGCCCTTTGATTAAAAAACATCCCTATGTCCATTTTCCTTTTTTTTGGCATATTTCAGTTAGTCACAGTAAAAGTCACCTAGTAAAAGTGAGATAATTGACAATATCAAAACATGCTAGGGCTGTACCGAATAGTTCGAAGCTTCGTTCATAATGTTGACATTAGAATTCTAAATCAACATAAAAAAAATGTATACAAAAAAAAAAAAAAAAAAACGTTTATTTTTATTTTTATTTAATTTTAATTTGCCAAGGTATGGTGAGTGCCATACCTTGCCATACCAAAATTACGCCCCTGGTTGATTGATATGTTCCCTGATTGATTATTGTGGAAAATACCTGCTTCTCTGTTCATCCTGTTGGACATGTTGGATTCAATGTACCTCACTGTGTCTTGTGTGTTTCTTTCAGATCTGTTTAAGTCATCACTGGGAGGTCAGTTGGTGTGAGGTTTTATGTTATTGTTATTGGTGTTTTGTGCTGGAAGTTATTAAGGCTGAGACCACTTATCGATTTATCGATAACTGTGTGAAATCGCTACGTAAGTGGCATCACTTATCGATTTGTTTGCATGTGTACATTTATTTTTATTTAACGTTCACGTGCGTGTGTGTGTCATGGGCCAACTACAGCATCGCAAAAAATACAGTGAGTGCACGTGACAGTCGTGACACACACACACACACACACACACATTTTTAAGAAAAAAGTATTTAAATATTTTTTTTCACATGCAAAATAATAATAAAAATAATCGATATTTAAATTCTTTCCTGATTTATCGATTCTTCCAAATGGCATATCGTCTCAGCGTTAGAAGTTATCCAAGTTAAGGCAAACGTTGTCAAATGTCTGGGGCAAGCTGCCATGTCTCTCTGTACACTGCAGGCTCCTTCCCACTGACGCTGGGTTGGCAGGCAGATTTATTGGGGGTTAAACAATAGTTTGAACGGCTTGTGTTGTGTGAGAGGAACAAATCACAACCGTCCTCTCCATTTCTCCTCCTCTCCTTCCCTCCATCTCTCCTTCCCTCCTTCTCTCCATCCCTCCTCCTCTCCATCTCTCCTTCTCTCCTTCCCTCCTCCTCTCCATCTCTCCCCCTCTCCTTCCCTCCATCTCTCCTTCCCTCCTTCTCTCCATCTATCCTCCTCTCCTTCCCTCCATCTCTCCTCCTCTCATTCCCTCCTTCTCTATATCTCACCTCCTCTCCTTCCCTCCTTCTCTCCATCTCTCCATCTCCACCTCTCCATCCCTCATTCTCTCCACCTCCTTCTCTCCATCCCTCCTCCTCCTTCTCTCCATCCCTTCTTCTCTCCATCCCTCCTCCTCCTCCATCCCTCCTCCTCCTTCTCTCCATCCCCCCTTCTCTCCATCCCTCCTTATCTCCATCCCTCCTTCTCTCCTTCTCTCAATCTCTCCTCCTCTCCTTGTCTCCATCTCTCCTCCTCCTTATCTCCATCCCTCCTTCTCCCCTTCTCTCATCCCTTCTTCTCTCCATCCCCCCATCTCTCCTTCTCTCCATCCCTCCCCCTCCTTCTCTCCTTCCCTCCTTCTCTCCACCCCTGCTTCTCTCCATCCCTCCTCCTCCATCCATCCTTCCTTCTCTCCATCCCTTCCTCTTAATTTCCATCCCTCCTCCTCCTTCTATCCTTCTCTCCTCTCCACCCCTCCTTCTCCATCCTTCCTCCTCCATCCCTCCGCCTCCAGTATCGATCACTGTGACTTTATTGCTTCCTCTTGATTTGTAAATGTTTTATATGTCATAAGTGGAAAATAAATTCCATCTACTTATCACAAGGCTGTTGGGCCACAGGTTTATAAAATACATTTCCATTTGGCTTTTCAACTCCTGGAAAGGAAACCAAGTGTTGGCACTTGATTCATAACCATAAATTACAGAGCACTTATATGTGTGTTTATTTGCATTTTACAATCGCCGTGATTCATTTTTATTGTGGAGTACTTTCACAATATGACACAATCCCTGACCATGCGTGTGAGAGAGAGAGAGAGAGAGAGAGAGAGAGAGAGAGAGAGAGAGAGAGAGAGAGAGAGAGAGAGAGAGAGAGAGAGAGAGAGAGAGAGAGAGAGAGAGAGAATATCTCAATGGTTCCTCAGGGTGGTATATTTTATATTACAGCACCTATAAATGATATGTATATTATATAGGCTATATACTATACTAGATGAGCTGCACAGATGGGTTGTCTAAAGGTTCAACAAGTTAAGTGATATGGCTACACTTTGCTTCCCGAGTTTAAAGATTTACATGTTAAAGGTTATACAGCCACACTTGTACGTTTCCTCAGTTAAAGCCCCAATCAGTGATCCAACCACTGCCATGAATAAGAAAACGAGAATCGAGACTTGCTTTCATTCTCTAGTCCAGGGGTTCTCAACCTTTCTGCTGCCAAGGCACCCCTGTGTTCAATAAAATATTCCAGGGCACCCCTACATACGATAAAGACTTTTTCGGTCCTGTCTTTTTTGCTACAATGATGATACAATGATTCTTTATTTGCCGTGCTGTCGTTGAGATGTTTTGTTGTTTGTTTGTCTTTGTTGCTTGTTGGTGAATCTGCAAATATGAATTGCCCCACGCGGGATCAATAAAGTTGTCTGAATCTGATGACAAAAGTGCTTGCTTTCAAAATAATGTTTATTTAAGAAAAAACTGAAAATCATGTATTTTTTTTTAATACAGAAAAGGATCACTAAAGTGCTATCTGTTGCAGCTGCACTGTTCTCCATAAAAATAGCATATTTGGATAAGTTTGACAATTTCTCAAAAACAGAAAATCATGTATTTTTTTTAAATACAGAAAAGGATCACCAAGTTACCATTTCTCAAAAAATATAAATAAATACAGAAAATAAGCACTCGTTCACTCAGTGGACATTTCTAGCTCAATGCGAGGTCCGCTGCTGCTGGCTAATAATACGGTCAATACGTGGGGAGATATTTGACAAGGCAACACGCATGTCATCATCAAGGCTCAACTTGGCCCTATATTTTGTTTTCAGAGCTGTCATGGATGAAAAGCCAGCTTCACACAGATATGTGGGGCTGAATGGTATCAACACCTTAACTGCAGCATCATGAGATACTTGGTACTCAGCACCACACTCTGAAACTAGCTCTCCAGGTGGTATCAGATGAGATTTCAATGAGTTCTTCCAAGAGTTTGGATGGAGATGTGTCAGGAAGCTTTGTCTCAATGTTGTCTGTAAAGTCTTTTTTTATCCAGAGTGACTTAATGATTTTCAGATTTTTAGAAATGGTCAAACTTATCCAAATATGGTATTTTCATGGAAAACAGTGCAGCTGCATCAGATAGCACTTTAGGGATAATTTTCTGTAATCCAAAAAATAATTTGGATTCACTATAAAGTGCCTGTTCACTATAAAGTGCCACGTTTTGATATATTGAGCTTTAAACTTTAAGTACATTTTTTGGAACACGCAACCTAAAACACCTTCCTCTCCCAAACCGTTCCTGCAATTGTTTTATGTTGCATGATGATCATGGATACATTTATTATGTATTGTATTTTTTATGTTTAAATATCAACATAATCTGTCTGTCCACCCTCAGTACATTTACTATCAATATAATATAGTAGTCTGACTTCATCATATCTTTTCAAACGCAAACACATGCCCCCCCCCCCCCCTCCTTCCCAGTCCTCCTTCCAAGTCCCCACCCTGCTGTTCTCTGTCGCTCTGAACAGGGCTTGTTGTTAGCTTATGCTAAAGGAACATTAATTCGGGTCTTAAACACAACGTGGCCACAAAGGAATGGCAAGGATTGCAAAGCATGTTATATGCATTTGACCCGTTGCGGAATAAAACAGCAGGGATTTGTTTTGGGTCGCAAAAACACTATCCTTGCTGTGTTTCAATGTCCGCGTTCCAGATCCAGAGTACGCTACTACTGCTGAGCTGAGAGACGCTAAGCTCACTGCCTGCTGTGTTGAGATGCATCCTTATTGGCTGTGTGCTGTAGAGCGGATATGAGTCACGACACCACGGAGTTTCAAAATAAGAGTATCATAATGACCTAAATGTTGCTAGCTTTCGGAGCCTAGTTATTTAGCTGGAGCTGCGCGTGGGCAGAAATGAGACCCGCTATAGGATTTTCAAAATAAGACTGTTGTCATTCTATATTTTTAAAGAACATTGCCAGGCATCTCGCGGAACCCCTGGCAGCTCTCCGCGGAACCCCTGTGTGCCGGGGAACCCCTGTTGAGAACCGCAGTCTAGTCTATAGTTGGTTGACTGAATAATACCAAACAACAGGAACATGTTTTGTATTTAACACTAACCTTCTTACTGTCTTCTATTATGATTCACTCTTCCTACTATATTACAATGTCTCTACATATGCACTCAACACTGCAGCACTCAAACTTCAACACTGTTTGATGAACATTGTTACTCAGCTGAAAGAGTTGTACCCTTCCTGCTGACTTGTCATACAGTCGTAACCTGTAAGTCGCATTGGAAAAAATCGTTCAGCTAAATGACTAAATGTAAATGTATTTTGATTTGATTTGAAATCTTTATTTCGAACATGTAAATAAATACAACAAAATAAATAACTAAACAAAATAAAAACATAACTCAAACAAAATAAATAACTAAACAAAAGCAAAACATAACTCAATTTACATGTTCCAAAAGGAGTAGGAAGAAGTATACACTTATTTAATCCTACCCCTTTTCCACTACTCAAATGAGTGTACTAATTTAAAACATTTAAAAACAAATATATATATGCAAAAAAAAAAAAAAAAAAAAAATATATGTAAAACATAAAAGAAATTAAATAAAAATGTAAACACCCGTGAATATCAAGTCCCTTCCTCATCCCTGTACCTTGTGAACATAATTTCCTTATAAATCAGTTTGAATTGTCTCACATTTGGACATTGCTTTAGCACCACATTCAGACTGTTCCACAATTTCACTCCACATATTGAGATGCAGTGTCTTCTCATGGTAGTGCATACAAAAATAATATGTTTGTGTGATCCCGATAACCTGTAATGTGAACTATCCTTATGGCCCTTTTTTGGAGTATAAAAAGATTTTATAGTGTAGAATTATAAGTGTTTCCCCAGACTTCAGCACAGTAATTTAAATATAGACAGTAGAGAATGTAGAGTGATTTTCTATCCAGAATGTGCTTTACTTTACTCATGATTGAAATGCTTCTTGAGAGTTTAGATTGGATTTATGTGAGGTTTCCAGCAGATTTTATGGTCTATTATTACACCTAGGAATTTATTTTCATAAACTCTTTCAATAATCACATCATTTATTTTAACTTGTACTTGAGTATTTAATGTATTTGTATTTAGTAGCTATAAAATGTTTGTTTACGTTGGTTCACGCGTTAAGAAACGTCCAAAAAGCTTGCTTTCTATCAAAAAATCGAACTCTTCAAGAATAGATGAACGGTCCGGAAAATCACTGATTGAGCTTTTTTTTTTTTTACTCAACAGTTGAGCTGTGCGTTAGTCTTGGAGGAGGACCAGACCGCTAGCTCCCTGTGCGTTAGCCTTGGAGGAGGACCAGACCGCTAGCTCCCTGTGCGTTAGCCTTGGAGGAGGACCAGACCGCTAACTCCCTGTACGTTAGCCTTGGAGGTGCACCAGACCGCTAACTCCCTGTACGTTAGTCTTGGAGGGGCACCAGACCGCTAGCTCCCTGTGCGTTAGTCTTGGAGGGGCAACAGACCGCTAGCTCCCTGTGCGTTAGTCTTGGAGGGGCAACAGACCGCTAGCTCCCTGTGCGTTAGTCTTGGAGGGGCAACAGACCGCTAGCTCCCTGTGCGTTAGTCTTGGAGGGGCAACAGACCGCTAGCTCCCTGTGCGTTAGCCTTGGAGGTGCAGCAGACCGCTAGCTCCTTGTGCGTTAGCCTTGGAGGTGCAGCAGACCGCTAGCTCCCTGTGCGTTAGCCTTGGAGGTGCAGCAGACCGCTAGCTCCTTGTGCGTTAGCCTTGGAAGTGCAGCAGACCGCTAGCTCCCTGTGTGTTAGCCTTGGAGGGGCACCAGACCGCTAGCTCCCTGTGCGTTAGCCTTGGAGGTGCAGCAGACCGCTAGCTCCCTGTGCGTTAGTCTTGGAGGTGCAGCAGACCGCTAGCTCCCTGTGCGTTAGTCTTGGAGGGGCACCAGATCACTAGCCAGCGTGACAGATTAATGGCGTTGAGCCGGACGTGTCTGTGAAGCTGCTGAGTTCTGAGGAGCACAGAGGTGATGTGTTTACCGCCCTGTCTGGCCTCGCAGACCACACATGACCTGGCACACGACATCTTCATCTACAATCCGGTGACGTTTTGGCAGAGAGAGATTTAAAGGAACATTTGGGGAAATTAGCTTAGCACAATGAATGGAAGCAGACTTGGCCGGTTAGCCTTCGGGAGAGGTGTTAGTTGGACAATGCCTGTATAGGCTAACCGGCCATGTCCGCTTCCATTCATTGTGCTTAAATATGGTTACAATAAACAATAGAATATCTCAAAATGTTCCTGCATGTACATCACCATGTTCAGCTGGGGTGCCTTGCCTTACAACTCAAGAGGTAGAAGAGAAAGGGTATATTTTCATAGCTGAACAAAAGCAAAGGGAGATTTTCTGTGAGGAGGAGGAGGAGGAGGAGGAGGAGGCAGGTCGCGCCATCGTTTCATCCCTGAGGCTACCAAGATATGCAGCCGTCCAAAAAGCTCAAGACAATTTGATGATGTCAGAAGAAGAAACGGACCTCCCAAGTCAAAGGGCACATCTGTTGTCCAACAGAGCTGCTGCCAACTTACCATTAGAAGTAAGGACATGTGCAACACAACTGGTCCAGGAACCTATAAGGTCCATATTGTTTTACCCGTTAGTCAACTTAATTTATAAAGAGTTATTAGTCGACTTTATTTATAGAGCTATTAGTCAACTTTATTTATAAAGAGTTATTAGTCTTGATGTGAATTTAATTTAATTTCAAACCTTTATTTCAACTCGTAGGACACCCTAACTAGGTCACCCTAATTTACAGCAACGACGAGCTTACAAAACAAGACAAAGTTTAAGACAATATAAGATATTCCTTTATTGATACCATTGGGGAAATTCGGGTGTCATAGCAGCATGGGGGAGGGGGGGGTACAGGTACAGGTGTGGGCAGGGTAATAGTAGAAAGACATAAATATAGGCAATAAAATTAGATCTGAATATACAAATATGAGAAAAGTAAACAGTGCAGATGAGGGTCTGTATGGTTATATTATACGTTGCAATAACCAGGTAATAAAGAATTTGAATCTGAATATATAGCCTATTATGAAGAAGAGTAAAAGTAAACAGTATACACAAGGTGCAGTATACACAAGGTACCCTGCATGGTATACGTCATACGTTATTAGCAATTTCATACATATAGGCACAACAAATAAGAATAAACAATGATAAATCAGCTAAGAGAGTTACAAGTCGACAAACAGCTAATTAGTCCAAACAATTGTCAGTGGCCAGGCTTGTGTTTTTATAGACTCCTGCCTGAAGCTCAGTTTGCACTGAGGAGCTGAGACAGACTATACTTGTGAACTAGCTGTGTAAAAAGAAGTGAGTAGCATTCTGTGTATCAATTTGGTTGCTGTTTGTCTCTGAACCAATCAACTGAATTCACCCCTGTCATAAGTGGGTGTGAATCTAGCATCTGGCTTTTCTCCTGCTAATTAGTCCAAACAATTGTCAGAGGCCAGGCTTGTGTTTTTATAGACTCCTGCCTGAAGCTCAGTTTGCACTGAGGCTTATGGCAGGGACTGAGGACGATAACTGACTACAAAGTCAGCGCCCCCTCAATGGGGAGCGACGACGCCTCCCTCGCGGACCAGCTCAACACCTTCTACGCGCGGTTTGGTGCAAACAGCGGCGCCGCTAGCTCAACGGCTAGTGACGTCACTGGCGCGCCGGCTGTTGTGGAGGGGCATCCGCGGGGGGGCGGGGACGCTCTCTCATTGACGGTACACAGTGTGAGAAGAGCATTTATGCAGGTGAACACCAGAAAGGCTGCTGGCCCAGATGGAATAACAGGACGCATACTTAAGTCCTGTGCCAACCAGCTAGGCCCTGTGTTCACCGCCATATTTAATCAATCCCTGAAGGAGTCAGTGGTCCCTGCCTGCTTCAAGATGTCCACCATTATCCCGGTACCAAAGAAACCCTCCCCAGCAGGTCTCAATGACTACAGACCGGTGGCACTCACCTCTGTGGCCATGAAATGTTTCGAGAGGCTGGTCAAGGATCACATTTGTGCCTCCCTCCCCAGTAATATGGACCCTATGCAATTTGCATACAGGCCAAACAGGTCCACTGACGATGCGGTCTCCCAAGTACTGCACAGCACCCTCTCTTACCTGGACCGTCAGAAGGGGGGCTATGTGAGACTGTTGTTCATTGACTACAGCTCAGCGTTCAACACCATAGTCCCCACCAGACTGGTGGACAAGCTGATCGAGCTGGGTCTGAGCTCCGCTCTGAGCGCCTGGATACTGGACTTTCTGAGTGAAAGGCCCCAGGCGGTCAGGGTGGGGGGGGTCAGACATCCAACACCATCACCCTGGGTCCCCCCAGGGCTGTGTTCTGAGCCCCCTGCTGTACTCACTATACACACATGACTGTGTGGCCAAGTTCAGCTCCAACTCCATAGTGAAGTTTGCGGACGACACAGTGGTGGTGGGGCTGATCTCGGACAACGACGAGAAGGCCTACCGGGAGGAGGTTGAGGTACTGGAACGCTGGTGCCAGGACAACAGCCTGCTCCTGAACATTGGTAAAACCAAGGAGCTGATCGTGGATTATAGGAGACAACAGCAGGAGACACACACACCACTGAGGATAAACGGGGCTACCGTGGACAGGGTGAGCAGCTTTAAGTACCTGGGGGTCCACATCGCAGAGGATCTGACATGGACAACACACATAGACTCAGTCGTAAAAAAGGCGAAGCAACGCCTCTACCACCTGAGACAGTTAAGGAAGTTCAGAGTATCTGGGAAGATACTCCAGTCCTTCTACTCCGGAGCTGTAGAGAGCATCTTGACTAGAAACATCACTGCCTGGTATGGAAACAGCACGGCACAGGACAAGAAAGCCCTACAGAGAGTGGTGCACTCAGCCGAGCGTACCACGGGTATTGCACTACCACCCCTGCAGGTTCTATACAACAAGAGCCTGCAGAATAATGAAAGACCCACACCACCCCAACAACAGCCTGTTCATGCTGCTGAGGTCAGGCAGACGCCTGCGAACACCAGCTACTAGGACAGAGAGACTTCGGCTCAGCTTCTTCCCCCAGGCCATCAGAGCCCTGAACACTGAACTCTCCACACACAAGCACACATGAGCACACACACAACACACACACTGTACACGCTCACACACTAGCAGCCACTTTAACATGAGCAAGCACACACTCATGCTGCACACGCCCACACTTATGGCCACTAAGGAAAGGGCACTTTAAAAATAGTATAGTATAACCGGAGATTGTATAAATTAGCATGTACAGAAAGACCCAGTGCCTAGCTAACAGTGTATTGCACTACCAAAGGACCTAGCATGTCCTCCATGCTCTGTAAATAACTTATGTACATATACATATGCCCTACTTTGTTACTTGTTTATTGCACAATGTTACTTGTTTATTGCACAATGTTGTTCTATTGGATTCTATTATATGTTATTGCACATCGTTGCGGGCAAGACCACCCGCATTTCATTGTATACTTGTATGCCGTGACAAATAAAACTCTTGACTTGACTTGACTTGACTTGGAGCTGAGACAGACTATACTTGTGAACTAGCTGTGTAAAAAGAAGTGAGTAGCATTCTGTGTATCAATTTGGTTGCTGTTTGTCTCTGAACCAATCAACTGAATTCACCCCTGTCATAAGTGGGTGTGAATCTAGCATCTGGCTTTTCTCCTGCTAATTAGTCCAAACAATTGTCAGAGGCCAGCCTCCTACAGGTCAGTGTGGGACAATATTCATTAGGGATTTAAGTGTAGTTTATCCAAGCGCCAGCGAAGCGCAGGCGACCGACTAAGACAGACAAAGACCTTGAGTTTTCCTGCTGGAGTTCTCCGAGGAGGCAACCGAGTGCATTCGAGTATCTACTGCCTCTTACTTACCCTCCTCCAGCAGGCCACTCTTTTGTATCTGCATTTTCTGGTCTTGCCTTGTTAGCTTGTCAACTACTGTATACTATCCTATCCGCTAGCTTCCAGGCTTACCCGGCTAGCTCGACCTACTGGTTTTAGCTCTTTAGCTAAACCTTCAATTGGCTTCATACACATAGCCTTTAGCAGTTGATCCATAGCACTTTTTTTTTTACATTTTTTCTGGTCTACCACCGCCACCTGGGTAAGCATGGCTCTGTGTTCTGTCTGTCCCTCTCTCCTAGAAAGGTTAACTCGGTTAGAGAGTCATGTCCTTGAACTTGAGTCAGGAAAACAGTCAGCTTTAGACGTCTCGGACACTTCAGGCTTTTCTAAGGAGCCTCAAGCGAGGTCTTCTAGTCTGGAGAGTCCCAGACATAGTGCTCAGGACATGTTCTTTGTGCCCAATACGGAGTGGCAGTGTAACCGCTCGGTCTCGGCCTCAACACTTGCTCCCCAACATGATCTTGCACGTGTTGCGGGTTCCGGGCCCAGCACGCAGCGGCCTCCACTGAAACCCTGTCTTCCTGTCCTTGTGATTGGCGACTCCATCACCAGGCATATTAAGCTAGACAAGCCAGCCGAGATCAAATGTTTTGGGGGAGCCAGAGCTACCGACATTGAAGCCAACCTGAGATTTCTGGAAAGTAGTCAAGGGAAAAGATAACCCACATCTCGCACCCACTGAAGATAAATTTGAGCATATTGTTATACACGTCGGAAATAATGACTGTAGGATGAAAGTCTCTGAGGTCACAAAGATCAACATAGTTAGGCTTTCTGACCTCGCCAGAACGATGAGTCGGCATCGAGTAATCTTCTCTGGCCCCCTGCCTGTAAACCGGCATGATGATGAGTTCATGAGTAGGACAGCTTCTCTACACCGATGGCTGGAAAAATACTGTAAAGAACAGGGCTTAGGGTTCGTGGATAACTGGTCCTCTTTCTGGGGGCGCCCTGGCTTGCTGAGAAAGGACGGCGTGCATCCTAACATGCAAGGCGCCTCTATCTTATCTAGCAATATAGACAAGATTATAGCTTCGGGCTGACAGCCACCCCACAAGCATGCCAGGGTGCAGGCTCTTAGCGAGCCTGCTAGTCATGCTAAACCGATGGAGCCTGCCAATCCCTATACCTTTCCTAACCATACTGGGTCCCTCCTCCACCAGGCTCCACACTCCTCTCTTTCTATCTCTATCTCTAGAATATCTCATTACGCTCCGCTTTACCCAGCTCATCCTTGTGCGATAAACCATGCCAACTTAATTGCGATTAAACCTACCCGCATGGCTGAAAATCACGCTGTATACAGAGTGCGTGAAGGTTGGCCTTATCAACATTCGCTCTCTGCCAACCAAAGCTCTTTTGGTAAATGAACTGATAACAGACCATAGTCTCGACTTATTGGGCCTCACTGAGACATGGCTTAAACCTAATGACTTTCTGCCCTTAAACGAGGCTTCACCCCGTAATTTTAGTAGCTCCCATATCGCACGCACCTCCAAGAAAGGAGGCGGAGTTGCTCTAATTTACGACTCTAAGCACAACTTTTCATCCGACGCAAACTAAGTTTTCCTCGTTTGAGGTGCTCCTGTTGCGTCCCTCTCTGCCCAACAGAAAGTGTGGCGGTCTGATTCCTACCTCCACTGCATCCTTTGTAATGGCTATCCTTTACCGCACCCCAGGCCCTTACACCCTCTTCCTAGATGAGTTTTCCACTTTCATCTCTGAGCTTGTTACGCGCTCAGATAACATTTTAATTGTTGGTGATTTTAACATTCATTCCAACAAAACTCTAGATCCCCTAAATAAGGCTTTTAACGACATCATTGACTCTGTCGGTCTCATTCAAATCGTTGACCAACCCACTCACAGTGGTGGGAACACCCTTGACCTAGTCCTAGCCCGCGGTCTCACTGTGTCAGATTTGACCGTTTCCCCCTATGTTCCTGCTCTCTCAGACCACTACCTCATCAAATTTCAAATTGATTTGACAGTTTCTCGCCCAGACAGTGTAGAATCCTACATGAGCCGTCGTATTAATGCCTCAACTGTCCCAATTCTAGTTAACTGCCTACCAGACACCCTCTCTCCCTTCCTCTCTTACTCTGGCCCCCTTGATCTCTTTACAGACAAACTTATCGCCGCCTGTTACGTTCCAGCATGTGGCTGTTGTTTGTACTTTTGTGCCCCCCCCTTTCTCTCTCTTTCTCTCTCTTTCTCTCTCTTTCTCTCTCTCTCCTTCTCTCTCTCTCTCTCTCTCTCTTTCTCTTTCTCTCTCTCTTTCTCTCTCTCTCTCTCTCCCACTCCCTCCACCTGCTATACTCTGATCCAGGTTCCTGTCCTTCATCAGGACACTAATTGGAAACCAGCCAGTCATCCCAGCCATCAAGCAAATCACCAGTTGACCAATCGGAAGCCCTCCTCTTGTTTTAAAACCCATGTGGCACTTCCTGTTTCCCCCCTTCTTTTTGTCTAGATGCTGTTGGTCGAATGTTTGATTCTGATATATATTTAGCCAACTTAGTACACGTGTGTGTGTGTGGGTTGGGAATTGGAGCAGGTAAGGGCCCAATACACTTGGTGCTACACGTAGTGGTATTATTGTCTAGACACACTAGGTAAGGAGTGATGCCACTCATTGTAGGTTTTGGACATAACGTTTGGTTAGTCAGTGTAGGTAGTGAGTAGTAGCTTTTATTTGACCTTTGTGTTTGTATATAGGTAGACAAGATATTCCTTACTGAGTTAGTTGTGTTTTGTTTTACTTAGTTTATTCCTTTGGCATCATTCAAGCTCCTTTTCCCTTCTCCCCCCCCCCCCCTTTCCCCTTTGGTTGTGTGTATCAAATTCACCATTGTCATTGTCTATTAGTCTGTTTTGTTTGTATATATAAAAGGCACAATATATTACTTTCTTTAAACTAAACTTGTTGTGGGCATTGAATTATTTATCCTTTGGTTCATTTATCACTAATTACAACACAATCATCTTTTATGTTATTCACCCCTTCCCCTAGACATACTGGGGTTGTAACATAAAATGGGGGCTCGTCCGGGATCTCCTGTAAAGGGTTCCTGGTTTTGATGATTGTTTGTGGTGATGATCCACATAATTAATTCTTTCCTACTGTTATTGGTATTTTGTAATTGGTGTACTGTTGCTGTCAACTGCTGACATGGCACAGTTTACCATAGATCAGTTTATTCAGAATCCCTCTGTTGAAATTTTTGTTAAGTGCCGAAAGGATGATTTGTTACTGATAGGCAAGCACTATGGTCTCCAGATATCAAGGTCTCTGCTTAAAAAAGAGATTAGGTCTATGGTGTTGGACAAATTGGTGGAGATGGAGATACTTGTGTTGCCAGAGCAGCCTGGTTCTAGTGCCTTGGAGTTAGAGGGGACTACAGAAGTTAGTTCTCCTTTGTTGCAGGAGGAGCAACAAAAGTCACCAGTTGGCTTGGGTGCGAAGGCAGAGGTGAAACCACATGCTACCTTACCGCGCTTTGACCCGCTCTCTCCTAGCTCAACCAGTTCACTGGTTGATGCACGAATGAAAATTCGCTTGACTCGGCTTCACATGGAAGCTCAAGAGAAGGCTGAGGCACGACAAATTGATTTCAGGCTAGCAGTACGCAAGCTGGAAATCGAGGCTGAAACGGCTGTTAAAATACGACAGCTGGAGTTGGAAAATGGAAGAGATGGTTTCCAGTCTCCGATGGCACAATCTTCATCTCAATCAATTCTGTCTAGGTCATTTGACATAAGTAAAAATATATCTCTGGTTCCACCTTTTCGGGAGACCGAAGTAGATGCCTACTTCAGTGCATTTGAGCGTATTGCTACATCCCTTCAGTGGCCGAAGGAGGCATGGCCTCTATTGTTACAGTGTAAACTGAGTGGAAAAGCTCAGGAGGTGATTTCTTCTCTGTCCATTGATGATTCATTGCAATATGACATTGTGAAGTCTGTTGTTCTCCGTGCATATGAGTTGGTGCCAGAGGCCTATAGGCAACGATTCAGGAATCACAAGAAGTCCTCAAGTCAGACATTTGTTGAGTTCGGCAGAGAGAAGGGAACTCTCTTTGACAAGTGGTGTAGTGCTAACAAGTCTACGGACTACAACTCTCTTAGAGAACTGATGCTGTTGGAGGAATTTAAGAATTGTGTGTCTGAACGCATTGTGGTCTACTTAAATGAGCAGAAGGTAACTTCTTTGTCACAGGCTGCAGTGTTTGCGGATGAGTTCACGCTTATTCACAAAACTGTCTTTACACCATCCCGTAGTGATAGGTTTGCAGGGTCACTTCCTGAAGGCCCTGTGTCGCAATCAATCCACCTGACACTGCCACCTGCCCACTCAAAAACCGACCGTGAATGTTATTACTGCCATAAGACTGGGCATCTCATCGCTGACTGCCACATTCTTAAACGTAAACAACAGCAAGGTCAGAGTTCATGCCAGACAAAAGGGGTAGGCTTTGTTAAGATAATTAGGCCGTCTGCCTCAGGTCAGCCCACCGAACCGGATCCTAGTTTTAAGCCATTCATTTTTGATGGGTTAATTTCGCTCACTGGAAATCCGAGTGATCAGAAGTCTGTTCATATCCTAAGGGATACTGGTGCTAAGCAGTCCTTCCTGCTTGCTAACGTTCTGCCCTTTTCTGACCAAACGTCCTGTGGCTCTAGTGTTATAGTGCAGGGAATTGAAATGGGTTTCATTCCTGTGCCATTGCATAAGGTCCACGTCCAGTCAGCTTTGGCTTCTGGGTTCTTTGATATTGCTGTGCGTCATGCATTGCCAATCGAAGGTGTTGCCTTCATTATGGGTAATGACATAGCTGGAGGAAAAGTGATGCCAGTGCTAGAAGTATTGGATCAGCCAGAACAGTGTCCTGTGTTAGACCTTGGTCAGTTATTCCCTGAGGCCTTCCCTGCCTGCGTGGACATCCACGCTCAGTTACGAAAAGGGGAAGAAATGGGTGATGTGGTTAATCTGGCTGACTCTGTGGTAACATCCTTGTTTGTTAGTGATGATATTCTAACTGTTAGCCCTGATGTCTCCAGGTGCCCACCACTGGAAGAGACCAAAGGTCACCCAAACTCTACAGACCAGACCAAGAGTGGCTGTATTCCTCAGTTACCTGTGACTCGTGAAAAGGTTGTAGGCCTTTTGATAAGTACCCCTGACCGCAAGCGCAAGACTCGTGTTTGCCATGTTAACATGTTGAAGTTGTATCACCTTAGAGGGAACCCTCAGCCAGAGGAGGTAGAGGGAAAAGCAACCACCTCTGTTGCTTCAGTTCAGGTGATTGCTTCTGGTGTTACTGATGATGTTGATGACAAACCACTAAACAATAGTGTGTTTGCTCCAGTGTCTACTGTTTGGGTTACCTTTCTTTTTCTGTTGCTGTCGACTCGTTATCTGTTTCTGTCGACTCGTTTTCTGTTGCCGCTGACTAGTTTCCTGTTGCCGTCAACTCGTTCTCTGTTTCTGTCGACTCGTTTTCTGTTGCCGCTGACTAGTTTCCTGTTGCCGTCAACTCGTTCTCTGTTGCTGTCGACTCGTTATCTGTTTCTGTCGACTCGTTTTCTGTTGCCGCTGACTAGTTTCCTGTTGCCGTCAACTCGTTCTCTGTTGCTGTCGACTAGTTTTCTGTTACCGCTGACTAGTTTTCTGTTGCCGCTGACTAGTTTTCTGTTGCCGCTGACTAGTTTTCTGTTGCCGCTGACTAGTTTTCTGTTGCCGCTGACTAGTTTTCTGTTGCCGCTGACTAGTTTTATGTTGCCGTCGACTCGTTCCCTGTTTCTGTCGACTCGTTCTGTTTCTGTCGACTCATTTTTTCGTTAGCCGTCGACTCGTTCCCTGTTGCTGTCGAATCGTCATAATCGACCCGAGTGGTTGTTGTACCAACCGCACTCTTATTTTTTGGGTAATGGGTTTGTTTTTGTGTACGGGGGTGTTACGTTCCAGCATGTGGCTGTTGTTTGTACTTTTGTGCCCCCCCCTTTCTCTCTCTTTCTCTCTCTTTCTCTCTCTTTCTCTCTCTCTCCTTCTCTCTCTCTCTCTCTCTCTCTTTCTCTTTCTCTCTCTCTTTCTCTCTCTCTCTCTCTCCCACTCCCTCCACCTGCTATACTCTGATCCAGGTTCCTGTCCTTCATCAGGACACTAATTGGAAACCAGCCAGTCATCCCAGCCATCAAGCAAATCACCAGTTGACCAATCGGAAGCCCTCCTCTTGTTTTAAAACCCATGTGGCACTTCCTGTTTCCCCCCTTCTTTTTGTCTAGATGCTGTTGGTCGAATGTTTGATTCTGATATATATTTAGCCAACTTAGTACACGTGTGTGTGTGTGGGTTGGGAATTGGAGCAGGTAAGGGCCCAATACACTTGGTGCTACACGTAGTGGTATTATTGTCTAGACACACTAGGTAAGGAGTGATGCCACTCATTGTAGGTTTTGGACATAACGTTTGGTTAGTCAGTGTAGGTAGTGAGTAGTAGCTTTTATTTGACCTTTGTGTTTGTATATAGGTAGACAAGATATTCCTTACTGAGTTAGTTGTGTTTTGTTTTACTTAGTTTATTCCTTTGGCATCATTCAAGCTCCTTTTCCCTTCTCCCCCCCCCCCCCTTTCCCCTTTGGTTGTGTGTATCAAATTCACCATTGTCATTGTCTATTAGTCTGTTTTGTTTGTATATATAAAAGGCACAATATATTACTTTCTTTAAACTAAACTTGTTGTGGGCATTGAATTATTTATCCTTTGGTTCATTTATCACTAATTACAACACAATCATCTTTTATGTTATTCACCCCTTCCCCTAGACATACTGGGGTTGTAACACCGCCCTTCGTAGCACGCTCGACATTGTCGCTCCCCTTAAGCCTAAAATTAAACGTGCTCCGCAAAAACAAACTCCCTGGTTTACGGAGGAAACTCGCTCCTTTAAAAAGGCTTGTCGCAAACTTGAACATAAATGGCGTTCGACCAAAGTCGAAGTATTCCGCCTTGCCTGGAATGATAGTTTACGTAACTACAAAAAGGCACTCTCACTTGCCAAAACCTCATATTTTTCCAGGCTCATTAATGAAAACAAAAACAACTCAAAGTTTCTGTTTGACACAGTTGCAAAACTTACTCAGAAACAACCAAGTGCCCTAAACCATGTGTTCTCGGCTAACGAATTCATTAAATTCTTTACCAAGAAAATTGATCTAATAAGAGATGAAATTGTTGGCTTACTCAACAATCAGAGTCCCTCCCAACCTCTGATGGGCCTTCCCCCTGACTTTGAATCCAGCCATACGCTATGCGGCCTTGAAAACGTCTCACCTAGTGCCCTCTCTAAATTGGTTGGCGCGGCTAAACCCTCAACCTGTCTGTTTGACCCTCTTCCAGCAACTCTCATCAAAAAACTCCTCCCAACTCTAGGCCCTGCCCTACTCAATATCTTCAACACCTCCTTGTCTACTGGCGTGGTGCCCCTGGCCTTTAAATCAGCCGTCATTAAACCACTACTTGCCACCAACGCAGGAGATGCTGGGTTCAAGCCCAGCTCTCTGCGTTGCTACCAGCTTGGCTGGTCGTTCATACTAATACAATTGGCAGTATTAGGGGGTGGGAAGCTGGTGGGTGGGGATCGGACGTTGTGGACAGCGACTCCTACAGGTCGGTTGGTGCGCCTGCGGCCCTGCGCAGTAGAATCAGGAAGCGACGAGGGCGGCGTGTCCCTCCCACGCAGACCCTCGCCGCTGAGAGATCGCACTGTGCAGGTGAAAAGATGCAACGGCTGCCTCCTCGAGTACCGGAGGGGACACGTGATGCAAGGCTTCGTCCACATTGCAGCCGGCTTGTGGGAGGCATGGCCTAACAGCGTTCGAGACAGGGGAGGGTAGAATTGGACAATACGAAATTGGGGATGGGAGAAAAATTGAATAAAATGGGGAGAAAAAGTAGACAAAAAAAATTAAACCACTACTTAAAAAACCGAACCTCGACCCTTTAATCTTGACAAATTACAGACCCATCTCCAATCTTCCGTTCCTATCCAAAGTGTTAGAACGGATTGTCGCAACGCAATTTACTGACCATTTATCAAACAATAATCTTAATGAATCTTTTCAATCTGGCTTTAGAGCCTTACACTTCACCGAAACGGCGGTTACCAAAGTCACAACGTCTATAATGATTTAACATCTGAGACCCTCCCAGTGCAATGTGGTGTCCCACAAGGCTCTGTCCTGGGCCCTTTGTTATTTTCGATTTACATGCTACCCCTTGGCAATATCATACGCAAATTTGGCATACACTTTCATTTTACCCTGATGACACCCAATTATTAGAACGGATTGTCGCAACGCAACTTACTGACCATTTATCAAACAATAATCTTAATGAATCTTTTCAATCTGGCTTTAGAGCCTTACACTTCACCGAAACGGCAGTTACCAAAGTCACAAATTACTTACTGCTCTCTCTCGACTCAAACCTAATTTCTGTGCTCTTACTGCTCAGTGCAGCCTTTGACACTATCGATCATTCGATTCTTCTAGGTCGGCTTGAGAATCATGTTGGCATTCTGGGTCACACACTTGCTTGGTTTAAATCTTATTTAACTGATAGAACACACTGCATGGTCTATAATGATTTAACATCTGAGACCCTCCCAGTGCAATGTGGTGTCCCACAAGGCTCTGTCCTGGGCCCTTTGTTATTTTCGATTTACATGCTACCCCTCGGCTATATCATACGCAAATTTGGCATAAACTTTCATTTTTACGCTGATGACACCCAATTATATATACCTATTAAGCCAAATGATTCCTCCCAATTACAAAATATTGAGGCCTGCCTGCTTTCCGTCAAAAAGTGGAAGTCGCAAAACTTTATACTCCTTAATGCAGATAAAACTGAGATGTTAATTGTTGGCCCCCCAAACCACAGAGGCCTGTTTCAGGACATCTCCCTCAACTTTGATACTTGTCATGTATCCCAGAGCTCCATCATAAAAAACCTCTTCATTTTTTATTCCTCCCTCTCATTTAATCCACACAAAATGTCACCAAAATTGCCTTCTTCCATTTTCGTAATATCGCCCCATTTTAACTCTGGCTGATGCTGAAACCCTGATCACGTCTGGACTACTGTAATGCACTTTTTTCAGGCCTACTTAATTCAAGCATCAAAAATCTTCAACTTGTGCAAAATGCGGCTGCACGGATACTAACTAGAACTAGAAAATTTGATCACATCACACCAGTTTTGTCCGCCCTACACTGGCTTCCTATTCAAGCCCGATCTGACTTTAAAGTGCTACTCCTCACCTACAAAATTTTAAATGGGCTTGCACCACTCTATCTATCCGATCTCATCTCCCGATACTCGCCCGCTCGTGCTCTGCGCTCACAAAACGTGGGGCTTCTATCAATTCCTAGGGTTAAGACGAAATCCGCCGGCGACAGAGCCTACCTGTGGAACAAATTACCTGCCGTCGTCAGGGGCGCCTGCTCAGTCGAAGCTTTTAAATCCCTGCTTAAGACCCATCTTTTCTCTCTCTCCTTCAACCTACCCTGATCTCACCTGGTCGGGGACTGACCTTTAGAACAATCTAATAAACTAAAGTCTAGTTTAGTTAGGATGTCTATTTTCTCCCATGTCTGCAGAAAAGCACCTTTTAACCTCTGTCATGGGTTCTAGTTCTATCTATTACTCTATTTCACAATTTTCTTATATACTATGATTCTACTGTCACCATGTATGCATATGCTCACTACATGTATTTATTGCTACATCTCCGCCCACTACAAACATGGGAACTCTCTAACCCCCCCCCAACCCCCCCCCCCCCCTGGGTCTTGGCCAAGATTGCAGTGACTGTTCTACGTGCACCACCGAGGCCATGGATCAGCTTCTTACCGTCTTCTGTCCGTGGTCTGTCAAAGTGGTTTGTGGTCTGTCAACGTGGTTTCATTGCTGGGTTAAGTACTTCTATTCTATTCACTTAATATGCTTACTTCATATATCTATTCTATTCACATATATGCTTACCACTTGTATCTATTGCTATGTCCGCCCATTACAATCACGCGAGCTGTCTAACGCCTGTCCCGTCTCCCTGTCTCCCTGTGAGTTGCTGTCCCGGAGTAATGACCGGAGTGTCGGACGTCCCGTGATGAAGACCGGGAGGATGTGACCCTCTCTGCGTGCCCTCCTGTCTCCGGCTGTCTCGTAGTGATGACCGGAGTGCTGGACCACCCGTGATGCGCCGCCCCCTGTCCCCCTGTCTCCGGCTGTCTCGGAGTTATGACCGGAGTGTTGAACGTCTCGTGATTAAGACAGGGAGGACGCGACCCTCTTTGCGCCGCCCCTGGGCCTCAATAGATCCGCTATCAGCTCTATCTTAAAGGGGAACTATCTTATAAATGGCCTTTTTGAGTGTTTAGCATTGTTTCCTAGCTATGTGAACTTATATTAATATGATCTATGTCTCAAAATTCTCATATTGGCGCATTCTTCCAATTCTCCTCTCACAATATTCACCCTCACTGAACTGAGTCATTTGAAAATGTGCCCGATATGTGATGTCAGAGAGACACCGCTGCATGTTAATGTTCAGGCAAACCAGAACGCGCGCAGTGGTTTAGGAGCCCAGGCTCAAAACGGCTCGAGATCTTCAGGTAGAAAAATGCTGTTTTTGAGGACTTGATTAGAAATACAAAACAATGAATAAAAAATATATATATATATTACAGAGGTGTTCCATAGACTCACAGGAATTGTGTAAAAGTGCCCAAATAGTGAAAGAAATAGTAAAATAGTTCCCCTTTAAATGTTTCTAAATGTTCAGTTGCTATTGCATGCACTCATCTGTGTTTCACTACACACATGAGTGCATGCTTACCAACTGTCCATCTGCAACACTACTATCACCGACATCCAAGAAGGGAGATCCCCCCTTGAATTGGCCCTTCTAAGGTTTCTCTCCTCCACACTGCCTGTGGTGCATTTTTTCCTATTGCTAGGTTTTAGTGAGTTTTTCCTTACCTTCGCGTGGGGTATGTCTTGGAGTGTTCGCATTGCATTCATTTATTTTGCATTTATTTTAAATTTGTTGGACCTTTGGTGTTCTTGTTTTGTTCTTGACTTATTGTTATGTTTCTTCTTGACTTGTTTAAAGAAGACGTGTCCGGCCCATGGGGACATTAACGTCTGTTGTCGGGCCTTACAAATAAATTTGATTTGATTTGATTTGAATATGGCAGTCAGAAATGTTATTTAGGCGCTGGGAAAAAATGACATTGACACTCCTTGCTGTTTGGTGAGGTGTTACGTCTTCAATCAATTAGCTGTCCTGTTTGGAGCAAGGAATAGTGCCACTGCCTACTTAAACCTAATGTCCAATTTGTTAACTTTTTTTATAATTTTTTTTTTAATAAATGTATTCACTTTTTACTTTTGGGTGTGGGGTAGCCAATCAGAGAAGATAATCATTACTAAAGAACACGTCCACCAGAACCAGCCTGCTGAATGCAAAGGGGAAAGAGGTGCAAACAATAAATAATAACATTTTGATTTAAGCTAGTTTTTTTCAAAGAAAACTTAAAAAAACATGATTAAAGGAAATCATATGCAATTGTTAATAGGATAATACAAATCTGATTATGATGGGAAAAAATAATCTTGAAGACTTTGTGTTGTAAATTAATAGTAAAGAAAGACAAACAAATGTTCTAGGTGGTACAGTAAATGTGGTTTCTATCTACAGTCGGTTCTAGGTGGTACAGTAAATGTGGTTTATATCTACAGTTGGTTCTAGATGGTACAGTAAAGGTGGTTTATATCTACAGTCGGTTCTAGGTAGTACAATAAATGTGCTTTCTATCTACAGTCGGTTCTAGGTAGTACAATAAATGTGCTTTCTATCTACAGTCGGTTCTAGGTAGTACAATAAATGTGGTTTCTATCTACAGTTGGTTCTAGATGGTACAGTAAATGTGGTTTATATCTACAGTCGGTTCCACATTTAATGTACCACCTAGAACCAACTGTAGATATAATCCACATTCACTGTCTGGAATGACATGAGTCTCTTACCGCTGGGCCCAGTCACATATGGGACAGTTTTGAGACGGTGTTATCATCATCATCATCATCATCATCATCATCATCATCATCATCATCATCATCGTCATCATCGTCATCATCATCATCATCATCATCATCATCATCATCATCATCATCTTCATCATCATCACCATCATCATCATCATCATCACCATCACTGAACAGCCCGTATAGAGTCAGTGATTCGTATAGAACCCATCGTCCCATTTGCGCTCACGTCCAGATGCTCGGAGTGATGACGGGCGGTCGGGTTCCACAGCGGATCCCGGTTTCAGATTCAGAGTTTATTTGCCAAGTACAATAAATATACAGGACTTTGTCTGGGTGATGTTGACGCAGACGGAGAAATAACAACTGCGTTTTCTTTTCACAGCACGAGGGACGGAGAGAGACCCCACAGGACAAGGTAAGACACCGTGCAGTGCTCGAGACTATGTTAATCTCGTAAACATGCACCGGGTCTTATACGACCCATTTTGCAGTTGCGGCACTTAAATAAAATCAAATCAAATTTATTTGTAAGGCCCGACAACACACGTTAATGTCCCCATGGGCCGGACACGTCTTCTTTAAACAAGTCAAGAAGAAACATCACAATAAGTCAAGAACAAAACAAAAACACCATAAAGTCCAAAAGATTTCAAATAAATGCAACACTCCCAGACATACCCCACGCAAAGGTAAGGAAAAACTCACTAAAACCTAGCAATAGGAAAAAATGCACCACAGGCAATGTGGAGGAGAGAAACCTTAGACTTTGGCCTCATTTTTAAGGCGATCCAATGCTTTTATGCCAATGAACCAATATATTGCTTAAAAGCGAAGATTGTCACTGTTCGATTGACACCCTACTCAACGTATTAGGTGCTTGCAATCTCCGGGAATAACACAAAACAACCAATGAGCGTCATTCTGAAAAAGTGACCACCTCCTGTTTCGCCTTCCGGTAATTGGTCCAATCACGTCTGACCGGTGAAAATTATTGGACACTTTTGTAGCCAATGAAATTATGAAAGTCATATGGGGATATATGACTCGAAAGCCATGTATTTCAAATGCTTCGTTCTGAGATTATTCTTCATAGAGTAAATATTGATTTGGTTAGTTTGGGGCTCGAAGGGGGAGGGGCCTGTGCTTTGTTTGTCAATGGGATGCGTTTATGCTTCACTTACTCTGTTTCAGTAATATTGAGAGTGAATCGGATCAAATCTGAAGATAGCTATATGTGTAACCTTTCTTTAGAGCCCACGATCTTGACTGTACGTTGAAGCGTTCAAGAGTTATAGCGTTTTGAGACATAGGGTCTCCAAATGGCCATTTTGGAAAAACACAGACATACCAAAGAGTTTTCTAAAACACACATTTTCTGTGGTATTGTTATCAACTTTGGACCCGACCACTGTCAGGAGGTACGGAATGTCCAATGTCTTTATCATAACCGGCCCAGCAAGGGCTGGGCCTGGGGACGTTACAGTTGTATTATGTTGTCTAGATCAGTGGTTCTCAACTGGTCTAGCCTCGGGACCCAACATTTTCCTTAGTCCTTAAGTCGCGACCCAAAATTTTTAACCACTATGATTTATGTTATGTAAAAAAAGAAATGCAGTAATAAGCAATCTTTCAAAACATGAAATAAACACAAAAAAGTGCAACAAAAGTGCAACTATTGCTAAAAACCCAATTAAATCAAATAATAATAAATAATTATGATTAGTAGATTTCTTAGCTTAACATAACTGTTGTGAAGGATCAGATTAAACCGAATATATATATTTATTTATATATATATATTTAAATAGTATTTGTATATCGTTTGATATCCCCTGTATATTCCTTGTACAATATGCACTGAATATCCCTTTAGTCTACTAAACAGCCCATAATAGTTTCATTCTACCATTGGACGAGAACCTGGCGCCAGCAGCCATACCCCTAGGTTCAAGTTCAATCGTGCCACCCAACATGTCGTGGCAAGCCCGGTTCCGTGTAGGAATACGTCTGGCGAAATACGAATGGTACTATTTGTTCACAGCGCATATATATATGGCGCAAGTAAAGTAGAACTTTCTTTTAGTCCATTAGTTCTTTACCCTCCAACCGAGTAACAGACGCGACTTACTGCACGACTTACTGCACCCACGACGCACGTGTGGTGCAGTAAGGCCTACTTGGCCTCAGAATAGGCATTGAGATATCGTGTGGATTAATAGTTGAATTGTCATAGTTTGGCACTATACCGTCGAGTTGGACGTATTCTATTAAGCTAATAATAGTCTATTTATGTATGGTGCATCGTCGGTTAGAGTTATAAAGTGAGCAGCACCCCCATCGTTCCTGACGTTATCTGGAGTCTTAACCAGGCTGGGCAGACCACTAGTGGTGCTTGCATCCGAGGAGCTCCGGGCCAGGACGAGCGGACCTGTACATTGGATTACTCTACCCGGACGACGGCGAGCCTTCCACGGCTTGGATTATGCTTTGGGTGCTTTGATTATTCCATGGATAACGGCCAACACTGCTGAGTGTTGGAACTACCCCCTGGAGAGGAGTCCAGGTGAGACGGCGCTCTACACCAGTGAGGTCGCCTCACGTCTCTCCGTTGTGGACCGGCAGCTACCGTCCACCAGAGGGTCCAGCTGTATTCGTCTGCGGACCGAGGTTCTGTGGGCACCGTGTTCAAGACTTTGAATTCTCCCAAGAAATCGTCGGCCAGATGGGATACCGCCAGCGGCTTCTCTAACCCCCCCCTCCTACTGTCTTACAACCAGCGGGACCCCCCCCCCCCTTAGTGTATCCAGCTATAATCATTTAAGTACCATCGCTATAGTTCCCTAAAGAACCAGGTTGGATACTTACTCCCTGCGTAACCAGAGATTGGACATTCAATGTTGATTTACCTACGAATACTCATTTGCCATACAAGTGCATTTCAAATCATAAATGTAAACAAGTGAACGTTGTATATACCTTTTGCTATATTAAATATTCGATTTGTACATTTGTGTGGACTTCCTTTCATCAGGTGGGAAAGTGTTCATCATATCTATATCATGTACTGGATGGCCAGAAGTTAAAGTACAAGAGGTAGTGGTTTAATATTACCATACTTAACAATACAGTCAGGGAATTGTACCCCTCAGTTACAATTGGTCCTTCGAGCCGGAGGGTAACTAGTGTAATATTAATATAGTGTTATTAATATTAAAATGGCCTATGATGAACACTCCACGAAACGGTCCTCCTAACGTAGAACGCCCGCGGCGCAGACGACAGACACCTCAGTACTTAGAGGATTACGCTGTCAGTCAACTACCTAGCCTTCGACAAACGGTAAACGCGGTAAAAGTAGAAAGTAAAATTATGTCTGACCTTAACGACCAGGTTTCCCCGACCACAGAGGCCCTAGTAGGTTCTAATGTAACTGACCAAGCTCACGGTGGGGACCAGGAGGGAGCTGACATGCCTTTACCCCCCGCCACTACCGAAGAAGTAGTCCCCGACCAGCCCCGGGAGGAAGACAACCCTACAGAGAGAGAACTCTGCACGGAAGAAGAGGAGAGCGCCGAGGAAATAGAGCTCCAGGACTCCCCAACGAGTACACCCAGGAGCGGCTCACCCAGGAGCGGCTCACCTCCACAACCGCCTTCCCCCAGCGAAGCGGAGAGGATGCTACAACAGGCGTTCCTCGTCAGCCTGACAGCCTCTACCGAACGCGACCGACTTCAGGGCGAACGCGATCGACTCCAAGCACAGCAACGGAGCGAAGAAGAGCGCACACGCCTGGAGATGAGACGCCTTCAGACGGAAGAGAATATGGCAAGAGACCGGGCCGACGCCCAGCGCGGTGCCGGTGCCCAAAGAGAAGGAGATCTCACCAAGCGCGAAGTCGAGCGCGACAAGTTACAAGCGCAGCTAATGGAGCAGCTGATCCGCAAGGCAACACCCTCTCCCTCCGCCAGGGGTTCAAGGAACTCGTCGAGACAACAGTCAAGGGCAGCGTCTCCTAACCGAGCAAGCGACCCTGAACTTGACCAACAGACCAAGCCTATACCCCCCGCAGACCCCCTTCCCAGACCGGTCCAAGCGAGACCCAGCTACAAGGAAGGAGCGGCATACACTGCGGAGAAGCTAAATCAACGACTACAGGATCTGGAAGACCTGATAGAGGAAGAAGAGGGAGAGGAGGAGAACCAAGCCCGACGACAGCACAGTACTCCACCGGACCAGGAGGTCCAGTACAGCCCAGGCTATACCCCCGCGGCGCTGCGCTACAGACCCCCGACCCTATTCACGGGTGAGCACGACGCACGACCAGCCCCGAGGAATAGCACCTGGACCAGCGGGCCATGGTACCCTGTCGGTACCAGCCCACAGAGAGGCGCAAGAGGGGACTCGCCTAGGAGGTCTCTCCCCCAACGCTCGCCGATGTATCAGCCATCCACGGCGTCATACATTGCCACGCCGTCGTTCCCAGACTTCACCTATGAGAGTCGAGCACAGTACACGGAGCTCCGGATGTGCTTAGAGACAATGATGGTGGATGTCGCTGATGAACGCCACAAGTATGCAATATTACTGAAGCACCTGAAAGTACCGCGAGCGCACAATATAGCGCTAGCCTATGCCACATCTACGACCCCATACACAGCGGCCCTAGCAGCGCTGGACCAGAGATCAAGTTCTTTCAAGTTCTTTAATAGTTGTCATACAGAAGTACAGAATACTTTCATACAAAATGCTTCTTACTGTTACGCTCCAGAGACTGTGCTAGACAAGATAGTATCAAATAACATAATAACATAATATAGCATGAATTTAGAAGAAGAAAATGAGGTCACAGTTGTTCGGTATAGACATATGTACAATGTTCTGAGTTACCATATAATATGGACGTATATGGGATTACGTAATCCAAGAGATAAGGCATATTGATCGCCTACCCCCAGCAACCTGTCAATCAAAGTGCAGTCCCTGGTAGGGATGCTGGGAGCGCAACGGGAAAAGGGCATGCATGAGCTATACGCCAACTCTAACGTCGAGAGGATTTTGGAGAAGCTGCCACCCGCAAGACAAGAGCGTTTTAGGCGGCAGAGGGACTACCGGGATCCTAACGGCCCCGAACCATCCCTCCTTGATCTAGCCGACTTCCTGGTGAGAGAAGTCAGCAGCTTACGACTGGATACGTTCGGGCGGAGCACGCCAAGCTCCAGAGAGGGACCCAGGAGGATAAATGATGGAAGAAGATCGGTGACTGTCATGCACCAATCAGAGTCAGTACCGAGCAGTAAGAGCCACAGTACCCCCTCGAGAAAAGAGAAGTGGAAGATGGTATGCCCCTACTGTGAGAAAGAACACTGGCTGTCACAATGTGACCTGTTCACAAAGATGAATGCAGAAGAAGTGAGTCAATGGATAAAGTCCAACAGGCGCTGTTACCGATGTGCGCGCAGTCACATGGCAGCCGAATGCCGCCTAAAGAAAAGGTGCAGTCGGTGCGACGGAGCCCATCTAGATATACTACACGACAGTAACAGAAGACGGCCTTCACCTGCACCATCGAGCGGCACCAAGGCAAGTGTCATGTACATTGACCCCGCCAGCAGCAGCGGCGCCCAAGTGCTCTTAAAGGTAGTCCGTGTGACATTGAGCTACCAAGATAAAGTCATGGACACTTACGCCGTCCTTGATGACGGGTCAGAGAAGACCCTTCTGCTCGCGTCCGCTGCGGCCCAGCTGGGACTGCGGGGGAGCGAGAACGAAATGACGATTCGGACAATAAGAAGAGATTTAAAGACGATAAAGGGCGAGAATGTCTCCTTCACTATCGCAGCAAATGGGCAGCCAGAGCGACGGTATAGGATTACAAATGCTTTCACCAGCCAAGAAATAGGACTATCGCAGTACACCTACCCTATCGCCAAGTTGATGGATAAATATGTGCACCTGCGACAACTACCCATCCCGCTCATAGATGGCGCTACCCCGACCCTGCTGATAGGCTCCGACCATGCAGAACTCATAGTCCCGATTGACCGGGTCCATACAGGACCCCGAGGCTGTCCTGCAGCAGTCGAGACCCGCCTAGGGTGGACACTACAAGGCCCCCTCGCTAAATCTCTCAACCGAACAGCAGCCACTAGCTGCCTCCACTCCAGAACGACAGAAGAAGACACCACTCTCCTGCAGCATGTCGAGAGGCTATGGACACTAGAGACAATGCCCTTTAAGAACGAAAAGAAAGATATTCGTTCTAAAGAAGACATTTACGCCATCAACCTACTCGAGCAAGGGACAAAGAGAGTCACAGTCGGCGGAGTGATGAGATACGCAACTCCACTCCTGAGGCGAGAGGGAATGCCCACCTTTCACGCAAAGAAAGACGCCACGGAGCGCTATCTATTGAACACGGAGCGGCGCCTAGCCAAAGACCCCGCTCAAGAGGGTGTGTACCGCGCTGAGATTGAGAAGCTAATCACAGCGGGACACGTGACAAAGATTGACATTAAAGAGGCCGATCAGACGACCGAATCATGGTACGTGCCGCATCACAAGGTCCACCACAACGGCAAGGATCGCATTGTGTTTAACTGCAGCTACCAGATCGGATCCCAAAATCTGAATAAAGAGCTCTTACCCGGCCCCACACTCGGCCCCTCCCTACTAGGCGTGCTACTGCGCTTCCGCCAGGACAAGGTGGCTATCAGCGGGGATATCAAAGGGATGTTCCTGCAGGTGAGACTAGTGGAGGAGGACAAGCCCCTGCTGCGGTTCCTATGGAGAGAGAGGATCGGAGATGAGAACCCAGCCATCTACCAGTGGGAAGTACTCCCCTTCGGAACGTACATGCAGCCCGTGCTGTGCTACATTTGCACTACAGAAACACGTCGCAGAGGACCCAGCAGCAGATGAAGAGGTCCGACACAGTGTGAAGAACAGTTTCTACGTGGACAACTGTTTACAAAGCGTTTCGACTCAAGAAGAAGCCGAGGCTCTCCTAATCAAGCTACACGCCTCCCTGATCAAAGGCAGCTTTGATCTCAGGCAGTGGGCCAGCAGTGACCCGCACGTATTGCGCAGCCTCTCCCCCGCGGACAAGGCTGCCAGCAGCGAGACCTGGATGGCGACCATCCCAGGAGAAGCCCAAGAAATGACACTAGGACTAGTCTGGCGCTTCAAAACAGACTCGCTCCACTATAGACACAAACCCCTGACTCCAGAGCAGGGAAGGTCGACGGCGACACCGACCACCAGACGGAGTGTGTACAGAACACTCGTCAGACAATATGACCCGTTGGGATGTATTCTACCTTACACCACCAGGGCAAAGATGATTGTACGAGCACTATGGGACAAGGACCAGGGCTGGGACGACCCCATACCCGCACACCTTGCCTCAACATGGAGAGAGTGGGAGACGGAACTCCGCTCACTCCCAGGCGTCAATATACGCCGCAGCTACTTCCCATCCACAGTGAGGCCAGAGACATGCAAGATTGATCTACACGTCTTCAGCGACGCCTCCGAAGTAGCCTATGGATCGGTGGCCTACTTGCGTGCCCAAGAGAAGGGAGGAAAGATACACACTGCTTTCATCCTGGCTCGCTCAAGAATAGCCCCACGAAAGCAACAATCTATCCCGCGTCTAGAGCTCTGCGCAGCCCTAGCAGGAGCGCATCTAGCCACGTTAATCCAACGTGAACTCACCATTCCGGTGCACAGAACAATCTTGTGGTCAGATTCCACGACAGTACTCACATGGATCAAGTCTGATTCATGCAGATACAAAGTCTTCGTGGGAGTCAGAGTCACCGAGATTCAAGAGTTAACAGAAGCAGCGAGCTGGCGGTATGTGGACACCAAACACAACCCAGCTGACGTCATCACCCGGGGAATGTCCCTGGATGACCTCACCCGTCGCAACATCTACAGTGACGGACCAGAATTCCTCAAGCTCCCGGAAGAAGAGTGGCCTACGCCCACCCCACGGGAAGCAAGTAATGAGGAGGCTGAGAACAAGAAACCTATGTTCTGTGGACTGAGCACAGTCGCCTCCACAGACCCCAACATAGATGACTGCATTACCCTAGAGAGTGCGCAGCAGAGGACATTCCTGTGGCACCACCCAGAGATTCAGTCCACCACTGACATTTCAGCAGCTGACTACGAAGAAGCAGAACTTCTTCTACTACAACGAGCCCAGAGAGACTCGTTCCCCGATGAGCTAGACTGTCTACAGGGAGGAAAGCCCGTCCCATCAGACAGCAGACTGCTCCACCTGGCACCCGAGAGTGACGCCCATAATCTCATCAGAGTGGGTGGTCGCCTGCGGAGAGCCCCCGATCTACCGGATGACATTAAGTACCCGATAGTCTTGAACAGCCGACACAAGGTCACAGAGCTGATCATAAAGAAATACGACGAGGATGTACACCACGCAGGAGCAGAGAGAGTCTTCGCGGAGATCAGACGTCGCTATTGGATACTTCAAGGAAGAGAAGCGGTGCGACGCTTCCAGCGAACCTGTCTAGACTGCCGAAAGTGGCGCGCGCAGCCCAGCATACCACGGATGGCTGACCTACCCCCCTGTCGCCTCCGACTCGGCGACAAGCCATTCCACTCCACAGGCATGGACTGTTTTGGCCCGTTGTATATAAAGAGAGGAAGAGGAACCGAGAAGCGGTGGGGTATTGTATTCAAATGCATGACCACCAGAGCGATACATATCGAGCTCCTTCCGACCATGAGCACAGACTCATTCCTTATGGCCTTCCGAAGATTCACATCACGGAAAGGAAAACCGTCTACATTGTTGTCTGATCACGGGACAAACTTCAAAGGCGGAGAAAGAGAGCTGAGAGAGAGCTTCCAAGCTATGGGCCCAGAACTTAAGACCCACCTCGCTCCATCCCAGATTGACTTCCAGTTTAATCCCCCGAACGCACCCCACTTCGGTGGAACCTGGGAACGAGAAGTACGTTCTATAAAGACAGCCCTGTACGCCGTGCTTGGGGCCCAGACTGTGGCGGAAGAAGTCCTAATGACAGTCCTCACGGAGATCGAGGGAGTATTGAACTCAAAGCCCCTCGGTTACGTCTCCAGTGATGTAGCAGATGTCGACCCAGTCACCCCCAACACACTCTTAATGGGGCGGCTGGACCCTGCGCTACCCCAGACAATGTACAGGCCTGAAGAAGCAAACGGCCGAAGAATGTGGAGGTACAGTCAAGTACTAGCTGACAAGTTTTGGAGCAGCTTCCTACTCCACTACCTACCGTCTCTACAGACCCGCCAGAAGTGGGTAAAAGAGAGAGACAATTTGACAGAAGGAACAGTCGTCATGATTATCGACCAGTCACTACCCAGAGCTATGTGGCCGGCTGGCCGCGTAAGCAAAGTGATCACCGGTGCCGATGGCAAGGTCCGAGCAGCTGAAGTACTCGTCCAAGGGCGAACTTACACACGACCCGTGGCGAGGCTAATAGAACTGCCCCGACTCCCAGATACTATCGATGATGACCATGACCCCATGACTTTGTGAGTTGACTGACCCTTACAGCGGACCTTGAGTGGTAGACAGTGCGGTTAATCTGTCTCTGCTTAGCTAATTAGGTGGGACTAATTAATTTTCGTTCTACGGAAAGACCGGACGGCATTAGAGTCACTAAAGAAGAAAGGAGGCGGCATTGCCTTCATGGTAAACAAGGAGTGGTGCGATTTAGGCAACACAAAAGAAATGTCTAACCACTGCTCCCCAGACCTGGAGTTTATCACGATAAAATGTCGACCCTTCTTCCTCCCAAGAGAGTTAACGTCCATCATCCTCATCGGAGTGTACATTCCACCACACGCGAACACTGAGGTCGCACTTTCAAAACTTCACGACGAGGTAAACAAACTCCAGGCAGCTAACGTTGACGCGGCCATTTTGGTCTTGGGGGATTTCAACAGCGCGCGTCTTAAAAAGGTGCTGCCGAATTTCTATCAGCATGTGACCTGTCCCACCAGAGGCGAGAACATATTAGACCATGTATACTCGCAATTTAAGAATGGGTACAAGTCACAGGCTCTTAGTCCATTCGGTAAAAGCGATCACGCCGCAATTTTTCTTTTGCCTAAGTACAAACAGTGTCTCAAGCGAACGCCGGTGGTCTCGCGAGAGGTTAAGCGTTGGACCGTGACGTCAGTAGAGTCACTCCAAGCAGTGCTGGGAAGCACAGAATGGAGTGTACTCCGTGATAACACAGCCAATATTAACGAATACACCGAAACGGTGATTGACTATGTCTGTACTCAGGTAGAAGTAATAATCCCCACCACCAAAATTAATATCTACCCAAATCAAAAGCCCTGGGTAGACAAATCCGTCCGTGAGGCTCTGAAAGTGCGCACATCAGCATACAACACCGGGCTGGTGACAGGCAACATGGAAGAACACAAGATGGCAAGATACAACGTCAGGAGAGCAGTAATAGAGGCAAAACGGCGTTACAGGGATAAAGTTGAACTTCAGTTTGAACAGGCTGACTCTAGAGGCATGTGGCAGGGCCTCAGAACAATGACAGACTACAAAGGAACCCCCCTCAAACTGAACAGTGACATCTCCTTAGCAAATGATCTCAACTCCTTCTATGCGAGGTTTGAGGCTGTGAATAACAACACCAGCCTACAAACCACGGCAATGGGGGGGGGGGGGTCTGCTGATGGAGACTCAGTGTTCAGGGTAACAGAGCATGAGGTGAGACGGATCTTTAAAAAAGTGGATATCAGGAAGGCAGCAGGACCGGACGGCATCCCCGGCCGCGTCCTAAAAGTCTGTGCCGACCAACTGGCCCCGGTTTTCACTGACATCTTCAACCTGTCCTTGGAACAGGCCGTCATCCCCACCTGTCTGAAGAAGTCCACCATCATCCCTGTACCCAAAAAATCTACGCCCGCTTGCCTCAACGACTACCGCCCTGTAGCCCTCACCTCCATAGCCATGAAGTGCTTTGAGAAGCTAGTGAAGGGCTACATCTGTTCCTCCCTCCCCATCAACCTGGACCCTCTGCAATTTGCATATCGCCCCAACAGGTCCACGGAGGACGCCATAGCCCATGTGCTGCACACAGCAGCATCACATCTGGACAAGAGGAAGGGGAACTATGTGAGAATGCTGTTCATCGACTACAGCTCAGCATTCAATACCATAGTCCCCTCCAAACTCATAGCCAAGCTCAGGGACCTGGGCTTGAACTATGACCTGTGCCAGTGGGTCCTGGACTTCCTGACGGGCAGACCCCAGGTGGTAAGAGCCGGCAACTGCACCTCCTCATCCATCACGCTCAACATAGGGGCCCCCCAGGGCTGTGTTCTGAGCCCCCTCCTCTACTCCCTGTACACACATGACTGCGTAGCACAGCGGAACAACAACACCATCATCAAATTTGCTGATGACACAGTAGTGGTGGGCCTGATCTCTGCCAACGACGAAAGGGCCTACCTGGAAGAGGTAGAGAACCTGTCACAGTGGTGTCAGGAGAACTGCCTCTCCCTGAACGTCAGCAAAACAAAAGAGATGATTGTGGACTTCAGGAGGTCGGGGGTCAAGGACTACAGCCCCCTCAGCATCGACGGGGCACCAGTTGAGAGAGTGAACAGTTTCAAGTACCTCGGAGCCCACATATCCGAGGACTTGTCATGGACCACACACATTGACAGTGTTGTGAAGAAGGCACGACAACGCCTCTACTTCCTCAGGCGCCTAAGGAAGTTCCAAGTCAGCCAGAAGATCCTTAGGAACTTCTACTCATGTACAATAGAGAGCATCCTGACCGGCAACATCACCTCCTGGTTTGGGAATAGCACTGCACAAGACCGTAGCAGACTACAAAGAGTGACACGTTCAGCCGAACGCACAATTAGAGGGGGGCTTCCCACCCTCCAGAACATTTACAACAAGCGGTGCAAGGGGAAGGCTAAGAGAATTATTAAGGACTCGAGCCACCCGAACAACTGCCTCTTTGAACTGCTGCCGTCAGGCAAGCGATACCGGAGTCTTATGGCGAGCACAGAAAGACTCAGAAGGAGCTTCTATCCCCAGGCCATCAGGCTGCTAAACGAACAATAATCGCTAAACGAACAATAATCACTATGCAACAACCATCAAATGCACACAGCACACACACCCACACGCACACACACACTCACTCAAACAAACAACACACTGCAGCACCCACTCTCCACACTTAGATCACACAAACACACTTACACTTTATATTTATTGATAAAGGACTTGCACTACAACTCGTACACCTACTGTGAATTGTACCTAAACTGCACCTCGTCCATTTATGCCTTGCACTATATAGTATTGTATATAGTATTGTATATTAGTACACTGCACAGTATTGTATATTGTATGGTAACTACGTCTACGAACATTGTACATATGTCTAAACTGAACACTGTGACCTCTTTTTTTTCTTCTAATTTTTACTATGTTTTTATTTCATACTTATCTTGTCATGCACAGTCTCTGGAGCGCAACAGTAAGAAGCATTTTGTACAAAAGTATTCTGTACTTCTGTATGACAACTATTAAAGAAACTTGAAACTTGAACTGTTGTGAAGGATCAGATTAAACCGAATATATATATTTATTTATATATATATATTTAAATAGTATTTGTATATCGTTTGATATCCCCTGTATATTCCTTGTACAATATGCACTGAATATCCCTTTAGTCTACTAAACAGCCCATAATAGTTTCATTCTACCATTGGACGAGAACCTGGCGCCAGCAGCCATACCCCTAGGTTCAAGTTCAATCGTGCCGCCCAACATGTCGTGGCAAGCCCGGTTCCGCGTAGGAATACGTCTGGCGAAATACGAATGGTACTATTTGTTCACAGCGCATATATATATGGCGCAAGTAAAGTAGAACTTTCTTTTAGTCCATTAGTTCTTTACCCTCCAACCGAGTAACAGACGCGAAGCCTCACCCACGACGCACGTGTGGTGCAGTAAGGCCTACTTGGCCTCAGAATAGGCATTGAGATATCGTGTGGATTAATAGTTGAATTGTCATAGTTTGGCACTATACCGTCGAGTTGGACGTATTCTATTAAGCTAATAATAGTCTATTTATGTATGGTGCATCGTCGGTTAGAGTTATAAAGTGAGCAGCACCCCCATCGTTCCTGACGTTATCTGGAGTCTTAACCAGGCTGGGCAGACCACTAGTGGTGCTTGCATCCGAGGAGCTCCGGGCCAGGACGAGCGGACCTGTACATTGGATTACTCTACCCGGACGACGGCGAGCCTTCCACGGCTTGGATTATGCTTTGGGTGCTTTGATTATTCCATGGATAACGGCCAACACTGCTGAGTGTTGGAACTACCCCCTGGAGAGGAGTCCAGGTGAGACGGCGCTCTACACCAGTGAGGTCGCCTCACGTCTCTCCGTTGTGGACCGGCAGCTACCGTCCACCAGAGGGTCCAGCTGTATTCGTCTGCGGACCGAGGTTCTGTGGGCACCGTGTTCAAGACTTTGAATTCTCCCAAGAAATCGTCGGCCAGATGGGATACCGCCAGCGGCTTCTCTAACCCCCCCCTCCTACTGTCTTACAACCAGCGGGACCCCCCCCCCCCCTTAGTGTATCCAGCTATAATCATTTAAGTACCATCGCTATAGTTCCCTAAAGAACCAGGTTGGATACTTACTCCCTGCGTAACCAGAGATTGGACATTCAATGTTGATTTACCTACGAATACTCATTTGCCATACAAGTGCATTTCAAATCATAAATGTAAACAAGTGAACGTTGTATATACCTTTTGCTATATTAAATATTCGATTTGTACATTTGTGTGGACTTCGTTTCATCAGGTGGGAAAGTGTTCATCATATCTATATCATGTACTGGATGGCCAGAAGTTAAAGTACAAGAGGTAGTGGTTTAATATTACCATACTTAACAATACAGTCAGGGAATTGTACCCCTCAGTTACAATAACAGACCTACGTTTGGGGGAACTAATGGGATAACTGGGGTTGCAACAAAAGTGCAACTAGGGCTAAAAACACAATGAAATAAAATTATAATAATAATAAATAATTATGCTTCTTAGCAGACTTCTTAGCTTAACATAACAGACCTACAGTAAGTTTGGGGGAACTAATGGGACAACTGGGGTTGCAACAAAAGTACAACTAGGGCTAAAAACACAATGAAATAAAATAATAATAATAATAATAATAATAATAATAATAATAATAATAATAATAATAATAATAATAATACATAATAATAATAATAATAATAATAATAATAATAATAATAATAATAATAATAATAATAATAATAATAATAATAATAATAATAATAATAATAATAATAATAATAATAATAATAATAATAATAATAATAATAATAATAATAATAATAATAATAATAATAATAATAATAATAATAATAATAATAATAATAATAATAATAATAATAATAATAATAATAATAATACTAATAATAATAATAATAATAATAATAATAATAATAATAATAAAATAATATATCCTTCTTAGCAGACTTCTTAGCTTAACATCCCAGGGAACTAATGGGATAACTGGGGATGTTGTTTGCTCCTGACAAGTCTTAAAGTCTGGGGCGATGGTAGACAAAGCAACTCTGAGGTCATGCTCAATGTCCAATCTGTTCCTCTAATTTTATTCAGCTGGACCAGAGCTGAGGAGGCCACTTTCACAAAGATAGGTAGTGCAAAAAAAATTATATTAAAAAAAAAAAAAAAAAAAAAAATTTACATACATCCGCGACCCACTCAAGATGGCCCCGCGACCCACTTTTGGGTCGCGACCCACCAGTTGAGAAACACTGGTCTAGATGTATCTATGTGTATCTACCCTCTGTACAGCACTTTGGTTGACATGTGTGATGTGTCATGTTTAAATGTGCTCTATAAATAAATCCGATTGATTGATTGATACTACTACCTATCATGCTAATATATACTACTATGCTACTATATTTATACTACTACCTATCATGCTAATATCTATACTACTATGTTACTATACTGTTACTGCACATTATTCCAGTCTTAGCCGCTTTACACTGGCTTCCTGTAACATTTAGAATTGACTTTAAGGTCCTTCTCCTTACATACAAAGCTCTAAATGGACAGGGACCTAGCTACATCGCCAACACTCTAATAAATTACACACCAGCAAGAACACTGCGATCATCAGCTGCTGCACTACTAGAGGCTCCCCGAAGCAGTCAAAAGAGGATCGGTAATGCAGCCTTTATCAACTATGCCCCAAAACTATGGAACAAACTACCCCAAAACATCAGGGAAGCCAACTCGCTAGACATCTTTAAAAGACAGCTTAAAACCTATCTCTTTGCTCAGGCATTTCACTGATAGATATCTGCTACCACCTAGTGGCAAAAGGAAACATCAGGGATATCCTGACACAACTTGTATTTATTCTTACCCTGCCTACTCTTATACACTGCCTATCAAATTCATGTGTCGGTTATTGCACTTTTTACTTCTTACTGATGACTATTTTTAAACTGAATCATTTTAAACTATTCTGAATCATTTTAAACTATTCTTATTATTTGCTAGATCCAAATGTGAAACACTGTGATTATTTGTTCATGAATTACAGGAGTATTACTGAATAGAGAGCCTATTAGGATGCTAGATCCTAATGTGAAACACTGTGATTTGCCATATCTTGCTATGCTCGCTCATGCCTGTATTTTTTATGTCCGTTCTATTTTATAATTTTTTGACTATTTTTAAACTGAATCATTTTAAACTATTTTTACTATTGTGTTACTGAAAACTGTAAGCGGAGAGCCTATTGGGATGCTAGATCCTAATGTGAAACACTGTGATTCTACCTGTCTATCTTTTTATGCTCGCTTATGCCTGTATTTTTTACTGTTGTGAAGCACTTTGAACTGCAACCTCTGTATGAAAAGTGCTATACAAATAAAGTTATTATTATTATTATTATTATTATTATTATACTTATACTCAGGCATGCGTTCTTCATGGGACGGGGTTGCACTGTGCAACCCCAGATAAGTACTCGCTATTTGCATATCAATAGCGCCGGTCGTCAGGTGTGTTAAATACGTTCTCAGATACATTCACACCTAACTTGTTGTGAAGACATGTGTTACATTCCATTCGTAGAGGCAATTAGGCACTGTCTGTAGTCTGTGCTCAAACGAGGGGACATTAAATGTGCATTCGCGGGAGCGCGCGCACGCGCCGGGAGCGCACGTGGTGCGTGCAAGCCCAGATGATTTCAATAACGCACCACTGCTTATACTACTACCTATCATGCTAATATGTCTATACCATTATGCTACTCAGAGTGTAACACTCAAGATCAACACTGTTTGATGAACACTGACCCTTAGCTTCCATGGATGTTGATGAATTGAAAATGGGGGACCCTGATGTAAACAAGACCGAAGTCTGCATCCCCTTAACAATTGTGTGTATTGAGCTGTACTGTACTGTACCCATTCTGCAATCTGTTAATACAATTTTCAATCAATCGATCAATCAATCAATCAATCAATCAATCAATCAATCAATCAATCAATCAATCAATCAATCAATCAATCAATCAATGTACCCTTCCTGCTGACTTGTTCACAATTTGTAAGTCGCTTTGGATAAAAGGGTTCAGCTAACTGACTGAATGTAAATGTAAATGTGGAATCAAGTATAAGTGAGATCATACTATTCCCCCACCCTACCCACTGGAACCCCCTCAAGGACCCCACTTTGAGAACCTCCGGTCATGGGTGAATTCATCTTAGAACACTGCTAACTCTCCCGAGACACGACATGATGTAGTTCACACCTTCTGCTGATGAAGCCCCACCCCTGTGAATATCGGTTTTATGACCTATTTACCTTATGGCTCAAACAGATGTCCTAGTCATCTTGTTGATCTTGTGTCCTGGGAGTCAGTCCCAGTGGACATAGCTGATGCTAATATCTTTATAGATGTTATTAATGTCCTGTGGCTCTGTATCCATTACACCTGGTGGTGATTTTCCTTGTATTACATGACCAATTATTTGACCAATCATCACTTGCCCAGCTTACATGTTTGTACTGTTCAACTTTTTCTAGTATATGCACTCTGCTACTAAGTAACCTACCATGCCTATATTATTACTTACTATGCTAATTATGCACTCAAGTTCAACACTGTTTGATGAACAATGTTACTGACCCTTATCTGCCAGAGTTGTACCCTTCCTGCTGACTTGTTGTACAGAACTTGTCTTTGGATGAAAGCGTCAGCTAAATTATTAAATGTAAACATAATCCCTGACCATCCTTGTTTGGGGGGGGGGGGGCAGTCATTGAATTGCCCCTCTAAGGCTCTAAGGTTTACTTTCCTATTAAAGGTGGGGTAGGCAATTCTAGCCAGCAAAGCGAGCTGTGCCTCACTTCTCAAGCCCTGCGCTTTGTTGCAGGATCAACGAGGGTTTGGCACAGGGAGCCCAGAGGCACCAGCGGCTTCAAGCTGGATTTAGAAAAACAGTAATAATAAAATACAATAAACACATTTCCCAGCCTCTGATTCTATTTCTACTGGACATGTGGGCTTGCTCCTGCTCTTTCCTATCAAATTGCCTCCTCCGCCTTTAAAGTAACACTCTTGTTTGCCACTATTCCCCCCCAGAGTCGGAGGAGATCATGGTTGATATCAGTTTCCTCTCTGTGCGTTAGGCAGCTAGGGGTGTAAAGTACTTGAGTAATTGTACTTTGTTACAATACTTAAGTACAGTTTTTGGGGATTTGTACTTTACTCAAGTATTATTAGGTTTGTATACTTGTACTTTTACTCAATTGCATTTTAGAGAAAAAAAAACATACTTTTTACTCCTTACATTTAAAATGCAGACCTACAAAGTACAAATCTCCCAGGTACAACTATTTTAATTTGTTTATTTGTTTCTCTGGCTGAACTAACGTTAACGTTATTAATCCTGCGGCCGCGCTCTTATTTAAAAACAGCCAATCAAATCCCCATCAACGGAAAATGAACCCGCCCATATACCCATGCTGATTGGTCCTTGTGCAAGACTAGAAAGCGGGGATGTTTGATCAAACACCTGCTATCAGAAGAATAGACGGTCAGAAAACAGGTTTTTACTTTTACTTTTTTAAGTCAAGTCAAGAGTTTTAATTGTCACGGCATACAGGTATACAATGAAATGCGGGTGGTCTTGCCCGCAACGATGTGCAATACAGTGGTACATATAATAGAATCAAAAGAAGGAAACAACATTGTGCAGTAACAGGTAGCAGGTAACATGGAGTGACATCTCGGTATCTGTACATAGTTATTTACAGAGCATATGGGACATGCTAGTTAGCTTTGGTAGTGCAATACACTGTTCCTGTTATTCTAATTTAAAGTGTCCTTTCCTTTGGCCATAAGTGTGCGTGTGTGCGACATGAGTGTGTGCCCGCTCATGTTAAAGTGTTAAGTGGCTGCTCGTGTGTGAGCGTGCACAGTGTGCGTGTCGTGTGTGTGTTCATGTGTGCTTGTGTGTGGACAGTTTCAATGTTCTGAGCACTCAATGTTCATTGTTCATGGCTCTGATGGCCTGGGGGAAGAAGCTGAGCCTAAGCCGCTCTGTCCTAGTAGCTGGGGTTCGCAGGCGTCTGCCTGACCTCAGCAGCTGAAACAGGCTGTTATTGGGGTGGTGAGGGTCTTTCATTATCCTGCAGGCTCTGGATTTGCACCTCTTGTTGTATAGAACCTGCAGGGGGGGTAGTGCAATACCCGTGGTACGCTCGGGTGAGCGCACCAGCCGCACCACTCTCTGTAGGGCCTTCTTGTCCTGTGCCGTGCTGTTTCCATACCAGGCAGTGATGTTTCCGGTCAGGATGCTCTCTACAGCTCCTGAGTAGAAGGACTGGAGTATCTTTCCCGATACTCTGAACTTCCTTAACTGTCTCAGGTGGTAGAGACGCTGTTTCGCCTTCTTTACTACTGTGTCTATGTGTGTTGACCATGTCAGGTCCTCTGAGATGTGGACCCACAGGTACTTGAAGCTGCTCACCCTGTCCACGGTAGCCCCGTTAATCATCAGTGGTGTGTGCGTCTCCTGCTGTCCTCTCCTATAATCCACAATCAGCTCCTTGGTTTTACCAATGTTCAGGAGCAGGCTGTTGTCCTGGCACCAGCGTTCCAGTACCTCAACCTCCTCCCGGTAGGCCTTCTCGTCGTTGTCCGAGATCAGCCCCACCACCACCGTGTCATCTTTTTAGTACTTAACGTACATTTAAAAGTAGAAACTTTTTAACTTTTACTCAAGTGTGTTTTTGGCCAGATACTCTGACTTTTACTTGAGTACGATTTTGAGACGGTACCCATACTTTCACTTAAGTATAATTTCTGGGTACTTTTTACACCCCTGGCGTTAGGTTAGAGTTGCTGGATGCTGTGTTTCAGCTGCTCCCCGCTGCCTGTGGCCCTGCTGTCTGGTGCTACCGGTCTCACGGAGAGGAAACTGATATCAGTCTCTGTGTCTGACTCTGGGGAAGTGCATTTCACAAACTGCTGGAGTGATCCTGTGTGGTCTTCAGATCTGTGGAGGCCGTTTTCAATGTTTACTAAAAATAGAAAGGATATGATGAATTTAAATGGTAAATGGTGCATTTATATATAGCAGCTTTTATCCAACGTGCTTTAAAATTTGTTCCTCACATTTCACCCGTTCACTCACATTCACACACCAACGGCTCTATCTTTAATCTTTCAAAATGTTCAGTTGCTATCGCTATCAGCTCTATCTTTAATTTTTCAAAATGTTCAGTTGCTATTGCATGCACTCATCTGTGTTTCACTACACACATGAGTGCATGCTTACCAACTGTCAGTCTGCAACACTACTATCACCGACATCTAAGAAGGGAGATCCCCCCTTGAATGGCCCTTCTAAGGTTTCTCTCCTCCACACTGCCTGTGGTGCATTTTTTCCTATTGTTAGGTTTTAGTGAGTTTTTCCTTACCTTCGCGTGGGGTATGTCTGGGAGTGTTCGCATTGCATTCATTTATTTTGCATTTATTTTAAATTGGTTGGACCTTATGGTGTTCTTGTTTTGTTTCTTGACTTATTGTGATGTTTCTTCTTGACTTGTTTAAAGAAGACGTGTCCGGCCCATGGGGAGATTAAGACTTTGATTGCCCAACCCGAGTTTTCTCGGGTTTACCCCCCGCGGGTTGAATGCCCAATGCCCACTCACGAGAATTCTCGTATTTTCTCTTTTTTTTTTATTAGCGATCTGAAATCATATTTCATCAACCAAGTCTACCGTTGGAAAATCAGCCACTCCAGGCGCTCAGATGTGAAAAAAGCACCCCCTATCGTCTCCCAGATGGTAATTCACCCTTTTGGATGGGATTCAATGAAAATGAATGAGAAAAAAACCCTGCACTCCACATTTGACTTCTCACTCACGCAGCCGGGGTCGATCAGCTCCACTCTGGAGCCTCAGAGCAGCGGGGATTATGTGTTTTTACAGTATACTCGTGGGATCAATAAAAGGATCGATTTTTTCGAATGGCGATCAGGAATTGGAATAATCCATTTGGATACCATCTGATCTCAGGTAAGGAATCTATGTTACCAGTCATAGGATAATCAGACCCGTTTTCACGGAGATATAAGCTTTTATGTGATTATGTGATATGGCTGTTTGACTCTAAGAGTGATCAGGAACTGAGAGAATCGATTTTCAGCACGCGGCACTAGCGTGCACACGTACACATATACTATCGATAATCTAGCATTTATTTGAAAACGATTCATAAATAGGCCGCAAAATGACAACGTTCTAGAATATTCCAGTAAAGGGCGATTATCATAGAATGTCTTATTTTTTCCGTGAAACCGAGTGCTTTTCAAAATGCTATCAAACGGAAATTAACCGATAAAAAAACAATCTGCTTCGACAATGTTGACTGGAAATGGGTCATTGATAATGCGACGGGCAGATTAGACACATATCCATAATTTAAAACATAGATTAGGCGATATTAACGTTAACATTGGAGTGGATGTGGGCATTCAAGCACTAAATCGTGTGCCCCCTGCTGGCACTGAAAGTATTAACGTGTGTTGTCGGGCCTTACAAATAAATTTGATTTGTAAAAAAAAAAGATTTGTAATTTTACAAAAAAAATTGTAAACCGACAGGCCGATATTTTCCGATATTACATTTTAATGCCAATATCGGTCGATAATATCGGTAGGCCGATAATATCGGACATCCCTAATTGTAATCGCTACTCGTTTCCATGGTAACTCCTACACTACCCATGAGCCTCACCAATCTTTTACAGTCTATGGACCAATCAGAAGAGTGCGAGCGTTCTGACGTTCGTATCCCTCGTCGCTCTCCTTGGTTTTTCGCCGCATGGAGAAGACCACACAAGGGTTAAAGGATAACACCATGTAAGGGTTAAAGGATAACACCATGTAAGGGTTAAAGGATAACACCACACTAGGGTTAAAGGATAACACCACACAAGGGTTAAAGGATAACACCATGTAAGGGTTAAAGGATAACACCACACAAGGGTTAAAGGATAACACCACACAAGGGTTAAAGGATAACACCATGTAAGGGTTAAAGGATAACACCACACAAGGGTTAAAGGAGAACACCATGTAAGGGTTAAAGGATAACACCACACAAGGGTTAAAGGATAACACCACACAAGGGTTAAAGGATAACACCATGTAAGGGTTAAAGGATAACACCACACAAGGGTTAAAGGATAACACCACACAAGGGTTAAAGGATAACACCATGTAAGGGTTAAAGGATAACACCACACAAGGGTTAAAGGATAACACCACACAAGGGTTAAAGGATAACACCATGTAAGGGTTAAAGGATAACACCACACAAGGGTTAAAGGAGAACACCATGTAAGGGTTAAAGGATAACACCATGTAAGGGTTAAAGGATAACACCACACAAGGGTTAAAGGATAACACCACACAAGGGTTAAAGGATAACACCATGTAAGGGTTAAAGGATAACACCATGTAAGGGTTAAAGGAGAACACCACACAAGGGTTAAAGGATAACACCACACAAGAGTTAAAGGATAACACCATGTAAGGGTTAAAGGAGAACACCACACAAGGGTTAAAGGATAACACCACACAAGGGTTAAAGGATAACACCACACAAGGGTTAAAGGATAACACCATGTAAGGGTTAAAGGAGAACACCACACAAGGGTTAAAGGATAACACCACACAAGGGTTAAAGGAGAACACCATGTAAGGGTTAAAGGAGAACACCACACAAGGGTTAAAGGATAACACCATGTAAGGGTTAAAGGAGAACACCACACAAGGGTTAAAGGATAACACCACACAAGGGTTAAAGGAGAACACCATGTAAGGGTTAAAGGAGAACACCACACAAGGGTTAAAGGAGAACACCACACAAGGGTTAAAGGATAACACCATGTAAGGGTTAAAGGATAACACCACACAAGGGTTAAAGGAGAACACCACACAAGGGTTAAAGGATAACACCATGTAAGGGTTAAAGGATAACACCACACAAGGGTTAAAGGATAACACCACACAAGGGTTAAAGGAGAACACCATGTAAGGGTTAAAGGATAACACCACACAAGGGTTAAAGGAGAACACCATGTAAGGGTTAAAGGATAACACCACACAAGGGTTAAAGGATAACACCACACAAGGGTTAAAGGAGAACACCATGTAAGGGTTAAAGGATAACACCACACAAGGGTTAAAGGATAACACCACACAAGGGTTAAAGGAGAACACCATGTAAGGGTTAAAGGATAACACCACACAAGGGTTAAAGGATAACACCACACAAGGGTTAAAGGATAACACCACACAAGGGTTAAAGGATAACACCACACAAGGGTTAAAGGAGAACACCATGTAAGGGTTAAAGGATAACACCACACAAGGGTTAAAGGATAACACCACACAAGGGTTAAAGGAGAACACCACACAAGGGTTAAAGGATAACACCACACAGGGTTAAAGGATAACACCACACAGGGTTAAAGGATAACACCATGTAAGGGTTAAAGGATAACACCACACAGGGTTAAAGGATAACACCATGTAAGGGTTAAAGGATAACACCACACAAGGGTTAAAGGATAACACCATGTAAGGGTTAAAGGATAACACCACACAAGGGTTAAAGGATAACACCACACAAGGGTTAAAGGATAACACCATGTAAGGGTTAAAGGATAACACCATGTAAGGGTTAAAGGATAACACCACACAAGGGTTAAAGGATAACACCATGTAAGGGTTAAAGGATAACACCATGTAAGGGTTAAAGGATAACACCACACAAGGGTTAAAGGATAACACCACACAAGAGTTAAAGGATAACACCACACAAGGGTTAAAGGAGAACACCACACAAGGGTTAAAGGATAACACCACACCAGGGTTAAAGGATAACACCATGTAAGGGTTAAAGGAGAACACCACACAAGGGTTAAAGGATAACACCACACAAGAGTTAAAGGATAACACCATGTAAGGGTTAAAGGATAACACCACACAAGGGTTAAAGGATAACACCATGTAAGGGTTAAAGGATAACACCACACTAGGGTTAAAGGATAACACCACACAAGAGTTAAAGGATAACACCATGTAAGGGTTAAAGGATAACACCACACTAGGGTTAAAGGATAACACCACACAAGAGTTAAAGGATAACACCACACAAGGGTTAAAGGATAACACCACACAAGGGTTAAAGGAGAACACCATGTAAGGGTTAAAGGATAACACCACACAAGGGTTAAAGGATAACACCACACAAGGGTTAAAGGATAACACCACACAAGGGTTAAAGGAGAACACCACACAAGGGTTAAAGGATAACACCACACAGGGTTAAAGGATAACACCACACAGGGTTAAAGGATAACACCATGTAAGGGTTAAAGGATAACACCACACAGGGTTAAAGGATAACACCATGTAAGGGTTAAAGGATAACACCACACAAGGGTTAAAGGATAACACCATGTAAGGGTTAAAGGATAACACCACACAAGGGTTAAAGGATAACACCACACAAGGGTTAAAGGATAACACCATGTAAGGGTTAAAGGATAACACCACACAAGGGTTAAAGGATAACACCATGTAAGGGTTAAAGGATAACACCATGTAAGGGTTAAAGGATAACACCACACAAGGGTTAAAGGATAACACCATGTAAGGGTTAAAGGATAACACCATGTAAGGGTTAAAGGATAACACCACACAAGGGTTAAAGGATAACACCACACAAGAGTTAAAGGATAACACCACACAAGGGTTAAAGGAGAACACCACACAAGGGTTAAAGGATAACACCACACCAGGGTTAAAGGATAACACCATGTAAGGGTTAAAGGAGAACACCACACAAGGGTTAAAGGATAACACCACACAAGAGTTAAAGGATAACACCATGTAAGGGTTAAAGGATAACACCACACAAGGGTTAAAGGATAACACCATGTAAGGGTTAAAGGATAACACCACACTAGGGTTAAAGGATAACACCACACAAGAGTTAAAGGATAACACCATGTAAGGGTTAAAGGATAACACCACACTAGGGTTAAAGGATAACACCACACAAGAGTTAAAGGATAACACCACACTAGGGTTAAAGGATAACACCACACAAGAGTTAAAGGATAACACCATGTAAGGGTTAAAGGATAACACCACACAAGGGTTAAAGGATAACACCATGTAAGGGTTAAAGGATAACACCATGTAAGGGTTAAAGGATAACACCATGTAAGGGTTAAAGGATAACACCACACAAGGGTTAAAGGATAACACCATGTAAGGGTTAAAGGATAACACCATGTAAGGGTTAAAGGATAACACCACACAAGGGTTAAAGGAGAACACCACACAAGGGTTAAAGGAGAACACCATGTAAGGGTTAAAGGATAACACCATGTAAGGGTTAAAGGATAACACCACACAAGGGTTAAAGGATAACACCATGTAAGGGTTAAAGGATAACACCACACAAGGGTTAAAGGATAACACCATGTAAGGGTTAAAGGATAACACCATGTAAGGGTTAAAGGATAACACCACACAAGGGTTAAAGGATAACACCATGTAAGGGTTAAAGGATAACACCACACAAGGGTTAAAGGATAACACCATGTAAGGGTTAAAGGAGAACACCACACAAGGGTTAAAGGATAACACCACACTAGGGTTAAAGGATAACACCACACAAGGGTTAAAGGATAACACCATGTAAGGGTTAAAGGATAACACCACACTAGGGTTAAAGGATAACACCACACAAGGGTTAAAGGATAACACCATGTAAGGGTTAAAGGAGAACACCACACAAGGGTTAAAGGATAACACCATGTAAGGGTTAAAGGATAACACCACACTAGGGTTAAAGGATAACACCACACAAGGGTTAAAGGATAACACCATGTAAGGGTTAAAGGAGAACACCACACAAGGGTTAAAGGATAACACCATGTAAGGGTTAAAGGATAACACCACACTAGGGTTAAAGGATAACACCACACAATGGTTAAAGGAGAACACCACACAAGGGTTAAAGGATAACACCACACAATGGTTAAAGGAGAACACCACACAAGGGTTAAAGGAGAACACCACACAAGGGTTAAAGGATAACACCATGTAAGGGTTAAAGGAGAACACCACACAAGGGTTAAAGGATAACACCATGTAAGGGTTAAAGGATAACACCACACTAGGGTTAAAGGATAACACCACACAAGAGTTAAAGGATAACACCATGTAAGGGTTAAAGGATAACACCACACTAGGGTTAAAGGATAACACCACACAAGGGTTAAAGGATAACACCATGTAAGGGTTAAAGGATAACACCACACTAGGGTTAAAGGATAACACCACACAAGAGTTAAAGGATAACACCACACAAGAGTTAAAGGATAACACCACACAAGGGTTAAAGGATAACACCATGTAAGGGTTAAAGGATAACACCACACTAGGGTTAAAGGATAACACCACACAAGGGTTAAAGGATAACACCATGTAAGGGTTAAAGGATAACACCACACTAGGGTTAAAGGATAACACCACACAAGAGTTAAAGGATAACACCACACAAGAGTTAAAGGATAACACCACACAAGGGTTAAAGGATAACACCATGTAAGGGTTAAAGGATAACACCACACTAGGGTTAAAGGATAACACCACACAAGGGTTAAAGGATAACACCATGTAAGGGTTAAAGGATAACACCACACTAGGGTTAAAGGATAACACCACACAAGAGTTAAAGGATAACACCACACAAGGGTTAAAGGAGAACACCACACAAGGGTTAAAGGAGAACACCACACAAGGGTTAAAGGAGAACACCACACAAGGGTTAAAGGAGAACACCACACAAGGGTTAAAGGAGAACACCACACAAGAGTTAAAGGAGAACACCACACAATGGTTAAAGGAGAACACCACACAAGGGTTAAAGGAGAACACCACACAAGAGTTAAAGGATAACACCGCACAAGGGTTAAAGGATAACACCACACAATGGTTAAAGGAGAACACCACACAAGGGTTAAAGGAGAACACCACACAAGAGTTAAAGGATAACACCACACAAGGGTTAAAGGATAACACCACACAAGGGTTAAAGGATAACACCACACAAGGGTTAAAGGATAACACCACACAATGGTTAATGGATAACACCACACAAGGGTTAGGAGAACACCACACAAGAGTTAAAGGATAACACCACACAAGGGTTAAAGGAGAACACCACACAATGGTTAATGGATAACACCACACAATGGTTAAGGGAGAACACCACACAATGGTTAAAGGAGAACACCACACAAGAGTTAAAGGAGAACACCACACAAGGGTTAAAGGAGAACACCACACAATGGTTAAAGGAGAACACCACACAAGGGTTAAAGCAGAACACCACACAAGGGTTAAAGGAGAACACCACACAAGGGTTAAAGGAGAACACCACACAAGGGTTAAAGGAGAACACCACACAATGGTTAAAGGAGAACACACAAGGGTTAAAGGAGAACACCACACAAGGGTTAAAGGAGCACACCACACAAGAGTTAAAGGAGAACACCACACCAGGGCTAAAGGAGAACACCACACAGGGGTTAAAGGAGAACACCACACAAGGGTTAAAGGAGAACACCACACAAGAGTTAAAGGAGAACACCACACAATGGTTAAAGGATAACACCACACAAGGGTTAAAGGAGAACACCACACAAGGGTTAAAGGAGAACACCACACAAGGGTTAAAGGAGAACACCACACAAGGGTTAAAGGATAACACCACACCAGGGTTAAAGGATAACACCACACAAGGGTTAAAGGAGAACACCACACAATGGTTAATGGATAACACCACACAATGGTTAAGGGAGAACACCACACAATGGTTAAAGGAGAACACCACACAAGAGTTAAAGGAGAACACCACACAAGGGTTAAAGGAGAACACCACACAATGGTTAAAGGAGAACACCACACAAGGGTTAAAGCAGAACACCACACAAGGGTTAAAGGAGAACACCACACAAGGGTTAAAGGAGAACACCACACAAGGGTTAAAGGAGAACACCACACAATGGTTAAAGGAGAACACACAAGGGTTAAAGGAGAACACCACACAAGGGTTAAAGGAGCACACCACACAAGAGTTAAAGGAGAACACCACACCAGGGCTAAAGGAGAACACCACACAGGGGTTAAAGGAGAACACCACACAAGGGTTAAAGGAGAACACCACACAAGAGTTAAAGGAGAACACCACACAATGGTTAAAGGATAACACCACACAAGGGTTAAAGGAGAACACCACACAAGGGTTAAAGGAGAACACCACACAAGGGTTAAAGGAGAACACCACACCAGGGCTAAAGGAGAACACCACACAATGGTTAAAGGATAACACCACACAAGGGTTAAAGGAGAACACCACACAAGGGTTAAAGGAGCACACCACACAAGGGTTAAAGGAGAACACCACACAAGAGTTAAAGGATAACACCACACCAGGGTTAAACGATAACACCACACAATGGTTAACGGAGAACACCACACAATGGTTAAAGGAGAACACCACACAAGGGTTAAAGGATAACACCACACAATGGTTAATGGAGAACACCACACAATGGTTAAAGGAGAACACCACACAAGAGTTAAAGGAGAACACCACACAATGGTTAAAGGAGAACACCACACAAGGGTTAAAGGAGAACACCACACAAGAGTTAAAGGAGAACACCACACAATGGTTAAAGGAGAACACCACACAAGGGTTAAAGGAGAACACCACACCAGGGTTAAAGGAGCACACCACACAAGGGTTAAAGGAGAACACCACACCAGGGTTAAAGGAGAACACCACACCAGGGTTAAAGGAGCACACCACACCAGGGTTAAAGGAGAACACACAAGGGTTAAATGAGAACACCATGCACGTTTGTGTAGCCAATGAAATTCTGAAAAGAATGACATCTTGGTTTTCTGAGTCCAAGAAGTGGTAAAAGCGTATGGAAAGAAAATGAACGTGCGCCTGTCACTCCGGAGCGCAAATTGCGCTAATCTGCTGTTGCGCTGATCTGTTGTTGATCTGTTGTTGAGGGGACTGAGGTAGTGTTGACTCATCTCACTCCTTTTTGGAAAAACGCCTAAACATACCACAATTTTTTTTATATTGTTATTAGTGGTGGGACTCGGTTAAACAATTTCTATCGAATTAATTCAAGACTTTGTAGTTAATTAATCTAAATGTATCACATTTTAATCGCATATCAATATTTGATGCGAAAAGCTAAATTTTTCAATTAAAATGGATTTTGGTATACGAGTGAATCAATGAATATACATTATACATTAAGCAGCAAAATCCTGTATTAGCTACTACACAGACCAACAGATCAATGCAATTTTTAACAAAGTACAGCAATTTTAGGAATAATATATATATATAGCGCAAAGGACCTTTTGTAAACTCAAGCACTTTCGAGGTAAAAGTAAAAGGCATTACTTTCAAGTACATTCCAGAACAGTTGACCATTGAAAAAAATTGATTGATCCCAATTTCTCTTATTTTTTTCAGTATTCTGTATGAACAAACCAGACTAAGAAAAAAAGTTATTTGCGATTTATTATACTTTATACTTATAGCATATGCATGAGTTTGGTCTCCTTTGAAAGGTAACATTCTTAGACAATAAATAAAAATCATCATGTGATTAAATGCATACATTTTTTAAACGTTTAATTCTTTCTGTAGTTAATTAATCAAATTAATGCGATAAAGTCCCCGCCCTAATTGTTATCGACTTTGGACATGTTCTAGGTAAGACTTCAGGCTAATAACTATAGAGTAGATAGATCCGCAGGCATCTGTTTGCAAAATAATTCAGACGGAAATGAAAGTGATTCTTAAATTATGTTCTGGAAGAAGATTCAGAGTGTTTCTTTACAAACGAGGCCAGACTTGTGCATCTGCTACAAATGGTTCCCGAATAGCGTCCACTTTACTTTCAGTATGCAATCGACAGGCGTTTTATGCAACATTTGCAGGACTGTTAATTAAGAGGTTAAAAACATAAGCACAAATTCAGGTTCGGGAGTTGGGCGGAGGTCTTGCTTCTCTGGCCAGGAGCAGAACCAAGGTCCAAGGGGGAGGCAAGGGGGAGGCGAGGGGGAGAGGGGGAGACGGGGAGAGGGGGAGAGAGGGGGAGAGGGAGATGGAGAGAGAGGGGGAGACGGGGAGAGGGGGAGAGAGGGGGAGAGAGGGGGAGAGGGAGACGGGGATATGGGGTCAGACCTGGAGCTGGACGTCCCAGCCGTGACGAAACTGACGCTTCTGATCCATCATCCTCGTCCCGATCGTCCGGGGGATTATCACGAGGACTCGTCTGTGACTCCACCACTCCTACGCAGAAAAACACAGATGTCACATATTTGGGCTTTTTAAAGAAACTTCTAAACTGGAACATCCACCCTGCCGTGAGCTCAGCTAAATTAATAGCCACTCTGCCGTGAGCTCAGCTAAATGAGTGCAGGGGTTTAACTCTTTCACTGCCACACTACAGAAGGTTAACCCTTTCCTATCACAGTGTGATAGTAAAGGGTTAACCTTCTGTAGTGTGGCAGTGAAAGTGTTAACCTGCTGTTGCGTGGTAGTGAAAGGGTTAACCTTCTGTGTATTGTCGCAGTGAAAGGGTTAACCGGTTGGTAGTGCGGCAGTGAAAGGGTTTAAACTGGAACACCCACTCCATTCACAATAATTTCATAATGCCAAGGGTTCAGTTGTCTGGGTAACGCTGAGGTTGTCTGGGTAACGCTGAGGTTGTCTGGGTAACGCTGAGGTTGTCTGGGTAACGCTGAGGTTGTCTGGGTAACGCTGAGGATGTCTGGGTAACGCTGAGGATGTCTGGGTAACGCTGAGGATGTCTGGGTAACGCTGAGGTTGTCTGGGTAACGCTGAGGCTGTCTGGGTAACGCTGAGGTTGTCTGGGTAACGCTGAGGATGTCTGGGTAACGCTGAGGATGTCTGGGTAACGCTGAGGTTGTCTGGGTAACGCTGAGGATGTCTGGGTAGCGTGAATACTTTCGGCAGCCCACTTGTCCTTCCGCATTGCTCTGATTGGCCGAGCGCGCGCATGCGCATGAGCCGCGACGGGCTCCTCAGCCAGGCAGGAATACTACGCTCCGCTTAACCCAATTTATACAAATGGAAGTATTGATTACGCCGTAACGAATCATTACAAAATGATTACAATCAGAGCAATGCGGAAGGACAAGTGGGCTGCCGAAAGTATTCACGCATCTGGGTAACGCCGGATGTACTTTATTAGGCTTCGTTCAGGCTGCAGGTCAAATCTTGTACGACAAGTCATCAGGAAGGGCACAACTCTATCAGCTGAGTAACAATGTTCATCAAAGTGTCGAGTGCTACAGTGTAGGTTAGTTTATTAGGACAAGTGCATGACAGGTATTTGTAATATCCTAGGGATATCTGTGTAGCCCATAGCCTACCACAGCACAGCAATGATGCGTGCGTGATGACGTGTTACGTATTCCAGTCATCTCATATGCAGGCGCTGTTCCTTGTGTTGTCATTGCTGCCCGGGACGTGTGAATAAACGGTAACCCAATAAGCAGTCGCCCGATTCTATCATTCCCTATAGACACTAAGAGTGACATTAAGCGGAATATTACATGGTGCCAGAAGCCTGGTCTTTTTCGAACCCATGCCAAGAAAGAGAAAGAGAAAGAAGGACAATATGGAGGCTGCAGCAGTACCAATGCCGATGCATTGGGAATCCTCAAACCTACCTGACGCATGGAAAAAAATCCGCCAGCACGTCGAGCTAATGTTTAGCGGACCGTTCAACGGAAAGACAGAGGAAATCAAATGCAGCTACCTCCTATTATGGATCGGGGAAAAGGGAAGAGACATCTTCAACACCTGGCAGTTGTCCGACGCCGACAGGAAGAAGCTTAAAAGCTACTACGACAAATATGAAGAGTATGTTATGCCAAAGGCGAATCCCATATTTGCAAGGTACAAATTTCAGGAGAAGGTCCAGGGGCCTAGCGAAAGTGTTGACCAGTTTGTTACAGAACTAAGACTGCTCGTGAATGACTGTAACTACCCCAATAGTGAGGAGATGGTTAGAGATAGAATTGTTTTCGCTACAAACTCTGTAAGGGTCTGTGAGAAGCTATTGAGCCACGGGGCAGCGCTAACGTTCGAGAAGGCCATGGACATAGCACGCTCCCACGAGCTAGCCCAGGTACAGATGAAGCTAATGATTAGCCCAGGGGCTAACGCTAGCCAGGACGTGCACGCGGTCGGCAAGAAGCCGTACGGGGCACGTACACAGCGCCCAGCCATGGACAAATACAGAAGCAACAGAGAAGACTCGACAGATAACACATGTAGGAACTGTGGAAGAGAGCGCCACACGGAGTCAGAAGACTGCCCAGCTAAAGGTCGCAAATGCAATAAATGCCAGAAATTCAACCATTTTGCAAACGTGTGCAGAAGCCGCACAGACGTGCACGGCAAGAGGAAGGACGTGCACGAGGTATCAGAGGAATGTGCATGTGCGCAACAGGATGACGAATGGTTTGTGGACTCCATCGTAATGGAGCACGCAGATATGAAGCGGGAACAGGCGTTCGCTGAGTTGGAGGTTGAGGTAAAGTCAACAAGCACAAAATAAAGTTTAAAATTGACACTGGTGAACGTAATGCCAACAGCAACCTTCCACCAGATGTACGGAAAAGTGACACTAGGCCCACCATCCAGCCGACTCTCAGGATATGGTGGCCATGCTCTCAAGGTAGAGGGGTCATGCAAACTCACATGCAAGCATAAAGAAAATGTGCAAATGTTGGACTTTGATGTTGTGACCACTAATTCCCCCCCTGTATTGAGTTTAAGAGCATGCCTAGATCTGAACTTAGTAAAAATGATACATTTTGTGGATGCACAGGTAGAGGACCCTGTTAACGTCAGGCAGGAGTTTCCAGATGTGTTTCAGGGCATCGGTATCAGCATAGACCCAGCGGCTACACCAGTCATATACCCCCCCAGGCGCATTCCATACACTCTCCGTGGGCGTCTCAAAGAGGAACTGGACAACATGGAGAAGTCAAACGTCATAAAGAAGGTGACAGAACCCACAGAATGGGTCAGCGCCCTCGTCGTTGTGGAAAGACGCGACGGTAGGCTACGAGTGTGTTTGGACCCCCGAGACCTCAACAGGGCGATCCAGAGACCACACTACCCGCTCCCAACATTGGACGACATAACCCCAAGGCTCGCCGGAGCAAAGTACTTCAGTGTACTCGACGCAAGATCGGGCTACTGGGAGATCAAACTGACTGAACAATCATCAAAGTTAACTACTTTCAACACAGTGCACGGAAGATACAGGTTCCTACGGCTCCCATTTGGGATCATCTCAGCGCAGGATGAGTTCCAGAGGCGGATCGATGACACATATGAGGGACTGTCGGGTGTGTCTGCCATCGTGGCCGACGTGTTGGTCTACGGCCACACCAGAGCCGAGCATGATGCCAACCTGCGCGCCATGCTACAAAGGACAAGGGAAAGAGGGGTGAAACTCAACCCAGACAAGAGTGTCATCTGTGTGACCGAGGTAAGCTACTTCGGTCACAGACTGACACAGGAAGGCATTCGACCAGACCCAGACAAGGTCAAAGCGATCAGGGAGATGGAACCGCCAAAGAACAAGGCTGAGCTGGAAACGATCTTAGGAATGGTCACATACCTCTCAAAGTTTGCTCCAGGACTGTCCGACGTGAACGCGCCACTGCGCCAACTCGTGAAGGAAAGCAGTGAATTCCAGTGGGACCCTGTGCACGACCAAGCGTTCCAACAGATGAAAGAGCTCATAACCCGTGAGCCGGGCCCCGTCCTCACATATTTCGACCACACCAAACCTGTGAGACTCCAGGTCGACGCCTCAAAAAGCGGACTAGGCGCAGTCTTACTGCAGGACTGCAATCTAAAGCTCTGAACAAGACCGAAGAGAACTATGCGCAAATAGAAAAGGAGTTGTACGCTGTCCTTTTCGGATGCAAGAGGTTCCACCAGTACCTGTATGGTCGACAGGTAGTGGTAGAGTCAGACCACAAGCCACTCGAAGCGATCCTCAGAAAATCCCTCGCCGCTGCGCCGCCGCGTTTGCAACGCATGATACTGCAGCTCCAAAGGTATGACATCGTCATTATGCACCGCCCAGGGAAAGACATTCCAGTGGCGGACACCCTGTCGAGAAAGTCTATCACCTACCACGACCGCACACTGAGTGAGGGTATGGACACACAAGTACACACAGTCCTGAGCACCCTGCCTGTGAGCGACAACAAAATGACTGAGATCAAAGCAGCCACCGCCCAAGACCAACAGCTCATCACCCTAAGACAGATCTGCGAGTCAGGATGGCCTGAGACACGAAAGACGTGTCCACCCAGCGTTGCCGACTACTGGAACCACAGGGACAAGATCACGGTGATGGACGACGTCCTCTTTAAGGGTGAGAAGATTATCGTGCCACACACGCTGAGACAGGACATGTTAACACGCATACACACAGGCCACAAGGGTATACAAAAGTCTAAAGAGAGGGCGAGGGATGTGCTATTTTGGCCTGGAATGGGTAGACAAATAGAGGAAATGGTAGGCTCATGCAGCACATGTCAACAGTATCGTAGCTCCAACCCCAAAGAGCCAATGATATCTCATCAGATACCTGACCGACCATGGCAGACCGTCGCCACAGACCTCTTTACATTACATGGAGAGGACTACATAGTCACAGTAGACTATTATAGCAGGTACATTGAGGTAGACAAACTACGCAGCACCACTACATCAGCCGTCGTGCGAATGCTCAAAGCCCAGTTCGCAAGGCTAGGCATACCAGAAACCGTAGTCAGTGACAACGGCCCATGCTATAGCTCCAGTGAATTTAAGACATTCGCACAGGACTGGGACTTTAGACATGTAACTAGCAGCCCTACTTACGCCCAGAGCAATGGCCTCGCAGAGAAGGGAGTCCAGATCGCAAAGTCACTGTTAGAGAAGGCTAGAGTAGACAACAAGGACCCATACTTGAGTCTGTTAGAATATAGAAATACACCAGTTGACAACGTCAAGTCACCCGCACAACTACTCATGAGCAGACGCCTACGCTCTATCCTCCCCACCACCAGTCAGCAGTTACGACCACAGGTTGTAAACCAGAGCACAGTGCGCGCCAAGAGAGAATTATGCCAACAAAGACAGAAACATTACTATGATCGGACAGCAAGACCGTTGCCGACTCTGCAGGATGGAGAGGCCGTCCGTTTCCAACAGAATAATGGACAATGGAAGCCCTCCACTGTCATTCAACCAGCAGGCGCTGAAAGGTCTTACCACGTTCGTACTGATGAAGGCCAGGAATACAGGCGCAACAGACGTCACCTGTTACAGACAAAAGAGACTGACCGAGGTACCCACCGAACAATGGCACAGGAGGCCAACACCCAGCCCCAGCAGCCTGAGATGGCATCACCGGAATGTCCACCACCTGAAGGTCCAGATGAACATTCTAGGTGCATCACTACCAGATCTGGTCGCATCGTTAAGCCAAGAGTAAAGCTTGACATTTAAGATCCTAAGACCCTACTCAGTGGACCCTGAATCATTACGGCCACGTGAAATTGAAATGCATGTAAAAAAAAAAAAGAAAAAAAAGGAGAGAAGAGGAAATATTGTAATTATTGTAATTATCATAATAATTGACATGTCTTGAGACCGTTTTCTACTTATATTGTTTAAGTATACCGTTTCTGCTTATATTGTTTAAATATAAATAATGGTCCACAGGTGTGTGAATATAGAACAAACGGTACCGTATATTGTAAAGTAATGTTTTCAGGATTCTAGGTTGCCACCGTGAGTTTCATCTTAGGAAGGGAGATGTAATATCCTAGGGATATCTGTGTAGCCCATAGCCTACCACAGCACAGCAATGATGCGTGCGTGATGACGTGTTACGTATTCCAGTCATCCGATATGCAGGCGCTGTTCCTTGTGTTGTCATTGCTGCCCGGGACGTGTGAATAAACGGTAACCCAATAAGCAGTCGCCCGATTCTATCATTCCCTATAGACACTAAGAGTGACATTAAGCGGAATATTACAGTATTGATTGAAGAAGTGTGTCTTTAGTCGACGGCGAAAGATTGGTCAGGGTTCGGCTGTCCTGACTGTGGTGGGAAGTTCGTTCCACCATTGTGGAGCAATACCATTCATAAGCAAGAGCAATTACCAGAAACAACTACATAATATTAATACATACATTTTCTATAGTGCTTTTCCGAATGCTCAAAGACACTTTACAGAGCAAAATAAACAATACAGTTTTAGTAGAAAAAAAAATGAAAATATTATGTACATGTTGACGGTTATTGATAAAAATCTAAAACAAGAGTCCAAAAGAAACAAGAATGCTCAGTTCTAGGTCACGTTGTAATATATTCCATGATGTAACACCAATGTTACTCACTGACATTAGTGAGTGTGTGAGAGAGAGAGAGAGAGAGAGAGAGAGAGAGAGAGAGAGAGAGAACAGACAAAGAGAAACAGAAAAAAGTTGACTAGTTATGAAGATTTGCAAAAGGTCAGAGCTAATCCAGCAGTTAATCATAACACATATTTTCTGTGATGTCATTTATTTGTCACAAATTACAATTGAATTTCACTAATCCTGTTAGTTTTATTGTTAGCTGCTCTGAATATCAGAATGGACTGTCCCAGTTTCTGTTGCTGCTGGATAAATACCATGTTCTCTGTGATGGATGGATGGATCATAGTGTGGTTGAAATACCATGTTCTCTGTGATGGATGGATGGATCATAGTGTGGTTGAACCGGAGCTGTCAATTATCCGTGTGGTCAAATCTTCATATGTTGATACACATATACTGTTAAAACATGGCTAATCAAATACAATTTAGGTTAGGAGTTCAGTGGAGGACTTGACTTTCTCTAGCCAAGAGACTGGGTCAAGCACCCTGACTCTGTCGGTTTGTCTTTTAAGCTATCTGGGAGGAAAGGGGGTGGGGGAGGGATGACCAGGTGAGGAGAGAGGAGAGGAGGAAACAGGGGGAGGGATGACCAGGTGAGGAGAGAGGAGAGGAGGAAACAGGGGGAGGGATGACCAGGTGAGGAGAGAGGAGAGGAGGATACAGGGGGAGGGATGACCGCAGGTGAGGAGAGAGGAAAGGAGGATACAGGGGGGAGGGATGACCAGGTGAGGAGAGAGGAGAGGAGGAAACAGGGGGAGGGATGACCGCAGGTGAGGAGAGAGGAAAGGAGGATACAGGGGGGAGGGATGACCAGGTGAGGAGAGAGGAGAGGAGGAAACAGGGGGAGGGATGACCGCAGGTGAGGAGAGAGGAAAGGAGGATACAGGGGGGAGGGATGACCAGGTGAGGAGAGAGGAGAGGAGGAAACAGGGGGAGGGATGACCGCAGGTGAGGAGAGAGGAAAGGAGGATACAGGGGGGAGGGATGACCAGGTGAGGAGAGAGGAGAGGAGGAAACAGGGGGGAGGGATGACCGCAGGTGAGGAGAGAGGAGAGGAGGAAACAGGGGGAGGGATGACCGCAGGTGAGGAGAGAGGAAAGGAGGATACAGGGGGAGGGATGACCAGGTGAGGAGAGAGGAGAGGAGGAAACAGGGGGAGGGATGACCGCAGGTGAGGAGAGAGGAGAGGAGGAAACAGGGGGAGGGATGACCGCAGGTGAGGAGAGAGGAAAGGAGGATACAGGGGGGAGGGATGACCAGGTGAGGAGAGAGGAGAGGAGGAAACAGGGGGAGGGATGACCAGGTGAGGAGAGAGGAAAGGAGGATACAGGGGGAGGGATGACCAGGTGAGAGGAGAAGAGAGCAGGATACAGGAGAGAGGGATGACCAGGTGAGGAGAGAGGAGAGGAGAATACAGGGGGGAGAGATGAGCAGGTGAGAGGAGAAGAGAGGAGGATACAGGAGAGAGGGATGACCAGGTGAGAGGAGAAGAGAGCAGGATACAGGAGAGAGGGATGACCAGGTGAGAGGAGAAGAGAGGAGGATACAGGAGAGAGGGATGACCAGGTGAGAGGAGAAGAGAGCAGGATACAGGGGGGGAGGGATGAGCAGGTGAGAGGAGAAGAGAGGAGGATACAGGGGGAGGGATGACCAGGTGAGGAGAGAGGAAAGGAGAATACAGGGGGAGGGATGACCAGGTGAGAGGAGAGGAGAGGAGGAAACAGGGGGGAGGGATGAGCAGGTGAGAGGAGAGGAGAGGAGAGGAGAGGAGAGGAGAGGAGAGGAGAGGAGAGGAGAGGAGAGGAGAGGAGAGGAGAGGAGAGGAGAGGATAGGAGAGGAGAGGAGAGGAGAGGAGAGGAGAGGAGAGGAGAGGAGGAAACAGGGGGAGAGATGAGCAGGTGAGAGGAGAGGAGGAAACAGGGGGAGAGATGAGCAGGTGAGAGGAGAGGAGAGGAGATGAGGATACAGGGGGAGGGATGAGCAGGTGAGAGGAGAAGAGAGGAGGATACAGGGGGAGGGATGCACAAAAGGCCTTGAAGGGAACTTCCACAGTAGGATGAAACACTATTACGTAAACTAAAAAATACTCTGTGAAAGTTTGTAATAAATCATTTTAAATCAATATTCCACGTCAAATGATTCATGTCTTAGGCAGGTAGTGTAATAAGCAGGGTAATGTTCAGCGGGATGCCTGCCATTATTGCTAAATAACCCCCTTCCTAGAGCCCTCTACTCTGCATCACGGTCTTGTCTGGGTTTATTTTGCAATAGTAACAGGAACGCTCCACAGTATCCCTTACATAACGGTCTCTGGCTACGTTCACACTGCAGGCAAACAAGGCCCAAATCAGTTCTTTCATTTGTGACTCTGAAATCGGACCCTTTCATAGGTCAGATTTTTTGCAACGCAACCTCAGTCTCAATAGTCATGTTGGATTCCATGGGACTTCTACGTCACTCTAGATTGACATTCATCTAAATTCTGCGCTGGCGGGAGTCACTCTGTGGATACAGACATGGACGACAGCTGTGATGGAGGTGGTCAGTGGATACAGACATGAAGACAGCTGTGATGGAGCTGGTCAGTGGATACAGACATGAAGACAGCTGTGATGGAGGTGGTCAGTGGATACAGACATGAAGACAGCTGTGATGGAGGTGGTCAGTGGATACAGACATGAAGACAGCTGTGATGGAGGTGGTCAGTGGATACAGACATGAAGACAGCTGTGATGGAGGTGGTCAGTGGATACAGACAAGAAGACAGCTGTGATGGAGGTGGTCAGTGGATACAGACATGAAGACAGCTGTGATGGAGGTGGTCAGTGGATACAGACATGAAGACAGCTGTGATGGAGGTGGTCAGTGGATACAGACATGAAGACAGCTGTGATGGAGGTGGTCAGTGGATACAGACATGAAGACAGCTGTGATGGAGGTGGTCAGTGGATACAGACATGAAGACAGCTGTGATGGAGGTGGTCAGTGGATACAGACATGAAGACAGCTGTGATGGAGGTGGTCAGTGGATACAGACATGAAGACAGCTGTGATGGAGGTGGTCAGTGGATACAGACATGAAGACAGCTGTGATGGAGGTGGTCAGTGGATACAGACATGGAAGACAGCTGTGATGGAGGTGGTCAGTGGATACAGACATGAAGACAGCTGTGATGGAGGTGGTCAGTGGATACAGACATGGAAGACAGCTGTGATGGAGGTGGTCAGTGGATACAGACATGAAGACAGCTGTGATGGAGGTGGTCAGTGGATACAGACATGGAAGACAGCTGTGATGGAGGTGGTCAGTGGATACAGACATGAAGACAGCTGTGATGGAGGTGGTCAGTGGATACAGACATGCAGACAGCTGTGATGGAGGTGGTGGTCAGTGGATACAGACATGAAGACAGCTGTGATGGAGGTGGTCAGTGGATACAGACATGAATACAGCTGTGATGGAGGTGGTCAGTGGATACAGACATGAAGACAGCTGTGATGGAGGTGGTCAGTGGATACAGACATGAAGACAGCTGTGATGGAGGTGGTCAGTGGATACAGACATGAAGACAGCTGTGATGGAGGTGGTCAGTGGATACAGACATGGAAGACAGCTGTGATGGAGGTGGTCAGTGGATACAGACATGAAGACAGCTGTGATGGAGGTGGTCAGTGGATACAGACATGGAAGACAGCTGTGATGGAGGTGGTCAGTGGATACAGACATGAAGACAGCTGTGATGGAGGTGGTCAGTGGATACAGACATGGAAGACAGCTGTGATGGAGGTGGTCAGTGGATACAGACATGAAGACAGCTGTGATGGAGGTGGTCAGTTGATACAGACATGCAGACAGCTGTGATGGAGGTGGTGGTCAGTGGATACAGACATGAAGACAGCTGTGATGGAGGTGGTCAGTGGATACAGACATGGAAGACAGCTGTGATGGAGGTGGTCAGTGGATACAGACATGAAGACAGCTGTGATGGAGGTGGTCAGTGGATACAAACATGGAAGACAGCTGTGATGGAGGTGGTCAGTGGATACAGACATGAAGACAGCTGTGATGGAGGTGGTCAGTGGATACAGACATGGAAGACAGCTGTGATAGAGGTGGTCAGTGGATACAGACATGGAGACAGCTGTGATGGAGGTGGTCAGTGGATACAGACATGAAGACAGCTGTGATGGAGGTGGTCAGTGGATACAGACATGGAAGACAGCTGTGATGGAGGTGGTCAGTGGATACAGACATGAAGACAGCTGTGATGGAGGTGGTCAGTGGATACAGACATGAAGACAGCTGTGATGGAGGTGGTCAGTGGATACAGACATGAAGACAGCTGTGATGGAGGTGGTCAGTGGATACAGACATGAAGACAGCTGTGATGGAGGTGGTGGTCAGTGGATACAGACATGAAGACAGCTGTGATGGAGGTGGTGGTCAGTGGATACAGACATGAAGACAGCTGTGATGGAGGTGGTCAGTGGATACAGACATGAAGACAGCTGTGATGGAGGTGGTCAGTGGATACAGACATGAAGACAGCTGTGATGGAGGTGGTCAGTGGATACAGACATGAAGACAGCTGTGATGGAGGTGGTCAGTGGATACAGACATGAAGACAGCTGTGATGGAGGTGGTCAGTGGATACAGACATGGAAGACAGCTGTGATGGAGGTGGTCAGTGGATACAGACATGAAGACAGCTGTGATGGAGGTGGTGGTCAGTGGATACAGACATGAAGACAGCTGTGATGGAGGTGGTCAGTGGATACAGACATGAAGACAGCTGTGATGGAGGTGGTCAGTGGATACACACATGGAAGACAGCTGTGATGGAGGTGGTCAGTGGATACAGACATGAAGACAGCTGTGATGGAGGTGGTCAGTGGATACAGACATGAAGACAGCTGTGATGGAGGTGGTCAGTGGATACAGACATGAAGACAGCTGTGATGGAGGTGGTCAGTGGATACAGACATGGAAGACAGCTGTGATGGAGGTGGTCAGTGGATACAGACATGAAGACAGCTGTGATGGAGGTGGTCAGTGGATACAGACATGAAGACAGCTGTGATGGAGGTGGTCAGTGGATACACACATGAAGACAGCTGTGATGGAGGTGGTCAGTGGATACAGACATGAAGACAGCTGTGATGGAGGTGGTCAGTGGATAGAGACATGAAGACAGCTGTGATGGAGGTGCTCAGTGGATACAGACATGAAGACAGCTGTGATGGAGGTGGTCAGTGGATACAGACATGAAGACAGCTGTGATGGAGGTGGTCAGTGGATACAGACATGAAGACAGCTGTGATGGAGGTGGTCAGTGGATACACACATGGAAGACAGCTGTGATGGAGGTATTCAGTGGATACAGACATGAAGACAGCTGTGATGGAGGTGGTCAGTGGAGGGTCAGCGAGGTGTTTACCTTGTACATTATAAATGGTGAATGGTGCATTTATATAGCAGCTTTTATCCAAAGCACTTTACAATTTGTTCCTCACATTTTACCCATTCACTCACACATTCACTCAGACATTCACACACCGGGAGCAATTAGGGGTTAAGTGTCTTGCTCAAGGACACATCGACACGCTGCCCAGGAGGAGCGGGAACCGAACCGGGAACCTTCGGATTACCAGCCGAGCCACTGTCTCCCCTATTATATGAGAGGATGTATCATAACCAGTCTGTGTTTGAAAGCATATCGAAAGAAGAAACGTCCCTCTTTCACCTCCTCCTCGCCCCCCATTATCATCTGCTCACGAATTAGCCTCCACTGCACATCAACTTCTAAATGAAACCATAAACTGTGACTTCAGTGTCCTCCATGTTTACATCCATATTCGTTATTGTTCATTTGCGTATGCGGGTCAGTTCAGGAGCGGTGACCAGTTCACACTGGAATCTGATATTGGGCCACATTTCTATTTATTTATGAGAACAGTCACAAAAATAAATCTGATAAGCCTTGGTGTCTGCAGCAGCTTGCAGTGTGAACGCAGCCAGTGAGGTGGAGCGCAGGATAAACACAAGCACAGGCGCTCAATACTATTAAAACAACAACAACAGCTATAAAACTAAGCTCAACTCTTGAGATCGACGACTGGCGATATCAAACATTGGCCTCCTGTACCCCCAGTGAGAAAGTGGTTGCAGATGACTGGGTTTGTGGTCTTTATGAAGTGATTCGAGGCCCTGGGAGTGGCAGAGGAGCGGAGCCAGGCTTGTTAAACGGGTAAGAGGCTCCTCACGGCGCTGCCTGCAGGCCCAGGGCCAAGCGCTCTAGATCTCTGCACTTTATTGCCACGTTAAGTTATTGTTTTTCAACCTTATTATATTTTATTTTCCATTTCCAATCCCATTTAGCTTGACGCTTTTATGACTTACAAATTGACTTACAAATTGTGAACAACAAGTCAGCAGGAAGGGTTCAACTATGGCAGCTAAAGGTCAGTGGTGTTGCTTCACTCTGAGTGCATAGTAGGATAGATAGATAGATAGATAGATAGATAGATAGATAGATAGATAGATAGATAGATAGATAGATAGATAGATAGATAGATAGATAGATAGATAGATAGATAGATAGATAGATAGATAGATAGATAGATAGATAGATAGATAGATAGATAGATAGATAGATAGATAGATAGATAGATAGATAGATAGATAGATAGATAGATAGATAGATAGATAGATAGATACACTGTAAACAATTTATGTTTTTTCATGGGAAATTCACTGTATTATTTTACAGATTCCTTTTGCTTTTCTACTTTAAGTGTATATGCCATAAAAATACAGTAAATTACATTTTTATCAAAATATTAACCATTAAATAAAGGTTGTAATCTGTAAATGTATTTGATTTTACTGTAAGTATCAACCATTGATGCCAGACATTTACCATTTTCTTGCATCTTTTTTTCTTAGAGTGTACAGTAGATATATAGATAGATAGATATATACAGTAGATAGATACAGTAGATACATAGACTAGTTAAAAAGCAATGAGGTTGACAAACAAAGTCAGAAATTAAGTTAAAAGTTGTATTATTAATATGTATGTTATTATTATTGTTTGTATTGTTTATTTCGGTTGGGTTACCTTTATAAACCTCTAGGGGGTTTTAATCTCACCTGCACAATATGTTTAATTTTTTTGCTTTGCTTTTTGAATGTGTGTCATTGTGCAAATAAATGAGGCTTTCTGACCGTGGGGTCGCTTGGTGTCCCTGAACATGAAAATGGAATCCCCAGAAAAAAGTTATAATCAATCTTAAATCATAATCTTATTATAATTTGGAAATGAATAACTTGTGTGTGTCAACCTCTTAGCCTGCAACAGCCCGCCGGCGGGATGTTTTTCGGCCTTTTTGCAACCGGCACTTTGGCGACCCCTAGTGGCTCGGGTGTGCATATTTTGTAATACAATATATATATCGAATTGAAGGCTTATTTGTTGCCTGTCGATAGCGACAAAATCCGACAAAATCCGTTCAGCGGTTCTCGAGTTACATGCCGGTATTTGAGGCTTGTGCAAAGTACACGGTATTGCGCAAAATACCACTCCCGACTCAGGCTGCAGTAGTTATGCAAAGTAGTAGCGAGTGCAGCGCATTCTTGTGTGCACACCCGTGCATGTGCGTGCTCCTGCATGCTCCTAACACGACCTTCCTGCGTGCACTAACAGTAACAGCTGTTTGCCACGGACCAGTTCTAGATTCGAATGAGGAGAGGAGTAATATACCCAGTTAAAGGAATAGTAGACCAGAGACAAGGTTATAACAGTGACCGGTATTTTATTCATAACAGCAGCGCTAGCTAGACAATTGCAATACATACAGTGAGTAACGTGAAGTAGTGTGAAATATCCCTTTTTAGGTTATTTCTCTAACCACTCCTTCTTTCAGGAGGGTTAGTTCGATATCATGTTATAGGTTGATTGGATGAACACATTTGGTTCGGTTCAGACGTCTCTGAGGTTATCACTAGCTAAAAGCTAGGTTTAAGGTTGGACATTAGATGTATCCCCTTTTCGTGAGTAACTCGTTATCTTTTCTTCTGCAATTGCAGATCAGTACACTCTATATCAGTTTATCATTTAAGTAAACTCTATATCAGTTTATCATTTCAGTTCGGTAGGTAAGTGTTTAAACATAATTTAAACCTTTAAGTGTGCAGGGAATGCAAGTACCCTATTAGGTGAAATTACCCTTCAAACTCTTCCTTTGCAGGTGTAATACCAACAAAGTACCAATGGAAATATTCAAGGTTATAGGAATGCAAATACCTTATTAGGTGAAATGACCCTTTAAAATATTTTTCTTTATAGGAGAACCATCAGCGATTCAACTATAATCAATATGTTTCAATGAGATTCAAGTATCTTACTGGGTGCATTGACCCTTTAACTCGTCCTCTTTACAGGAGAACATCAGTGGTTCAGGTATCTTATTGGGTGAATTTACCCTTTAACTCTCCCTTTTTACAGGAGAAATATCAGTAGTTCAAGTATCTTACTGGGTGCATCAATCAAATACAAAATACAATATCAAAATACAAAAGGTGAAACGGGGTCAAAAGCCCTTGGAAGTCCTTGTGTTCAAGTTCAATCAGTTCGTATCATAGAAAAGGATATGAAGGTCCATGGAAGTTCTTGATTCAAGTTCAATTAGTTTGTTAATTCCTGATCCACTTCCTCACTGAGAATGAGGAAGGTAATTCACAATCCTACCAGACTATTGAGGCAACAGGGGGTAACAGATCAGGCTCCTGGGTATTGCCCTGATCTAGATCTGAGGTTCTTAGGGTTGGCTCGCCATCTTGTGTCGGTCCGGCACACTGCCTCGTCCCGTGTGGGCCCATGTGATGAGTGGTGGTCGGTCGGGACTCCTGGGAACTCTTCCCGGGGGTGGAAACGGGGTGGTAGAAAACCTGGCCTGCATAACAGGCATTCAGAAAATAAAAGCTATTTACCATCTTTCATTTCTTTATCATCTTTTCATTGCTTTTAGAATGAATAATCAATCAGGCTACTTTTAGCTATGCTAAGCTAAAATAGGCTACAATATCACAGCACGTGGGAACGTCCATTTGATGTATGCTAAATTAGGCTAAAGTGCACTAGCATATGGACACATTCCTCACATTCCATAATAAACTCTCAAAAAGCAGTCGAAATGTGTATAGGCCGTGTTCTTATCATACAGCATATCAATACAATTATAAGTATTTCTGAAATGGTTTCTTTCTAGTTTTCATTTAACCAAATTGAGCTTGGAGCTTCGCTAGCATGACTCAGGATGAAGCTACATTATTAGCTAGCATACAGTTCGCCGACGTGGCTCGTGTCGTGCGGATAACGTTGTTAGCCGATAGCATTGAGCTAGCGATTTTATACATTCAACAATGAAACAGCACAATATTGATGAAACTCAGCAAAACCGTTTCTGGAAGTGGTATGTTCTTTAACAGCAACAACCTCTTCGGTTTTGTAACTGGGGGAATCTTTTATGACTGTTTGATAACAATTTTGTGGTGCTAGTTCATTTCGGTTCCATCAGCATTCAGTATCTGGTCATTCTCCGTCAATCTCTAATCTCATCTGCGTGAGGCGAGGCGTGAACTGCACACCTAACTCACGTTCTGAGGTAACTTAAAGGGGCAGTGAGGCAATTCAAAGGATTTGGTCAAAAGCGTTGTTAACCTCACATGAATATACATATAACCCAATAACATTAACTATTTATGTTCTTATTCAATGGCATTAACTATTTATGTTCTTATGACTAAATAGTTATGAATCTGAAACCTGGGTTACAAACGCACCACTGGGTCCGTGAGAGACTCCACTCAGAGGAGAGGCCTCAGCGGGGGAGCTGAGCGATTGCCTGATAGAGGTAGATGTTATATGTAATTGTATGGGAAAGAGACCCCATTCTGGGGGGAGATGAAAACACAGATATCCCAAAATTATTCCTTGATCCCTAAAATGGGCAATCAAGCTGAGCTCCGGGAATGTGGCCTTTATTAAACATTGGGATGGGAGGATGGGGAGGGGGGGGGGGGTTGATTTTGGAATTGGATCAGTCTGAATAAGACTGACAAGAAAGCATAATTAGACTGTAGTGAGGATGGCGAAGCCAGGATAACTAAATCATGACAATATACTTACCTATATGGTTATCGTAATTCTAAACTTCAGGATAACTTATAATCATTATACTGGCAATATATACGTACCTGCGCTTATAGTAATTCTAAACTTCAGGATAACATAATCATTATACTGACAATATACTAACCTGCGCTTATCGTAATTCTAAAGATTACAATATAAATACTTAGCTGTAGACTTAGGTTCAGGATATAAGCTGTGCAAATGCGTAAAAGTGCATAATGAAAATTAATGATCGGTATGTAAACAAAGACATTTGACACACATGTGCCTTGTATTTCCTCATACAGAACAGACAACGAGGAACGGAGACAGAGGGGATTTGAAAGGGAAATTGGGTGAATGGCGAGCCGCACCAGAACCGCGTCAGTGGAGCCGAATCGTGTATTTAATGGATAGGTTCGTTTGGGCTGGATGGGCGGAACCGTGGGAATTAGGGGGCAGGCCCGGGTACGAGTGAATTCTGTCACATCATATCCGTAAGGCAAATAAAGCCCTCTTAATTAATAACCAGGCTAGAGAGAAAGAAATCAGCTGTACGTTTCAACAGGTAATAAAATAAAAGGGGAAAAAAAATTAAAATGTAACGGATGGTATCGTGAAGCACAGTCACGAAGGGCTGGGGTGAGTAGCGGTGCCAGGATGGTATCATGAAGCACAGTCACGAAGGGCTGGGGTGAGTAGCGGTGCCAGGATGGTATCGTGAAGCACAGTCATGAAGGGCTGGGGTGAGTAGCGGTGCCAGGATGGTATCATGAAGCACAGTCACGAAGGGCTGGGGTGAGTAGCGGTGCCAGGATGGTATCGTGAAGCACAGTCACGAAGGGCTGGGGTGAGTAGCGGTGCCAGGATGGTATCGTGAAGCACAGTCACGAAGGGCTGGGTGAGTAGCGGTGCCAGGATGGTATCATGAAGCACAGTCACGAAGGGCTGGGGTGAGTAGCGGTGCCAGGATGGTATCGTGAAGCACAGTCACGAAGGGCTGGGGTGAGTAGCGGTGCCAGGATGGTATCGTGAAGCACAGTCACGAAGGGCTGGGGTGAGTAGCGGTGCCAGGATGGTATCGTGAAGCACAGTCACGAAGGGCTGGGGTGAGTAGCGGTGCCAGGATGGTATCGTGAAGCACAGTCAAGAAGGGCTGGGGTGAGTAGCGGTGCCAGGATGGTATCATGAAGCACAGTCATGAAGGGCTGGGGTGAGTAGCGGTGCCAGGATGGTATCGTGAAGCACAGTCACGAAGGGCTGGGGTGAGTAGCGGTGCCAGGATGGTATCGTGAAGCACAGTCACGAAGGGCTGGGGTGAGTAGCGGTGCCAGGATGGTATCGTGAAGCACAGTCATGAAGGGCTGGGGTGAGTAGCGGTGCCAGGATGGTATCGTGAAGCACAGTCACAAAGGGCTGGGGTGAGTAGCGGTGCTATGGGTTAAACTCACTCTCACATCCTCAAAAGACGCATAGACACGGTCCTACAAAGAAGTTAATTCACCTCTTGGTATAGCGGTCTGTGTTGCTTTGAATGCTCTGACTGCTCTGTCTGCTCTGACTGCTTTGTCTGCTCTGTCTGCTCTGACTGCTCTGACTGCTCTGTCTGCTCTGACTGCTCTGGCTGCTCTGTCTGCTCTGACTGCTCTGACTGCTCTGTCTGCTCTGACTGCTCTGGCTGCTCACTGTAACAGTATGACCAGGAAATGGGGGACCCTGATGTAAACAATACGAAAGTCTTTCTCTGGTCTGCATCCCCTTAACAATTGTGTGTATTGAGCCGTACTGTATTGTACCCATTCTGCAATCTGTTAACATTTTCAATCAATCAATCAATCAAACTTCTCTGGCTCCTCACTGTGACAGGCCTACAGAGTGAGAGATCTAAAATGGCTACTGTAGTTTCACGTTTCAAGTTTTGTTTTATTTTAACCCACAACCTTCCTGCTGTGAGGTAACAGTGCTGACCACTGCTGGGGTTTGAACCCACAACCTTCCTGCTGTGAGGTAACAGTGCTGACCACTGCTGGGGTTTGAACCCACAACCTTCCTGCTGTGAGGTAACAGTGCTGACCACTGCTGGGGTTTGAACCCATGACCTTCCTGCTGTGAGGTAACAGTGCTGACCACTGCTGGGGTTTGAACCCAGGACCTTCTTGCTGCGAGGTAACAGTGCTGACCACTGCTGGGGTTTGAACCCATGACCTTCCTGCTGTGAGGCAACAGTGTTAACCACTGCTGGGGTTTGAACCCACGACCTTCCTGCTGTGAGGTAACAGTGCTGACCACTGCTGGGGTTTGAACCCACAACCTTCCTGCTGTGAGGTAACAGTGCTGACCACTGCTGGGGTTTGAACCCAGGACCTTCTTGCTGCGAGGTAACAGTGCTGACCACTGCTGGGGTTTGAACCCACGACCTTCCTGCTGTGAGGTAACAGTGCTGACCACTGCTGGGGTTTGAACCCAGGACCTTCCTGCTGTGAGGTAACAGTGCTGACCACTGCTGGGGTTTGAACCCACGACCTTCCTGCTGTGAGGTAACAGTGCTGACCACTGCTGGGGTTTGAACCCAGGACCTTCCTGCTGTGAGGTAACAGTGCTGACCACTGCTGGGGTTTGAACCCAGGACCTTCCTGCTGTGAGGTAACAGTGCTGACCACTGCTGGGGTTTGAACCCACGACCTTCCTGCTGTGAGGTAACAGTGCTGACCACTGAACCCAGGGCCGCTGTGAGGTAACAGTGCTGTCAACCAGCACCTGCTAACAGGTCTGACCCTTTGACTCAGCTGGTTAGTGCGGCCGCCTGTGGATCCGATGGTACATTTGTTGTGGACCCCAGGAAGAACAGCTACTGCAATGTTGTAGCTAATTGGGGATCCTAATAAACTAAACTAATAGTCCTTGGGCCAAACACTTTTTTGGTACCATCTGGGTGGGAGAATTCTAGATGCTATTTTTTATTTGATTCCTATACATCCCTAGATTATGTTTTGATATGATAGACCTTTTGGTTTTGTAGCTTATTAGTGGTCATTACCTCCTGAATGTATGGAGTGCTTTTGTTAAAGTTTTTGTTGAGTTTTTGCTAAATAAGTCTCATGCCATGTTTTGCTCCCCTTCATAGATTCGCTCGTAGGTGTTACGGTTTCACCCGCACAATCCTCTCTGTCTCCCTCACACACCCCCGTGTCTGTCTCTAACCCTGTGTCTGTCCCATTCACTCCCTGCACTTCGGCGCACGCTCTACGGGGGTGCAAAAGGCACAGCTTGACTCCACACCTGCCGTGTAATCACCACACCACCTACAAGAAGACCAGGATGTCCATGCAAAATTGCATCAGCGTCAGATCTTCTTTTATTGACGGCCTGGCAAGTATCTTGACATTACCTCTATTGCTTATGCTTTTCCATCATCATGCTAACCTTACTCCTGTTGTGTTTTTTTCATGTCTCCACCCGTTCCATGATTTTTGAAGTCTCATGTTTTCCCCGTGTTTTTACCTTGTGTTTTTTCTGTGTGCTTCCCTTCGTTTTTCCATGGAAAACTTGCCGTTATCCCCACAGCTTCAACCCCCCTGCTTCACCCCGGTTGCGGATACCCACTAATAAACTACAAAACCAAAAGGTCTATCATATCAAAACATAATCTAGGGATGTATAGGAATTTAAAAAAAATATCTAGAATTTGCCCACCCAGATGGTACCAAATCGTCCAATTTGGGGATGTTGGCCTTTCCTGCTAAAACACGCAATACCTCATACAGGACATTTCCATACTGAGCTCCGTAGCAATAATCAACCCCTGAAACACTCCTGACTCGTCTCAGTCAGGAGGACGTTACTGCAGATTAAATGTTATTCTTGCGCATGTTTTCAACGTTCACACTTCTAGTGAAGACGCAAGATCTAACCCCCACCGTAACATTAAATTATATAAATATATATATACCTACCTGGAGGGAGGAAATTAAAAAAGCAAAAGGTCTGCCTAAGAATCCCACACACAAGACTGGTGGTGACGGTGAAGGGAAACCGGGCTTTCGCAGTCGCAGCACCGACACTCTGGAACAAGCTCCCTCTCAACTTGAAATCTGCAAGCACTCTACGGACCTTCAATTAAGGCCACGCTCAAAACCCACCTTTTCGCCATAAACAATCCATGAGTTTGTTTTTTTATTTGTAGTATGTCTGGGGTGTATTATGTCTGTCTGTTCTCTATCTGCTTGGTTGGACTGCACGGTTGGTCTGTTTTCGTATTGTTCCTGTCTTTTTGGTTTCTCTTTCTTTCCCGGGATGCGCCCCGGGCCGATGTAGCTATTGGTTGAGTGGCGCAATATAAATAAATGTATCATATCATATCATCATATCATAATCTCGTGCCATGTTGAGTCTGAGAGAGAGACCTGTCTCATGTTGAGTCTGACTCTGAGAGAGAGAGAGAGAGAGAGAGAGAGAGAGAGAGAGACCTGTCTCATGTTGAGTCTGAGAGAGAGAGAGAGAGAGAGAGAGAGAGAGAGAGAGAGAGAGAGAGAGACCTGCCTCATGTTGAGTCTGAGAGAGAGAGAGAGAGAGAGAGAGAGAGAGAGAGAGACCTGCCTCATGTTGAGTCTGACTCTGAGAGAGAGAGAGAGAGAGAGAGAGAGAGAGAGAGAGAGAGAGAGAGAGAGAGAGAGAGAGAGAGAGAAAGAGAGAGAGAGACCTGCCTCATGTTGAGTCTGAGAGAGAGAGAGAGAGAGAGAGAGACCTGCCTCATGTTGAGTCTGACTCTGAGAGAGAGAGACCTGCCTCATGTTGAGTCTGAGAGAGAGAGAGACCTGCCTCATGTTGAGTCTGAGAGAGAGAGAGACCTGCCTCATGTTGAGTCTGAGAGAGAGAGAGACCTGCCTCATGTTGAGTCTGAGAGAGAGAGAGACCTGCCTCATGTTGAGTCTGAGAGAGAGAGAGAGACCTGCCTCATGTTGAGTCTGAGAGAGAGAGAGACCTGCCTCATGTTGAGTCTGAGAGAGAGAGACCTGCCTCATGTTGAGTCTGAGAGAGAGAGAGACCTGCCTCATGTTGAGTCTGAGAGAGAGAGAGACCTGCCTCATGTTGAGTCTGAGAGAGAGAGAGACCTGCCTCATGTTGAGTCTGAGAGAGAGAGAGACCTGCCTCATGTTGAGTCTGAGAGAGAGAGACCTGCCTCATGTTGAGTCTGAGAGAGAGAGAGACCTGCCTCATGTTGAGTCTGAGAGAGAGAGAGACCTGCCACATGTTGAGTCTGAGAGAGAGAGAGAGAGAGACCTGCCTCATGTTGAGTCTGAGAGAGAGATAGACCTGCCTCATGTTGAGTCTGAGAGAGAGAGAGACCTGCCTCATGTTGAGTCTGAGAGAGAGAGACCTGCCTCATGTTGAGTCTGAGAGAGAGAGACCTGCCTCATGTTGAGTCTGAGAGAGAGAGACCTGCCTCATGTTGAGTCTGAGAGAGAGAGAGACCTGCCACATGTTGAGTCTGAGAGAGAGAGAGACCTGCCTCATGTTGAGTCTGAGAGAGAGAGACCTGCCTCATGTTGAGTCTGACTCTGAGAGAGAGAGACCTGCCTCATGTTGAGTCTGAGAGAGAGAGAGACCTGCCTCATGTTGAGTCTGAGAGAGAGAGAGACCTGCCTCATGTTGAGTCTGAGAGAGAGAGAGACCTGCCTCATGTTGAGTCTGAGAGAGAGAGAGACCTGCCTCATGTTGAGTCTGAGAGAGAGAGAGAGAGAGAGAGACCTGCCTCATGTTGAGTCTGAGAGAGAGAGACCTGCCTCATGTTGAGTCTGAGAGAGAGAGACCTGCCTCATGTTGAGTCTGAGAGAGAGAGAGACCTGCCTCATGTTGAGTCTGAGAGAGAGAGAGAGAGAGAGAGAGAGACCTGCCTCATGTTGAGTCTGAGAGAGAGACCTGCCTCATGTTGAGTCTGAGAGAGAGAGAGACCTGCCTCATGTTGAGTCTGAGAGAGAGAGAGACCTGCCTCATGTTGAGTCTGAGAGAGAGAGACCTGCCTCATGTTGAGTCTGAGAGAGAGAGAGACCTGCCTCATGTTGAGTCTGAGAGAGAGAGACCTGCCTCATGTTGAGTCTGAGAGAGAGAGAGAGAGAGAGAGAGAGAGACCTGCCTCATGTTGAGTCTGAGAGAGAGAGAGACCTGCCTCATGTTGAGTCTGAGAGAGAGAGAGACCTGCCTCATGTTGAGTCTGAGAGAGAGAGAGACCTGCCTCATGTTGAGTCTGAGAGAGAGAGACCTGCCTCATGTTGAGTCTGAGAGAGAGAGAGACCTGCCTCATGTTGAGTCTGAGAGAGAGAGAGACCTGCCTCATGTTGAGTCTGAGAGAGAGAGACCTGCCTCATGTTGAGTCTGAGAGAGAGAGAGAGAGAGAGAGAGAGAGAGAGAGAGACCTGCCTCATGTTGAGTCTGAGAGAGAGAGAGACCTGCCTCATGTTGAGTCTGAGAGAGAGAGAGACCTGCCTCATGTTGAGTCTGAGAGAGAGAGACCTGCCTCATGTTGAGTCTGAGAGAGAGAGAGAGAGAGAGAGAGAGAGAGAGAGAGACCTGCCTCATGTTGAGTCTGAGAGAGAGAGAGAGAGAGAGACCTGCCTCATGTTGAGTCTGAGAGAGAGAGAGAGAGAGAGAGACCTGCCTCATGTTGAGTCTGAGAGAGAGAGAGAGAGAGAGAGAGAGACCTGCCTCATGTTGAGTCTGAGAGAGAGAGAGAGAGACCTGCCTCATGTTGAGTCTGAGAGAGAGAGAGACCTGCCTCATGTTGAGTCTGAGAGAGAGAGAGACCTGCCTCATGTTGAGTCTGAGAGAGAGAGAGAGAGAGAGAGAGAGAGAGAGACCTGCCTCATGTTGAGTCTGAGAGAGAGAGAGAGAGAGAGAGACCTGCCTCATGTTGAGTCTGACTCTGAGAGAGAGAGACCTGCCTCATGTTGAGTCTGAGAGAGAGAGAGAAGAGAGAGAGAGAGAGAGAGAGCCTGCCTCATGTTGAGTCTGAGAGAGAGAGACCTGCCTCATGTTGAGTCTGAGAGAGAGAGACCTGCCTCATGTTGAGTCTGAGAGAGAGAGAGACCTGCCTCATGTTGAGTCTGGAGAGAGAGACCTGCCTCATGTTGAGTCTGAGAGAGAGAGAGACCTGCCTCATGTTGAGTCTGAGAGAGAGAGACCTGCCTCATGTTGAGTCTGAGAGAGAGAGAGAGAGAGAGAGAGAGAGAGAGACCTGCCTCATGTTGAGTCTGAGAGAGAGAGAGACCTGCCTCATGTTGAGTCTGAGAGAGAGAGAGACCTGCCTCATGTTGAGTCTGAGAGAGAGAGAGACCTGCCTCATGTTGAGTCTGAGAGAGAGAGACCTGCCTCATGTTGAGTCTGAGAGAGAGAGAGAGAGAGAGAGAGAGAGAGAGAGACCTGCCTCATGTTGAGTCTGAGAGAGAGAGAGAGAGAGAGACCTGCCTCATGTTGAGTCTGAGAGAGAGAGAGAGAGAAGAGACCTGCCTCATGTTGAGTCTGAGAGAGAGAGAGAGAGAGAGAGAGAGACCTGCCTCATGTTGAGTCTGAGAGAGAGAGAGAGAGACCTGCCTCATGTTGAGTCTGAGAGAGAGAGAGACCTGCCTCATGTTGAGTCTGAGAGAGAGAGAGACCTGCCTCATGTTGAGTCTGAGAGAGAGAGAGAGAGAGAGAGAGAGAGAGAGAGAGACCTGCCTCATGTTGAGTCTGAGAGAGAGAGAGAGAGAGAGAGACCTGCCTCATGTTGAGTCTGACTCTGAGAGAGAGAGACCTGCCTCATGTTGAGTCTGAGAGAGAGAGAGAGAGAGAGAGAGAGAGACCTGCCTCATGTTGAGTCTGACTCTGAGAGAAATACCTGCCTCATGTTGAGTCTGAGAGAGAGAGAGAGAGAGAGAGAGAGAGAGAGAGAGAGACCTGCCTCATGTTGAGTCTGACTCTGAGAGAGAGAGAGAGAGAGAGAGAGAGACCTGCCTCATGTTGAGTCTGAGAGAGAGAGAGAGAGAGAGAGAGAGAGACCTGCCTCATGTTGAGTCTGACTCTGAGAGAGAGACCTGCCTCATGTTGAGTCTGAGAGAGAGACCTGCCTCATGTTGAGTCTGAGAGAGAGACCTGCCTCATGTTGAGTCTGAGAGAGAGACCTGTCTCATGTTGAGTCTGACAGAGAGAGAGAGAGAGAGAGAGACCCGTCTCATGTTGAGTCTGACAGAGAGAGAGAGAGAGAGAGAGAGACCCGTCTCATCTCAGTCACGGCGGCTAAGAAGCCGACGTGAGGGTGTGTGCAAAACATCACAATGTCCACGATACGTTTAAAAAGTGTATCGTTAATGAACTGTACCCGATATTTATTTAATATCGCCATATCGCCCACCCCTAGTTTCTTTACATTGTCTTTTATTAAACCAGAGTAAACTTCTCCAACGTCAGCAGCTCAAGGAGGTGAACGATTCTTTACGAGAGAACCCAGAGAACCCAGCGTATATCCGAGGGCCCGGTGAGCAATGTAGAAGAACAGCGACCACAAATCAAATGTATTCGTGAGGCCCGGCAACACACGTTAATGTCCCCCATGGGCCGGACACGTCTTCTTTAATTAAACAAGTCAAGAAGAAACATCACAATAAATCAAGAACAAAACAAAAACACCATGAAGTCCAAACATTTTTAAATAGATAAAATAAATGTATGCAACACTCCCAGACATACCCCACGCGAAGGTAAGGAAAAACTCACAAAAAACCCAGCAATAGGAAAAAATGCACCACAGGCAATGTGGAGGAGAGAAACCTTAGAAGGGCCGTTCAAGGGGGGGATCTCCCTTCTTAGATGTTGGTGATAGTAGTGTTGCAGTAAAACAGGCGAGACATTTGGTAAGCATTCATGCCCAGTGAGAGTCCTGCTCAAACCTGCGTGGTCATAGTTCACACACTGCAGGCAGGAGTGGCCCAAATCTGTTTCTTTTGTTATTTTTGCTCATAATATGTATGTGAATCAAGTTCAAGTTTTGTTTTATTTCTCATGTATAAGGTACATGAACATTACAGTGAAGTGAAATGCTTGGTTCTGTATGAGCCCCCTGAGATTGTGCTTCATACATCATCCCGCTCCCTCTGACCCTCAGCACTGGTGCCCCCCAGGGCTGTGTCCTCTCCCCCCGGCTCTTCTCCCTCTACACACCAACCAATTCACCCCCCTGGACAGTTCAGCAAATGCCTTCAAATACGCCGCCGCCGACGCCACCATCCTGGGCCTCATCTCCAAAAACGATGAGTCCATTTACCGGCAGGAGGTGGACAGAGCAGTGAGGTGGTGCTCCACTAACAACCTCCTGCTCAACACCTCCAAAACCATGGACATTTTCATAGACGTCATACACCCATACTCCCAATAACCATCTCAGACCAACCCATACCCTAATGGAATCATTCAAGTTCCTCGGCACCCACATCAGCAATAAACTCAAATGGGACATTGACACCATCTGCCATCATCAGGAAGGCCCAGCAGCGCCTGTACTTCCTCAGGCAACTGAGGAAGTATAGAGTCCAACAACGAATGCTGGTCCAAACTGGTACGGTTCCACTGACAAACACACCAAACACAAAACTTCAACGCATCACTAAGACAGCCTCCAAAATAATTGGCTGCTCCCTCCCCTCTCTGGACTCCATCTACACCTCACGCACAGTCACCCGCTCTGGTAAAATAGTCCAACGATCCCTCCCACCCAGCACACCACATATTCCAGCTCATGCCCTCAGGTCGCTACAGGTACATTTTACCCAAATACGCACGCTTCACAAACAGTTTTTTCCCCACAGCAGTCCGAACACTAAACGCCCTGGCCCGCCCCGCCTTGCACAGACGGGCAAGCATCCGAACTGAACCGAACATGAACTGACACTGACTGACACTTGATGTGACTGTCCTGTATGTATTTATTGTGGGGATTGGGAGGTGGGCATTTGATGTTTCATGTTGATGTCCCAGTGCTTAATTAACATGCTGTACTGCAAACAATTGAAAGAAGAAATGTCCCTCTTTCACCTCCTCCTCGCCCCCCATTATCATCTGCTCATGAATTAACTGGCCTCCACTGCACATCGATTTATAAATTGAACCATAAACTGTGACTTAAGTGTCCTCCATGTTTACATCCATCTTCATTATTGTTCATTGACTAATGCGGATCGGTTCAGGATTATTAAAGAGATTTGCACCACATTCATACCTCATTTGCACCCTACCCTAAGTGTTTTACCTCTGCATTGTACCTCACTGTTACTCATTTGACTCTGTATTGTATATTGTATATATGAATGTAGACACCTGAATATGTCTAGCAATAATTCAATGTGTCTAACCTAATTCCTTTTACTCTACTGTGCCCACTGACCCCTCTTGATCCTCCCTATTCTAACATTGACAGTGAATAGTGGAGCGTGCACTGGACTGCCGCCAGGGGGAGCTGGTGTGACGTTGGGCAGGAAAGATGACAGAAGAGGAAGAGAGGGATGAAGGAAGAACCGGGACAGCGGAACACCCTCTTCGTCGTTTCTACACAGATGGGAGCGGACGCGTAGAGCGGAGCTCTAGACACTAAGGACACACAAGATATGACCCCTGTCTAGGGGCGGGTTAGTAATGTTGTATGCGATAGCTTAGCTTCCAGTTAAGGCTAAAGAGACATTGTGAACAGAGAAGCAGACGTGTTACTGCCGAAGAGCGTGGTAGATATTGTACACGTTGCGTTTTAGTTAAAGTATAGGCGCCAGGACAGGGGGCCGCTTGATCCAGAGCTTAGCTTCAGTTAGGCCTAGGGCCACAGTTTAGCCCACGTGTCGCAGCAGCGGACTCCCCAAACGGACGTCGCCGGACTACAACCACCTCCAGCCGTCGCCTGCCTAACATCAACCCAGCCCGCCCCTGCCTGTCGCAGGTGACAAACACGGGACCGTCCGACGGCCATCTCGCAACGCGGACATTCGTTGCGGGAGCAGGCCCGCCTGGGTTAAGTACACACGAGCCTGTTACAGTGAGCACTCCGAGTGCTGGAGCCTGGGGTAAACATTCTCTTTGTGCGGCGCAAGCCCTTAAAGAGGTGAAGAGGCTCAGTACTTTGAACTGGCCCGTGTACCATTGTTTAGGGGCGCCGCAACGTTTGTTATTTTGGGGAACTGGCGGCTTAGATAGGACTTTTGTTTTCAATGTGGGCCCACTGTCTTTTGGTTAACTGTGTATTGAAATGTGTTGTGTGATAGCCCAGCATTTCAACCCTTAAAGGGACGGGGTCCCTTACTGTGTATTGACCAGTGTGGGAAGAGCTGTACCTATTGTGTTGCGTAAGCGGGAAGAGCTTTGGTCATTGCGCCTCGTGTAAGCGGGAAGAGCTTTGGTCATTGCGCCTCGTGTAAGCGGGAAGAGCTTTGGTCATTGCGCCTCGTGTATGCGGGAAGAACTTTGGTCATTGTGCCTTGTGTTAACCAGAGAATAAGACTTTCAGTAAAGATAACGAAATGGGATCACTGTGTGCATGTCTGTTAATGTGTTGTGTTGTTTAACCCCTTCTTACCCACAGCCTATACATCATTGGGACAGGTCTCTGCTCATCAGCAAGGAAAGGTACTGCTTTGTGGAGGAAGTATATCATCTATCACTACTGCCACCGGGTGTGGGAGGGTGCGGGAGGTATTAGGAGAAGTGTGGGTGTGTGGGGAATTACTGCGAGTCGCCCTGGAGGGCAAGAAGGACCAGCACCCTACCCCTAGGTTAGTAAATCCTAGGCCCCATCCACTCCCGCTGCTAAAGCTCCACTCTAATACCCCTGCACTACAGTCGGGGATGCAGCCGGACTCAGATCTGCTGCGTTCCCACTACCTGGTGCCAGCGTACATCTACCCTCATAAAGCAGGGATAATCCACCCTGCTACATGTATATTGACTTTACTTACTTTTTACTTACTTCTTAATTACCTTTTTACTTACTTTCTTTGTACTGTATATAGCACACTCTCATGGGCTCATATACAGAAACAAGCATTTCATCATAAAGTATTCTGTATTTTGTTGTGACAAATAATAAACAAACTTGAACTTGAAACTTGAGGAGCACGTGACCAGTTCACACTGGAATCTGGAATTTTGGCCACATTAGAAAAATTACGTGAACGAACAGCCAAACAAAAAAAATCAGATCTGAGCAATAAATCTGAATTGAGCACTAAGGCTTGCAATGTGAACTCAGCCATAGAGTAAACGATGACCTCCGCCTTTCATTTGCGCATGCTGTAAAGTTATATTGTATAGAGTAAAGTTATATTGTATAGTATAGGATTATTAAAGTCTATTTGTTGTATTGCCTGTATTGCACACTACTACGGTTGAGGAGCCAAGGAAAACAAGCATCTCACATTTTCGGAATGTATGTACATTTAAAAAAGCTGTGACAATAAAGGAATCTGAATCTGAATCTCAAAATTTGAATTTCAGACTGGTGAATACTGTGTGTGTGTGTGTGTGTGTGTGTGTGTGTGTGTGTGTGTGTGTGTGTGTGTGTGTGTGTGTGTGTGTGTGTGTGTGTGTGTGTGTGTGTGTGTGTGTGTGTGTGTGTGTGTGTGTGTGTGTGTGTGTGTGTGTGTGTGTGTGTGTGTGTGTGTGGGTTGAAAACGTGATGTGATTTGCTGCCTGTCATCATCAATTACGCTGTATTGTAAAAAGAAAACTGCTTACCGTGTCAGTCTAAGGCCCGCTGGAACGCATAGCAATTGGTCCCAAAGTCAGCCAGATGAGTCAACAGGTTAGACATAACTCATAAAACAGAAATAATAAAGACTTAGACATGCTAGCTGTGGTGTGTGTGTGTGTGTGTGCGTGTGCGTGTGTGCGTGTGTGTGTGTGTGTGTGCGTGTGCGTGTGTGCGTGTGTGTGTGTGTGTATGTGCGTGTGCGTGTATGAGAGAGAGGGGGTCAGGGGTTGCATTTGGGCGTCTTTAGTTACAGGCAGACGTACGTCGGTCACATTCTGTACATTCAGTGTAAACCTTATTGTTGCAAAGCACAAAGAGAATAAGTCAGGTATTATGTATGAGAGTGTGTCTACATGTATGTTCCCACAGCCCTACTGTATGTTCCCACAGCCCTATGTTCCCCCAGCCCTATATCTTCCCACAGCCCTATGTTCCTATAACCCTATGTTCCCACAGTCCTATGTTCATACAGCCCTATGTTCCCACAGCCCTATGTTCCCACAGCTCTTTGTCCCCACAGCCCTATGTTCCCCCAGCCTTATGTTCCCCCAGCCTTATGTTCCCACAGCCCTATGTTCCCCCATCCTTATGTTCCCACAGCCCTATGTTCCCACAGCCCTATGTTCCCACAGCCCTATGTTCCCAGCCCTATGTCCCCTCAGTTTAAAATGGCTACTATTCATGTCAGCTTGATCCCTGGACACCATGCAGGAAAGGTTTGACTTGTTCAGAGCATCTTGCAAGCAAGGTGCGGAAACATGTATTGGTTCCTGGTGTGGGGGGGGGGGGGGGGGGGGGGCGCATGGTTTAAAACCCCTTTAGACCTACAACGTCTGCTAATAATGCATTATATAGCCTGTATATACACACAAATGTGTTTCCCGGTTTCAATGGGTTAATGGGGGCAAACAACATGTTACATGTAGGTGCATTAGGGAATGATGGCCTATACTCAAGTAAAAGTACTATTATGACTCAGGAGGTAGAGCTGTCGACTGGTAATCAGAAGGTTCCTGGTCTGATTCCGGCTCCTCCGGGCAGCGTGTGGAAGTGTCCTTGAGCAAGACACTTAACCCCTGAACTGCTCTCGATGAGCAGGTTGGCACCTTGCATGGTCGCCTCCGCCGTCGGTGTGTGAATGTGTGAGTGAATGGGTCAAATTTGAGGAACACATTTTAAGCGCTTTGGATAAAAGCCACTATATAAATGCAGTCCATTTACATTTGACTTAAGTAAAAGTGAAATTACTGGTGTAAAAATCTACCTGAAATGAAAGTGAAAAGTAACTATTGGAAAATGTAAGTAAGTTGCTGCGTTACTTTTTGTTTATGGCAAGGGGAGGGGGGGGGAGGGGGGTTAGGATATATAAAGTTCAAATTTGGTTACTTTTAATTAAATACACCTCTACAAAGTAAAGCAAGATCCAACACGACTGGGCTGTGGTTTAGGGGAGGCGTCGTTACGCAGGTAGCTGCTTCTGTGCCAACCGTTCCTATATAAAATATGTTCATAAACTATTTGATATGAAATTGTACAGAAAATGTCAACATTAAATGGAGTGGATGATTATTACGCTTGGCCCCCGCGGGGATGGATGTGTGAGCGGCTGAGAGAGGAGCTCACTCTGGAGAGGGAGCAGTGGATTACAGGCTACTGTATTGTTGACGACAAACTGAAGGGTCTCCTGGGCGTGTGGCTGCTTGACGAGGCAGAGGCTGGAGGCTTGGGCGGGATGCACCTGTGGTGCGGTGTGCCTGGTCGCTGCAGGGAGGGTTTATTCCAAGTAATATCCCAGGTAAAGAATGCAGATGTAGTTATGGTGATTGCGTGTGTTATGGCCAAAAGTAACAAAGGTATTTAATACTCTGTGACTCTCTCTCTCTCTCTCTCTCGATGCTGCAAACCATGTAACCGAAGCGTGTAACAATGCTTGTTGAGAGCGGAATAACGTGATAAGACTATAGGCTAACGAATTGAGAGCGTGTCTCTGTTCCCTCAGCCCTATGATCCCACAGCCATATGTTCCCACAGCACTATGTTCCCTCAGCCCTATGTTCCCTCAGCCCTATGTTCCCACAGCCCTATGTTCCCACAGCCCTATGTTACTACAGCCCTATGTTCCCTCAACCCTATGTTCCCACAGCCCTATGTTCCCACAGCCCTATGTTCCCTCAGCCCTATGTTCCCACAGCCCTATGTTCCCACAGCCCTATGTTCCCACAGCCCTATGTTCCTACAACCCTATGTTCCCTCAGCCCTATGTTCCCACAGCCCTATGTTCCCTCAGCCGTATGTTCCCACAGCCCTATGTTCCCACAGCCCTATGTTCCCACAGCCCTATGTTCCCACAGCCCTATATTCCCACAGCCCTATGTTCCTACAGCCCTATGTTCCTACAGCCCTATGTTCCCACAGCCCTATGTTCCCACAGCCCTTTGTTCCCACAGCCCTATGTTTCCACAGCCCTATGTTTCCACAGCCCTATGTTCCCACAGCCCTATGTTTCCACAGCCCTATGTTTCCACAGCCCTATGTTTCCACAGCCCTATGTTCCCACAGCCCTATGTTCCTACAGCCCTATGTTCCTACAGCCCTATGTTCCCACAGCCCTATGTTCCCACAGCCCTATGTTTCCACAGCCCTATGTTTCCACAGCCCTATGTTCCCACAGCCCTATGTTCTTACAGCCCTATGTTCCCACAGCCCTATGTTCCCACAGCCCTATGTTCCCACAGCCCTATGTTTCCACAGCCCTATGTTTCCACAGCCCTATGTTCCTGAAGCATTTGTTATCTCTCACACGGAGAAGATACTTGTGATTCCGCGGTCGGGATCGTGCTTGCCTTTATTGTATTCGTGTAATTTCTAAGAGTGTATTTCCGTGTCGTTGTTTGCCCTGCAAACTTTCTCTCAGTTCAGATTAAGACTACCTTCTCGTCTTTTGGAGACTGTTGTTTCCCATTTCATTTTCACTGTTTCAAAGTGTTTGTTTTCGTGTATTGACGTTTGCGGAGCTTGTTTCACAAATAAAGAAACAGTCCATTGTTTGAGAACCAACACCTGCCTCCTGCCTCTCCTCGTGTCTACTCTGCATTTAGGTTCTACACACCACCATGCTATCTAAATGTGGGGGAAAGTTCTTGAGGTTACATAACCCTGTCTAATAGGGAGCCCACATGAAAGGGAGGTGGATAATGGGCATGTGTTGTGCCAGAGAGAGCACAGGGTGATTGAGTCATTAAGCTGTTGTTGGTATTTGCACATAAGTGCCTGTTATGAACTATTTTGGACATAGACCAGGTTACATTCCACTTTTCAATTTGACACTATATGTTATTTTGATCTGAGGGGCAAGGAAATTAAACGCCTAGCCCTATCCTCTTCCTGCTAATCATAGCAAAGCTGCTTCTGTGCCTGTACAAGGAGACAAGTTTTCTGATGCATCTCGCTGGCAAGGTTGGTATTTCAAAGTCATTGTCATCGAGCCAGATGTCAAGATATTTACACTCAGTGACTCTCTCAATGCTGCAAACCATTATTATATTAAATGTTTCTGGCTGTAGTAAACAGCATGCGTTTTGTTTTACTTGCATTAAGGACCCATTTAAGATGAATAAGCGCTTCCTGAAGAGCATTAAAGGAAAGTCGCAAGTTCTCAATAGCCAGTTGTACAGAGTCAGCAATGCAATACAACACAAGTAGTGTCATCAGCATAAATATGGGTTTATACAATGGCATGCACATTTTTTATTCTGATTGGTTGAAAGAGTGAAGTTGCCGGTTGTTATTTCGTATAACACACTCCACGTGACTCCAGAACCCGCCCACAACCGAATAACTTTTTTTCCGAATCACTCCGCCGTTAATTGTTTTTATGAATGAAACCAAGATGGCGGACAATAATCTTTATGAATGGATGTATTGATTTCGTCATAACGACTCATTCAAAAAAGATAAAGTCACCTGGAATATGTTAGTTGTTTACACAATGTTGGATTATGTAATTGGTTTGTCATGACTTATTGTAAAACAAAATATAAATCGCGCGCGGGGGGGGGGGGGGGTTCTGAGGGGAGTGGCCACTGGCTCACAGTGTTCTCCGTCTCGGGTGCCGGTGTTGTGCCGAATTTGGACTCCCTGCCAGAATCCGACTCCCCCTCGGGTGAACGTGTATACACTCCATCAGCCTAACCAGCATGTAATACGTTCTTTGTTAGAACTCAAACTCATTATTATTGGCGCATAGATTGCAGAAATACGGGAACGTTTTGATTATATTTAAAAGGCTTTGACATTGTAAAATGAAATAAGTGGAGTTTCGAAGCTGTAAGCAGAATACAAGTCATAGGAACACCACAATGTTCTTCCCCTTCCTACTGTATAAGAAATAATTAAAAACGCATTGCAAGGAGAACAGAGGTTATTTGTTGAGTTTATGTGTATACAAAACCCTTGCAATAAATGTGTCTTAAATGAATGATGGGTGAAATCCTCTTTCAGTGCCTCTGTGCCTGTTTTCGTAGGCAGTTAGCCTCTGGTATGCGTGCCATTAGCGTTAGCCACGCTTCTAGGCCTCTTTTCTTTTGGAAATAATGATACAAAAAATAATAATGGATATTTACAGGGGCCAGTTTCGAATTGCAGCCTCGATAGCATGTACATTAATGCTATATATACCGTATACATATATTTATTCTTACCGTATATATCTATCCACATCTGTCTGTGCATACCTGCATATAATCTTTTTTTTTTTACATATCTGTAGATACTATATCTATATCTGTACATATCCCTACCTACTCCTACTAGTTACACTGCTGGCCAGTACGATTTACTACCATAGTGTCTATCATTTACATTTACATTTAGTCATTTAGCTGACACTTTTATCCAAAGCGACTTACAGGTTCTGTGCGACAAGACAGCAAGAAGGGTATAACTCTCTCAGCTGAGTAACAATGTTCATCAAAGTGTTGCGTGTTACAGTGTAGGTTAGTTTATTAGGACAAGTGCATGACAGTAAGGTTAGTCAGGGTTAGATTTTTTTTTTTTTTTTTATCATTTCAGATAATGGTTGAAGAAGTGAGTCTTTAGTCGACGGCGAAAGATTGGACGGGATTCGGCTGTCCTAACTGGGATGGGTAGTTCATTCCACCATTGTGGGGCAAGGACTGAGAATAGGCGGCTTCTCTTTGATGACCCTCCGGGAGCTTGGATAGGAGTAGGTCTGAGGCGGCCAGAAGATGCAGAGCGTAGGGGTCTTGAGGGTGTGTAGTTAGAGACCATTGACCGGAGGTAGGCGGGAGCGGTTCCCTTTCCCGACAGGAAAGCTAGGTCGAGGGCCTTGAAGCGGATACGTGCAGCAATGGGGAGCCAGTGCAGGTCCCTAAGAAGTGGGGTGACATGGGCCGACTTCGGTAGGTTTGAGATCAGGCGGGCCGCTGCGTTCTGAATGAGTTGAAGAGGCTTGGTGGCAGTGGCCGGGAGGCCAGCTAGCAGTGCGTTGCAGTAGTCGAGGCGGGAGATGACTGTTGATTGGACGAGGAGTTGGGTGGCTTCTTTTGTCAGGAAGGGGCGTATCCTTCTGACGTTGCTCAGGAGGAATCTGCAGGTTCTGGTTGTCGCTGCGATGTGAGCAGAGAAGTTCAACTGGTCGTCGAGGACAACACCAAGGTTCTTGGCGGTCGGGGACGCGGTCACAGCTGCATTCTCGACTGTGATGGAGAGGTCGGTCAGGGGGGAGGATTTGGCCGGCAGGTGGAGCAATTCTATTTTGCTTAGGTTCAGTTTGAGGTGGTTGGACGTCATCCAGGCGGAGACCTGTATCACTGTACATTAATACTACAACTCTGTACATACATCCGATTAGCACTATTACTCAGTAGTAGTCATTTATATATGTTATACTACCCAGTTTAATCACCTGTACATTGTACACAATACATTTTAATCTAATCTCACACATACCGCTGCCTGAAAAGGATTCAATTCAGTGTGGGTATTTAACTTGGGAGTGAGTTTACACCAAGGGGCTACCATCGCAAGGTTTCAACCTTGTTAGACCTGCACCGAGCCAAACCCAACAGGATCCACAGCAGATTTATAGATGTATACATCCATTACAGATCATCCGCTGGCCCTCCGACAGCCGGCTCAGTGGGAAAAGGGCCTAATGCAGCGCTAATGTGGGGGCTGGAACAGTATCTGTATCTTCATGATATGGATTTGAATCTGTAAATCTAAACTCTGAATACTAGGCTTTAAGAACGCGATTCGCTCATAAATATATGTAACGGAGGTCTGTGAGTATATCCACAGGCACGATGGACTTCAAGTAGGGATGTCCGATATTATCGGCCGACCGATATTATCGGCCGATATCGGCAGTAAAATGTGATATCGGAAAATATCGGTATCGGTAAAAAAAAAAAAAAAACAATAACAATTTTTTTTTTTTTTTTTTTTTTTTAACATTTATTTAACCTTTATTTACCCAGGCAAGCAAGTAAGAACCAATTCTTATTTTATTTATTGTCAAAAGTATGCATGTTGGTTTAAAATGTTCATTTTTACTTTTTTAATGATCATATTTTGCACAGATAATGCTTACATTTAGAAAGCCTTTTGAATGCATCCAGTGAAATTATTAGTTACCTGAAATTATTCCGTTTTTTGGGGGGGAAACCCTGCATATATCGGTATCGGTTGATATCGGTATCGGTATCGGTATCGGAAATTGGAGTTGGACAATATCGGAATATCGGTATCGGTAAAAAAGCCAATATCGAGCATCCCTAACTTCAAGTGTTGTGAAGTGACCGTGGTACTGCAAGTAAACTCATCCACCCATAAAAGGCATGCAGACGCGTTACCAAAAGGTGAATTCACCTCTTGGTATAGTGGTCTGTGATGTTGCCCGCGGCGCGGGAGACCCGGGTTCGAGACTCACTCGGGGCAATCCCTTAACAGGGGTCGAATCTGACACACAATGCAGAGATGGCAATACGATACGAGCCCCGGCTACATATCGATGATAATTCACGAGCTAAATATCAGACGTCATTCAGTGCTATGTTTGGAGTCACCTTGCTTGAAGAAGACCGGAAAGGTCGGTCGAAACGTCGTATCTACTGCCTTTTTGTCAATTAAAAACACCTTGGAACAACAAGTGAGTTGCGAGCCCCGCTTTATTTTATGTATTACTGTTTTTACAGTTTGGCTCAGCACCAAGTAACGGAGGATGTGCGTTATTTATTTTTTCTGGAGTCACCTGGCTAACATGATGTACCTCCTGATGGCTCAGAGAGATTAGGCCTGAGCGCATACTTGTAGCGCTGTGGGGTGGAACGAGGCCCCCTCCACTATTTCATGTCATCCTGTGCTGTCCGGTGGAATACGAAGGCCCAATAAATAACATGTGAAGAGAATAAGAACTCTCAATGCCCTGATAAATTACCCTCTCTCCCTCTCCACAGTCTTGAGAATGTGTCGTTTGACAAAAATGTACCCTTGAAAAACCCAAGAATAATAATAATAAAGCAGCAAATGGTGATGTACATTAGATTCAGCTTATTTTTACTTTCTACTGTACTATAATTGTATTGCCTATATTTATGTCTTTCTACTATTACCCTGCCCATACCATCGTTGGAGAATAAACGGAAATCTACTACCTATCTGACACCTAGTTTGCAAAATAAAGGCTTAAACCTTCCCACTTAGAGTTTGAGGAAATGGCATAAAATGTATAACGCCCTGAAAATGTTTAGATTTTCTTAACAAATCGACTACATAACTGACATCATCTCACGTGGACTTCAAGTAGGGATGTCCGATATTATCGGCCGACCGATATTATCGGCCGATATCGGCAGTAAAATGTGATATCGGAAAATATCGGTATCGGTAAAAAAAAAAAAAATAACAATTTTTTTTTTTTTTTTTAACATTTATTTAACCTTTATTTACCCAGGCAAGCAAGTAAGAACCAATTCTTATTTTATTTATTGTCAAAAGTATGCATGTTGGTTTAAAATGTTCATTTTTACTTTTTTAATGATCATATTTTGCACAGATAATGCTTACATTTAGAAAGCCTTTTGAATGCATCCAGTGAAATTATTAGTTACCTGAAATTATTCCGTTTTTTGGGGGGGAAACCCTGCATATATCGGTATCGGTTGATATCGGTATCGGTATCGGTATCGGAAATTGGAGTTGGACAATATCGGAATATCGGTATCGGTAAAAAAGCCAATATCGAGCATCCCTAACTTCAAGTGTTGTGAAGTGACCGTGGTACTGCAAGTAAACTCATCCACCCATAAAAGGCATGCAGACGCGTTACCAAAAGGTGAATTCACCTCTTGGTATAGTGGTCTGTGATGTTGCCCGCGGCGCGGGAGACCCGGGTTCGAGACTCACTCGGGGCAATCCCTTAACAGGGGTCGAATCTGACACACAACGCAGAGATGGCAATACGATACGAGCCCCGGCTACATATCGATGATAATTCACGAGCTAAATATCAGACGTCATTCAGTGCTATGTTTGGAGTCACCTTGCTTGAAGAAGACCGGAAAGGTCGGTCGAAACGTCGTATCTACTGCCTTTTTGTCAATTAAAAACACCTTGGAACAACAAGTGAGTTGCGAGCCCCGCTTTATTTTATGTATTACTGTTTTTACAGTTTGGCTCAGCACCAAGTAACGGAGGATGTGCGTTATTTATTTTTTCTGGAGTCACCTGGCTAACATGATGTACCTCCTGATGGCTCAGAGAGATTAGGCCTGAGCGCATACTTGTAGCGCTGTGGGGTGGAACGAGGCCCCCTCCACTATTTCATGTCATCCTGTGCTGTCCGGTGGAATACGAAGGCCCAATAAATAACATGTGAAGAGAATAAGAACTCTCAATGCCCTGATAAATTACCCTCTCTCCCTCTCCACAGTCTTGAGAATGTGTCGTTTGACAAAAATGTACCCTTGAAAAACCCAAGAATAATAATAATAAAGCAGCAAATGGTGATGTACATTAGATTCAGCTTATTTTTACTTTCTACTGTACTATAATTGTATTGCCTATATTTATGTCTTTCTACTATTACCCTGCCCATACCATCGTTGGAGAATAAACGGAAATCTACTACCTATCTGACACCTAGTTTGCAAAATAAAGGCTTAAACCTTCCCACTTAGAGTTTGAGGAAATGGCATAAAATGTATAACGCCCTGAAAATGTTTAGATTTTCTTAACAAATCGACTACATAACTGACATCATCTCACGTGGAAAAGCTCAAATTGCACGGCCATTTTGTTTGCTGGCAGACAGCACGAGTGGAAAAACGTTGATTCATTTAGTTTCATATTTGGCACGTTTTCATTGAGTGTTTTTCCTCTTCTCGGGGTTCCCCGGCCTGCTTGGCCTCGGCAGCTCGAGGCGTCGGTGAAACGGTCTTTATTAACGTCAATACCCAGAGGTCCACAACTTAGGGTGACTATATTTTGATTTCCAAAAAAGAAGACATGCTGGCCCCAGCCTTGAGATACTTAATGATACTTTGCACAATCGAAGCGGGCATGGCCACCTTCATTTCACTATGTCTTGTGTACTGTACTGTATGTGATGAATAAACCTCTTGAATCTTGAATCTCTACTCAAAGTTTACTCAAAGATGCCTTTATTGTTTTAACATATGCTTGGAAACATGCACCCAGAAAAGCGGCAATTTTTTTTTTATACTTGAACTTGAGGACTGCATACTTTTTTTGCAAAGCTTATCTTTATACATTATGCTTATAGCACATGCATAAGCCTGGTCTCTTTTGAAAGATAACATTCTGAAGTTACTAATGCAAAAAAGGAAAATCACTTTTAGTGCTAATGAGTAACATAGAGCTGAACATGAGTTGAACTTGTGTACACACGTTTTTGTGTAGTAGTTGCAATATCCCAAATTTAACCACATAACATGCGCCCAGAAAACTGGTAATTTTTTTTACTTGAACTTGAGGACTGCATACTTTTTTTGCAAAGCTTATCTTTATACTTTATGCTTATAGCACATGCATAAGCCTGGTCTCTTTTGAAATATAACATTCTGAAGTTTCGTACACAATAAAGAAAAATCACTTTTAGTGCTAATGAGTAACATAGGGCTGAACATGAGTTGAACTTGTGTACACACGTTTTTGTGTAGTAGTTGCAATATTCCAAAATAATATATATATATTTTTTGTATAAGCTGGAAAACACCGCAAATCCATAGCCTGAAGGGACAAGACGAAAGTCTTTCTCTGGTCTGCATCCCCTTAACAATTGTGTGTATTGAGCCGTACTGTATTGTACCCATTCTGCAATCTGTTAATAAAGTTTTCAATCAATCAATCAATCAATCAAGGGGGTAGGAATACATACGTTTACACTGTTGGGCGGTCAAGCTGAGACCACGCAGCACGTCATCTGCCTCATCCCCCATGCAGTAAACCAGCGTGTTTACCTGGTTAGCTTCGGGTGAGTTGTTCAGGTTGCTAGCTAGTCTGAAGCATTCAAACCTCCTGCTCCATTTTTCCCACTCTTGTGGTTTAGAAAAGTCAAAAGGTTCTGGAGGGTTTATAGTGAAAGTTGCGGAAAACAGTTCAGACCTCAACCAAAACAAGCATGTGGAGCCTCACAGCTCAGTGGATGAAAACATGAAGCCACGTTACAAAGCACAACACTTCCCTGGCTCGCCTTAGGCCTGGCAATTTTGTTTGCCATTGCTATGTCCATACATTGGTTTCTTGTTCGAATGCATTTATTTCGATTAGACCAGTGGTGCCCAACCAGTCGGCAGTGGTCGACCAGTAGATCAATGACATGCAATATAATTGCCACGAGCAATGGGCTAATGTTAGCTGCTGAACAGCTGCTGAACAGGCTAAGCTAACTAGCGTTAGCGTAAACCCTGGGAAACGCTCAAAGCGGAATCCACGACACCAGTTCCATCAACTGACATGCAATATAATTGCCGCGAGTGATGGGCTAATGTTAGCTGCTAACTAGTAGATAGGTCTAGTAGACTAAATAGACTAGTAATAGGCTAAGCATTAGCTTAGCGCTAACCCTGGAGCGGACTGCACGACACCAGTTCCATTTGTGAGAAAAGGGGGGTGGGTTATATTGACAAGGCTTGACAACAGAGGTTCAAATATAACTTCATATTTATTGGTTATTTGATTCTTTTATATCAGCATCCAGTCTCCACCGCCGTGTTAACACTCTTCCTGTGTTTACATTTTCGAGTGTGACATCATCGCCTACGGCAAGCTTACACGCTCAAAACGCAAACCGTAAACAAAACCCAGAGCGCACCAAGACTGAGTGTGTACGCAAACTAGAGGGGGGAGAGGGAGGGGGGAAGTTCGCACCCAAGGACGGAACGAGGACGGAACAGACCGGAACGGACCCGAATGGTGAGTGAGAAAGCACCCATAGAGACATAAATAGTTAATGCCATTGAATAAGAACATAAATAGTTAATGCTATTATGTAAGAACATTTGTGATGTGTCGTATAATCCTATACAATATCTAAGGCTATTTGCAGCACAAGGAGGTCGCTAACTGAAAGGAGGAAAAGAGAGCGATGGAAACATGGTCTTCTCCCCTGACTTAGTCAGATAGAGAAATAAACGTGCAGGCCAGACAAAAGGAACTCTATTTCAACTCAACTGATTTATTTGCCAAAGGGTCAAGGGTGGATAAGGCATCAGTTGCACACAGGAATTATTCAGCATAATACATGATTGTACAGAAGGTTTGATGAGGTTAATCAAAATAGCCCAAAACACGGTGGCTTCCCTACATCAAGACATTGTTGCACATAAAATAGCAGTCATGTTTATCAATGGAATGAGAATGTACCAAGCCATACACATGAGCACAACCTGGTCTAAGGTAGGAAATACATGTTACTCTAGCCAACAATAATGAATCCATGATTCTACTCACATGCATGACAGCACGTTCTCTGGTGGTGTGGTGGAGGCTCAGCCGGACCCCCCTGGGGAATGGGGTCGGTGGGCTGGCCTGCCAACTAACTGTTCTGATCTCATACTTATAGGCCTAAATGACCTCACTATTTTTAAATTGGTTGAACCAATCACGAGTACCGGTCTTCTTTCAGTAAACAGAAGGGGGGGCCGCCGATGGCCCCCGTCGGTGTCTTCTTGTTGGGGCTGGCCCCAACAGATCCTTGTCCTCGTGTGGGGGTTGGTGTCGATGGCCCCCGTCGGTTGGGCTGTGGACAGGGGGTCTGTGTCTCCTCTGAATGCATCAACATTCCTTCATGTACCATTTTTGATTTTCCAATCTATATGGTTTGTGTAATGACCTATAGACCTCTCACATCATCCCAGTACAGTCATTGCTTCTAGGCTGATATCAGACATATAGGAGACCACACCAACCTTTATCTACCAGATCATATAACTGTGATAAATATACCAGGATTTATAATTCTAAATATCTATATAGATGTTTTTATTGGTTTCTTTATAGAGTTGTCAATCCAATCAAAGCCAATCAAGTATCGTGCTTTTTCATTTAACTTTGAAACATGTCCTTATTGATTAATGATCTTTAGTCCTGTCTTATACTATCAGAGCCAGTTATCTGGTCTCTGCTGTCGCTGCTGAAATCTGCTAACAGTTGGGTGTGATTTTTCAGTTCCTTTGTTCTAGTGTTGAGTACATCTGCTAGTGGGGGTTGAAATAACTGTTCCTGGTGTTATCTGATGCAACTGTCTCTAGAATCGTTCCTCATTTAGCCCTGCAACCCACTCTGCTGCTAAAAAGTATACAAGGCATAATATTATGGTTTTACTCTTGGCTTACCTTTTGATACTAAACAGTTGATTAATAGATAACTTTGTTTGTGAATTAGTGTCCATGACTAATCATCCTGTAAGTATATTCTGCCCTTCAACAAGTCTAAGCTGGTCTGCCCTGTGTTCAACCCAGCTGTCTCTGTAACACCAGTATCAGCTCCTTACTTTAGCACTGAAAATCCATTCTGCTGTTGAAAGGTACACCTGGCTTTTACATTATGGTTCTCTAATTATTCACACATATTAGTTATGAAATTCAAGGTCAATATTACCACATTGTCACAGTATGATGTCATAATAGAACATTCTAGAACATAGAACCTTCTAGAACGTTTGTGGTGATGTCGTGAATAGACCTTTCTGGAACATAGAACATAGTATAGTATATTTCAGTTTGTGGAGTGAATATGATTTGCATAAGATAATAGAGTGTGAAGGTATACTGAATACTGTCTATCTGTATGTCATGTATGTCATATGTTATATGAATTGAAAATGGGGGACCCTGAGGTAAACAAGACGAAAGTCTTTCTCTGGTCTGCATCCCCTTAACAATTGTGTGTATTGAGCCGTACTGTATTGTACCCATTCTGCAATCTGTTAATAAAGTTTTCAATCAATCAATCAATCAATCAATCAAGGGGGTAGGAATACATACGTTTACACTGTTGGGCGGTCAAGCTGAGACCACGCAGCACGTCATCTGCCTCATCCCCCATGCAGTAAACCAGCGTGTTTACCTGGTTAGCTTCGGGTGAGTTGTTCAGGTTGTTAGCTAGTCTGAAGCGTTCAAACCTCCTGCTCCATTTTTCCCACTCTTGTGGTTTAGAAAAGTCAAAAGGTTCTTGAGGGTTTATAGTGAAAGTTGCGGAAAACAGTTCAAACCTCAACCAAAACAAGCATGTGGAGCCTTACAGCTCAGTGGATGAAAACATGAAGCCACGTTACAAAGCACAACACTTCCCTGGCTCGCATTAGGCCTGGCAATTTTGTTTGCCATTGCTATGTCTATACATTGGTTTCTTGTTCGAATGCATTTATTTCTATTAGACCAGTGGTGCCCAACCAGTCGGCCGTGGTCGACCAGTAGATCAATGACATGCAATATAATTGCCACGAGCGATGGGCTAATGTTAGCTGCTGAACAGCTGCTGAACAGGCTAAGCTAACTAGCGTTAGCGTAAGCTAACTAGCGTTAACCCTGGGAAACGCTCAAAGCGGAATCCACGACACCAGTTCCATCAACTGACATGCAATATAATTGCCGCAAGTGATGGGCTAATGTTAGCTGCTAACTAGTAGATAGGTCTAGTAGACTAGATAGACTAGTAATAGGTTAAGCGCGCTAACCCTGGAGCGGACTGCAAGACACCAGTTCCATTTGTGAGAAAAGGGGGGTGGGTTATATTGACAAGGCTTGACAACAGAGGTTCATATTTATTGGTTTATTTGTTTATTTTATATCAGCATCCAGTCTCCACCGCCGTGTTAACACTCTTCCTGTGTTTACATTTTCGAGCGTGACATCATCGCCTACGGCAAGCTTACACGCTCAAAACGCAAACCGTAAACAAAACCCAGAGCGCACAAAGACTGAGTATGTACGCAAACTAGAGGGGGAGAGGGAGGGGGGAAGTTCGCACCCAAGGACGGAACGAGGACGGAACGGACCCGAATGGTGAGTGAGGCCCCGTCCACACGAACGCTGGGTTTAATGTAACCGTGATTGTATGTGCGCAGTTGCACTGTTCGGCCACACACAACCGGGGATTTGCTACACTGCAACCGCGGTCTTTTGAAACCGGTGGCCAGGGTGGAGTTGTGCGGTTTTGCAGTTGCGTGTGGGCATAGCAACCGAGGTTATTCCCAGTGTTTACAGCAGAGCTGTCGCAATTATTCCCCATGTTCACGGCAGACCGCGGGGTAGAGAGATTAGAGCAGAGCCAACTACACCAGTGTTTACAGCAGAGCTGTCCCAAGTAGCGTTATATGAAAATGATTGTAACAAACTTTTGTTCAAAACGTATCGTCTGTGTTGAAGAGTGTTGTGATCGACTGATGTCTGTTGACGCTCAGAGTAAACATGTAGCTGCAGCTAAACTAAACTCATGTGTTGTCAAGTTATTGTTATAACTTATAAGGAACCCAGTCCAGACTGCATCCCCTTAACAATTGTTTGTATTGAGCCGTATTGTATTGTACCCATTCTGCAATCTGTTAAATAACGTTTACATCCATTTCATATCGGTAACGTTACTTCTTCTTCTTCAGTTAATTAATGGCAGATCGCGACCCAACAGGAAGTTTAGTGAGCGTTCAGTCTTTTCTGATTGGTTGAAATGGCCTTCATGTCTGAACAACATCGCCGCCTACTGCTTTGGCATTGTATTACATTGTACTAAATGTATCGGTTGCTGGGTTCCAGCTCTGCCCGTGAGTACGCAGTTATACACGGTTGTCCACCTGTGTTCACCGTGTGGACAGAGTTTTATTTTTTCAAACTTCGGTCATATTAAATCCAAACTCTCGTGTGGACAGGGCCTGAGAAAGCACCCATAGAGACATAAATAGTTAATGCCATTGAATAAGAACATAAATAGTTAAAGGTCAACCTCCACGTTGTATTTTTGTTCAATAAACAATGTGGACTAGGCCAACAGTGGCTTTCATGAAGAAGGGAAAAAATAAGTATTGAAATTGACCCAGTTTTAGCGTTTTTATCAAAACATTTTGCTTGCTACTACTAGCCGAATGGAAATGTATCTGTTTCACCTCACTATTGCTCCGTGATTATAGCCATCCATCCATCTCTAAAGCTAACCACTATTTGTAAAAGCCACAACCACGTTACCATATTTGTAATAATGTAAATCATTGTGTCGTTGTACACATAGTGTTTATAACGTTAGTAGATAACATAGCTTAGCTTGGTAGCTATTGTGCTAACAACATATCCCGACATCCGGCTTGCTGGCCGGCATGAACGGCCGACCCAAAATGGTTCTCTCCTCTCTGTACACCCCGACCCGTCCCCACGGGTGCCCTGCCGGGGGGCCCATGGACGCGACGGCGGCGGCAGCCGCAGGGCGCCCGAGCCCGCAAAGGCTAGTGTTACACGATAGCTATGAGCTAACTAGCGCTGCGGGCTCGCTGTTGTCGAGTCCACAAGCTTCACTCGGTGCATCAGTCACGAAAGGGGCTATGATGAGCTTGGCAAGCCAGAGTAAAACACAGTTTTCATTCAATCAATCAATAACAACATTAACCAGACTCTCGTTGTGTCTATTATGCTGACGCTAACGTTACCTCATTGTGTCTATTCTACACAGATAGCCTCTCGTGTCTATCTGCTAACGTTAGCATTAGGCTAACTAACGTTACGTCCCTAACCCCCAACAACAAGCGTAACTAATCAGCGATCTTTTTGTCAGACTAAACTCTCCGCTCGGTGGCAAATTGTGTTGATGTCTGTTTTGTTTCATCAATAAATGAGGCAGAATACACAGTGACTGTATCCTTTTTTATTGCACTTGTTTCTTGCTGCAAACATACAAAAGACATCATACGCGAGACATCAAAGATGGCGGCGTTCTGTTTTCGTTCAGACTCCCCAAACAGTGACGTCACCGTGTCTCTCTTCTGACCAATCAGTGGTCTGCAGTTTTTCACGTGTCATTTCTGGAGCTCTCATGCTGATCACCAGCAGCCCCGCCTCCCCACACGGAGACAAACTGAGTACTTTATTTTAGTGGAAAAGCAACATTAGATTCGGCTCATTAATATGCAAGCCACACCTGTTGTGACGTCGGCGTTTGATAAGCTTTTTTGATTCGCGCGTGCATGTTATTCGTGCGTGGACCTTTTTAACTCTTTCAGAGTGGCATTTCCGGTGTCAAATGGAAAAAAATAAATAATGAAATTATATACCAATGATGTAAACTACCCATAATTGATCAGTAGGGTTTAACCTAGAGGTTGGGCTTTAATGCTATTATGTAAGAACATTTGTGATGTCACAGTATGATGTCATAATAGAACATTCTAGAACATAGACCGTCTAGAACGTTTGTGGTGATGTCGTGAATAGACCTTTCTGGAACATAGAACATTCTGGGATGTTTGTGGTGATGTCATAATAGTACTTTCTGAACCACCGTATGATGTCATGATAGAAAGTTATGGAACCTTCGTGATGTCACTGTATGACATTCTAGAACATTTGGGTCTCTATATAAGCGGGCGGTTCCTCAGCTTCTCTCTCTTCCTCGGCATCTTGAAGCAGCACTGAACAGACTAAACAACATAGACTGAAACCTGCAATTCTCAACCAGCACCCCGTTCCACCCTGGAAGCAGTATCCTGGCGACAGCGAGAGCAGCTGAAAGTGATCGGTTGACGAGGTTGTAACAAAAAAGATCTGATAGCGACAGTGCGGACTGGCTGACATAAACATCGTATCACAAATGCTGGACAAACTACTCCAGTCCAGAACCAGCAGCCCAGTCCAGCCTCAGAGATGCCTGTTAAGAAGTCCTCGGGGTCAGACGACCATGGGCCCCGCAAGAATAAAATCAGCAGTTTCTGTAGGCCTCAGATCCATGGGGGCAGGTTACTGAGTGAAGAGGAACAGTTCTCCAGTAAGAAGTGCCTGGCCTGGTTCTACGAGTATGCTGGGCCAGATGAGGTGGTCGGCCCCGACGGCATGAAGAAGTTCTGTGAGGACATCGGAGTGGAACCGGAGAACATTATTATGTTGGTTTTAGCCTGGAAATTAGAAGCACCAAATATGGGATTTTTTACTAAGGAGGAATGGCTAAGGGGAATGACTCTACTACAGTGTGACTGTACAGAAAGATTACAGAGCAAGCTGGACTACCTCCGCTGTCAGCTCAACGACTCTGCAATCTTCAAGAATATCTACCGATACGCCTTTGACTTCTCCAGGGATAAGGACCAGAGAAGTCTGGACATGGACACAGCTAAGTCCATGTTGGCACTGCTGCTTGGGAGGACGTGGTCTCTTTTCCCTGTGTTTCATCAGTTCCTAGAGCAGTCTAAGTACAGGGTAATGAATAAAGATCAGTGGTACAACGTGTTAGAGTTCAGCAGGACAGTCAGCACAGACCTGAGTAACTATGATGATGAAGCCTGGCCAGTCTTGCTAGATGAGTTTGTTGAGTGGCAGAAAGCGCGGGCAGTGGCAGCAGCAACAACAACAGTAGGGTGACCATATTTTGATTTCCAAAAAAGAGGACATGCTGGCCCCTGCCTCGCGATACTTAATGATACTTTGCACAATCGAAGCGGGCATGGCCACCTTCATTTCACTATGTCTTGTGTACTGTACTGTATGTGATGAATAAACCTCTTGAATCTTGAATCTCTACTCAAAGTTTACTCAAAGATGCCTTTATTGTTTTAACATATGCTTGGAAACATGCACCCAGAAAAGCGGCAATTTTTTTTTATACTTGAACTTGAGGACTGCATACTTTTTTTGCAAAGCTTATCTTTATACATTATGCTTATAGCACATGCATAAGCCTGGTCTCTTTTGAAAGATAACGTTCTGAAGTTTCGTACACAATAAAGAAAAATCACTTTTAGTGCTAATGAGTAACATAGGGCTGAACATGAGTTGAACTTGTGTACACACGTTTTTGTGTAGTAGTTGCAATATTCCAAAATAATATATATATATTTTTGTATAAGCTGGAAAACACCGCAAATCCATAGCCTGAAGGGACATGGGCCTGAAGGGACATTAACGTGTGTTGTCAGGCCTTACAAATACATTTGATTTTGATTTGATTATCAATAAGGTAGGATATCTGGAACACACAAACACACTATTTTTTAAATCACATGCCATGAAACTCTGGGACCTGGCTGAATTTAAGACTGCACAAATCATGTTTAAAACACGAAACCATTCACTCCCGGGTAACATCCAAAAATTCTGTTATAGAGAGGGGGGTTACAATTTAGAAGAGAGTCTAACTTCAAGAAACAGGCTGTTCATTCAACAATGTATGTATATTTCAGTTTGTGGAGTGAATATGAGTTGCATAAGATAATAGAGTGTGAAGGTATACTGAATACTGTATCTGTATGTCATGTATGTCATATGTTATGATGAATTGAATATGGGGGACCCTGATGTAAACAAGACGAAAGTCTTTCTCTGGTCTGCATCCCCTTAACAATTGTGTGTATTGAGTCGTACTGTATTGTACCCATTCTGCAATCTGTTAATAAAGTTTTCAATCAATCAATCAATCAATACGTTTACACTTAATTCTATACTTCTGCTTGTTTGTTTTTTAATCTGTTTATTACTTGTTTTTTATTATTATTTATTTTCAATTTATGTTCGAAATAAATAAACGCATTCATTCAAGATATTGTGTGAGCAAAAGTATAGTTAATTTACTCCCTCGAGTCTGGCCCTGCGCGGATCTCGCAGCTGTGCCCGCACAGTGCAATACTCCAATTCAGCCATTAGCAATTCAGCCATTGGGTGGGTGGCGCTGCTGAGCGGCCCTCACAGCGCGGCCGTCAGCGTGCGGCCCTGAGAGCGCCGCTGGCTCTGCGGCTCTGCAGCTGCATGCTTCTCCGGGAGCAGTCCGCGCCGTGTAAAAAGCCGCACGCCTGACATATCGGCATATAACTCGAGAACCGAGACACGGATTTTGGCGATTCAGATGGCATTCGAACGGCAACGAAGAGCGCTTTAATTCGGTAATTTATATGTTCGGAGAAAAATGCAGTCCCGAGCCTTCAGATGCTCGCAAAGGGCAGTGAAACTGAAACTGAAAAACAATGAAACCCCGGACATTCCATGAATTTATAAACCCCCCCCCAAATAACAAATCTGAATCAACAAAAAAGGAGAATGCCTTCGGCAGAGTTGTCTGCGGCTCTGCAGATCCTCCCGGTGTTAGAGGTGGGGAATCGGCGTAGGCGCCGCTGCGGCTCTGCAGATACTCCCAGATCCAACTCGGAGTGGAAACGGAGAGAGAGAGAGAGAGATCAACAACAGTCCAACAGTACACAGAGGCAGTGCAGTTCAGTCCTCCCTTAGCTGAGTCCAGTATGAAATACCAGTGACTTGATCTTCGGTGTAAACTACACACAAGTTAGCTGAGTCCAGTACAAAACAAAACGGTACTTCTTCAGTGTTATCCAAACACACAAAAACAGATAATCCAAAAAGGTCTGTTTCCAAAACTCACCAAAGCGCAAACGCGTAAAGCGGGCAACGAGGCGCAGCTCCAAACGGATGATCAAGATAATCACCAGTGGCGACTTCCAAAGATGTCCTGGAGAAGAAGTAGATGAGGCACAACAACGGGGGGGAACAGGCAATAGCAGTAGTATCCAAAATGACCCGACAACGATTGATAGAAGGCCAGAGTATATGAAGCCTCTGGAGCGCTAATTACAAACTACAACAGGTGCGTGATGGAAATTGCAATCGCTCCTGAAGCGTGTGGCGGGGAATGGGCCAATCCTCACAGAATCCTCACAGTACCCCCCCCTCCACGGGAGCCACCCGGCGACCCACTCGGCCCCGGCCTGCCCGGATGGGACCGAAGGAAGCCGGTGATCAGGGGCACTGGAGAGGGGGACAGAGACAGAGGCCCGGAGAGGGGGACCGGAGACGAGGACAGAGACCCGGTGAGGGGGGCAGGAGACAGGGACAGGGAACCGGCGAGGGAGGCCGGAGACGGAGACAGGGGCCCGGTGAGGGGGCTGGAGACAGGGACACAAGGGGAACCCCGGGGCGAAGGAACGGATGCCGCCTGAAGACACTGGGCATGACAGGAGGGGCTGATGGTGCCGGAGGACCAGGCGATGTGGGGCTCATGCAGCACGAGCCAGGGCCGACCCAGGACTACGGGGACAAGAGGGGATCTGGTAATAAAAAACTGGAGTCTCTCAACGTGGTTACCAGCAACGGTGAGGAGGACAGGACAGGTACGTTGAGTGATGTCAGCCAGGCGGCGATGATCCAGCGCGAAAACCTCCAAGGGCCTCTCGAGGTCCTCAAGTGGAATGTTGGCCCGGGTGGCAAACTCAACGTCCAGGAAACTCCCATCAGCACCAGAGTCAATGAGTGCACCCACCGTCGCCCGCTGGTCCGCCCAGGCTAGGGTGACGCTCGTCAGACGGTTAGGTGGTGCACGGGTGTGGGAACAGGAAAAACGGCTCACCAGGATCTCTCGGGGTCCCGGCGAGCCTGGTCTTCTTGGCCGGGTAGGGCAATTGGAGACACGGTGTCCATCCCGGCCGCAGTAGAGGCAAAGGCCGGACCTGAGCCTGGACTCCCGTTCGGCCGGGCTAAGGCGGGTGCGTCCCAGCTGCATGGGTTCCTCTTCGGTCACAGCTCGGGAGGGAAAAAACCCACCAGTCACGGAGGGGGCAGGACGGTCAGCAGAACGGTCACGAGGACGGGGGGTCTGGGGAACGTCTGGGGGTCCTAGTCGTGCTCGCTCACGCCTTCTCTCCCGGAGGCGTCCGTCGATGCGGATAGCGAGGCTGATTAGGCCCTCGAGAGAATCGGGCTCCTCCTGGGTCGCGAGCTGGTCCCTTACTGCGTCGTTGAGCCCCCTCAGGAAGGTGAGACGAAGCGCTTGATCGTTCCAACCGCTCTCCGTTGCGGCCAGTCTGAACTCCAGCGCGTAGTCTCTGACACTGCCACTGCCCTGCTGGAAGGTGCCCAACCGAGCTCCTGGGTCCTGGCCACGAGCTGGGTGGTGGAAAACCCTTCGGAGCTCTGCCACGAAGTCTGGGTAGGAGAAACAAAAATCGGCCCTCATAGACCAGGAAGCAGTGACCGACTGTGCTGCTCGGCCCGTGAGCAGGTTAGTCATGTAGGCTACTCAGGCTCCCTCTGACGAAAATCGGCTGGGTTGATGAAGGAAAATCAACTCACACTGCATGATGAATGTGGCACAATCCTCGAAGTTACCCTCGAACAGACGTGGTTCGGAGAGACGGGGCTCCCGAGGTACGAGGTCTGCCGCGGCTGCGGGTGGTGATCTGGCTGAGACTCCTGGGACAGGTGGATTTAAAAGCAGAGTGTTTAATGCTGTACTGAGAGCCTGTAGCTGGTGCAGAATAACAGCCTGCTGATTACCCTGGGTAGTCTGCTGGGTGGCCAAAGTGTCAAGGGCATCCAGAATAAGCTGGACCTCGGCCCGGTGGTCTTGTAAAGCAGCCGCAGCCGCACCCAACTGTTGGGTGTGGTCGTTGACCAACTCGATCTGGACCGTCAACGCTGCCCTGACCCTGTCTGTGTCGGCTGAGGTCGTCATGGTCGGGTCGTAATGTTAGGGTTTGAAACCGACCTCAACAGCACGGCACAGACAGGTAGTTCAGAGTTAGCCAAACACTAGGGCGTATTTATTACAGAATCAAAAAGAGCCAAATAACAAATCTGAATCAACAAAAAAGGAGAATGCCTTCGGCAGAGTTGTCTGCGGCTCTGCATATCCTCCCGGTGTTAGAGGTGGGGAATCGGCGTAGGCGCCGCTGCGGCTCTGCAGATACTCCCAGATCCAACTCGGAGTGGAAACGGAGAGAGAGAGAGATCAACAACAGTCCAACAGTACACAGAGGCAGTGCAGTTCAGTCCTCCCTTAGCTGAGTTCAGTATGAAATACCAGTGACTTGATCTTCGGTGTAAACTACACACAAGTTAGCTGAGTCCAGTACAAAACAAAACGGTACTTCTTCAGTGTTATCCAAACACACAAAAACAGATAATCCAAAAAGGTCTGTTTCCAAAACTCACCAAAGCGCAAACGCATAAAGCGGGCAACGAGGCGCAGCTCCAAACGGATGATCAAGATAATCACCAGCGGCGACTTCCAAAGATGTCCTGGAGAAGAAGTAGACGAGGCACAACAACGGGGGGGAACAGGCAATAGCAGTAGTATCCAAAACGACCCGACAACGATTGATAGAAGGCCAGAGTATATGAAGCCTCTGGAGCGCTAATTACAAACTACAACAGGTGCGTGATGGAAATTGGTAATCGCTCCTGAAGCGTGTGGCGGGGAATGGACCAATCATCACAGTACCTTGAAGAAGCGTGTGGCGGGGAATGGGCCAATCCTCACAGAATCCTCACAGTTAAGGGGATGCAGACCTGAGAAAGACGTTTGTCTTGTTTACATCAGGGTCCCCCATTTTCAATTCATATAGAACGACTACGCCGTAACAAATCATTAAAAATATATACCGTTAACTGGAATATGTTGTGCCTTTACACATATGTTGGATTATGTAATTGGTTTGTCATGACAAACAAATAAAACAACACACAGTGACTGCATGTAGTCACTGTGTGTTGATGTTGTAGCCACCTCCTCCGCGGCAGGAATACTAAGCTCCCCCTTAAGCTCCAGGAGAGAGGGGAGAGGCTGAAAACCCGCAGTTCTGTTTCGTTAAGGCTTCGCTCAGCACCAGTAGCACTGTACTTCACTTCGTGCACGAGCACTGAATAAAAGATTCCACCATGTACCTTTACATCCCCATATTCGTCTGACCACACCCCCTTCCGCTTACCTTCATAAGCAGGTGTGTGGTCACCTACTCGCCTCCTTCACTTTCACCACAAGGAAGTGCCTTCGGTAGATCCCCACTTGACGAGGTTGTTAGTAGAAGAAAGTTGGAAAACAAAAGAAGATACGTTGACATCATATCTTTATTTTCTCTCTCACTATTTTCGAGAAAATACGGCGATATTGTCTTCGTTACTGGAGGTCATTCCGACCTTCAACGGCTTTTTCGTATTAGGAGCTCACGCCGCTGACATGCTCCCCAGCTACAGTCTCCTTGCTGCGGCTGGATGGGGTTGCCCTCCAGCCACACAGCTGGACTGTGGGAAGCACCGACTGTTGTGAGAAGCGGTTGTTTCCAGGTTGGGTACGTACTGTTTTGCTTGCAAGCTCTGGTTGTTGTTGATGCTGTGGGGGTTAGCTGACAATTTACGAAACGCCGACTTCAGGCTGGGGTCCTCTGCTCGGCTTAAACGGCGGTCAGAGGATCTTGGTCTGACGCCCATGATGGTCAATCTAGTGGGCCCCGACCAGGACCTGGTGATCCCAGGATTCTCGAGCGGATGCTTCTCTGTCCCGTGCAGGCCCCATCTTTCATATACAAATGAAAGTATACCCTAACGAGGAAATGTGGGCATAGGATCTTCTTTATCGGGAGTTCCATGCTGCAACCCAAAATGGGAACTGTGCTGGCCCCGCTGCATGTCTGGATCACCGTTGACAACTGTGTTCTGACATTCTTTTTCTTTTCCCTCTTAGGGGAGGGACTTGGACAGCGACCTGTCTGAAGTGTGGCTTGTTATGTGGGTACAGTTCAGGTGATAGCTGCTTAGCTTGCGTGCTAGTTGTGGCCTACTGTGTTAGCCAGTCAGCTGTTAGCTGCGGCGTTAGCTCGCTGTGTTTACCAGGCTAGTAAACGTTAGCTTGTTGCTATCAGTCGATCGGCTGTTAGCTTAATGCTACACTGTTGAACGTTTTTATGCCTTAAACACTCTGACTACGACGTCATCTTTGACAGAGGATGTTAGTCGAACCTACACCGGAGCCCTGCCAGCGAGGACTGCGTCAAACATGGAGAAACGTAGCGGCTGGGTGGCGCAACGATGTTACCCTCATCGTCAACACAGGGATGCTGTGTTCGACTTCGGTGCCCCGTTAGCCAGTTTGCAGTTCACTTGGCCTGTGTTAAGGGTAGGAAGGTTCCGACCGGACCTTAAACACTTCTTCTTTCCTTCCCTTCTAAATGTTTTGTAATAACGATGTTTTCCAAAACGTGTGTTGCTGCAATACATTGAGGATACGACGCGTGTTGTGTGTGAATTGTCTTGTCACTGGTATAGCTTCTCTCTCCATAGAAATCGGGTTGTTGTTTTACATGTGTAAAAATGATCTGGTTAGTTGTGATGAGAACATGTGTGTTCATATAACGTGAACTCACAACTAAGGGGGTTAATTAACCTATAAAGCTATGCTTAGTGACATATGATTGAGGAATGAATTCCTTTCTCAGCCTGTAATGACAATGAACAGTGTGTTCACATATTAACAGGGTTACCTGTTCAACTTGGTCGTATCAAGGGTAAGGAAGGAGGGGTGATCCCCCCGGTTCCCTGGGGCTTCCCCACCCTCCTCTCAGACATGTTGTTTACACTATATTGTGTCACTGTGTTCGTGGGGATACGATGTAACACTCAGCTTGATTGCTGGGGTTGTGCTAACCGCTTGAGAAACTATATTTTCCTAAAGAAAAGATTGTTTGGTCACTTATCGTGTGTGCTTAGCAAGGCCTGTGGCCAATACATAATCGAGGATTCTGTATTCTCTCGTTGTGAAAAACGGCGTTCCTCTGTAGAGAGTGTACTTTGCCATTTTTTGTTGTGCTAAAAGGTTGTGTGTGTCTTGTGATCTACAACTGGGGCTCTTAAAGGGGGCCCTCTCTATTCTGTGTTTTTTCCTGAGTAAAAATCAGATAGCAGGTTAGCGCATGAGCTATGTGAAGCTGTTAGATACTTCATGTAGTAGAATATGACTGTGTCATGCTCTATTTGTCATTACATCGTATCATGGGTGTGGGGTCGTAAAGGGGTGAACTGGTAATCCTTCCTCCCCTTTTCTGATTGGTCAGGGGTTAAAACCTCCTGTCCTTCAAGGTTCCTGTCACGTTGCTGTTCGGCACGTTACAGGGTAAAAGGGGGGGGGGGGGGGGGGAGTTTCCTGGGCCCTCATTCATCAATAGTGTGCGTAGAACATTTCTATTTCCACACGTAAGCACGGAATGTAGAACTAGTGTACGCACAGGGAAGTCGGGATTCATCACACGGTGCGTACGCAGGCTCTATGCCCCTCCGTGTTGATGAATACCACTTTGTTCTACCGTCAATGCTCGTGCATGATTATCCATATATGGTCATGAAAATGAGGAAACACCCCCCATGGGATGTGAAATAATGGACTGACCCGAGCGGAACCCTGAGAAACTCCACGAAGATTGTTCACTGCTGTCGAACCAAGAAGACACTATCGCGTATTATGGGATAAATAATAAAAGGCGGACTTGTAAACGGTGATGTCAGATATCAACGGCTCCCTAAGACCATTGCTGCAATTCTGCCTGGACAGCTCAGAATACTAATAAAGACCGTTCGTTGACCACTGTTTGGCGTTGGTTGTGTGTCATTATAACCGTGCTGTAATATGAATGCCTTTATTAGTTGTGTTCGATTGGCTATATGATTTTTAGAGGCATCTATTTTGTTGTCGGCTAATAAAGACCGCGCTGGAATATGACTGCCTTTTCCCGTGTTGTTTGATTGATACCCAGGGATTAAAGTTCTCCTCAATTCTATTCCAAATCGCGATGGATCTCCCGTAAATTTTCTACCTGCTGCATATGATTTCTAGAGGCATACTACAATCTATTTTGATGTCAGTATTGGGTAGCCTATATAAACAATAATAGAGAGCATATACAAGAACAATGAATCTCACTGCATGTATGATGTAGGCATGCCTTTCAATACATGAACTTGAATTCCATCATGTTTGTGTGCGGGACTCACAAGGCTGTTGTCACAATGGGTGGTACCGGTACAGTAATAATTACAGTCCACACAATATCACGATCCATGCCATAGCCTATGTTCTATTAGGACATGATCTGTGACGACAAATGTTCTAGAATGTTTGATTAAGATATCATACTCTGACAGCATGCCTATGAGCAACAAAAACGCGAACTTGAATCCCATCATATACATAGTCTGTCCACTATCTGCATGGTGTCATTGCAATGCGTTTTCTATTCTTTCTTATACAGTAAAAAGGGGGAAGAACACTATATTCATATGACTTATTCTGCTTACAGCTTCGAAATTCCACTTGTTTCGTTTAACGTAAAGCCTTTTAAATATAATCAAAACGTTCCCGTGTTTCGGCGGTCTGTGCGCAAAATAATAACGAGTTGAGCTTTATGATTTATGATGAATTGAAAATGGGGGACCCTGATGTAAACAAGACGAAAGTTGGTCTGCATCCCCAATTAACAATTGTATGTACTGAGCTGTACTGTACTGTACCCATTCTGCAATCTGTTAATAAACTTTTCAATCAATCAATCAATCAAGCTACGCGGAGCGCAGTCAGTCAGTAGCCTACACCCCGTATATTCCGATAACGCTATATAAACCATGCTGCATTCATTCTGAGAGAAATATCTATTATTCCAAATGCTATTTATAGGGTTTTGACCATAATTACACTACTGTTGCTATTTTACAATGAACTATAATGAACTACGGTTCGTACAGAACATGCCAGTGTTATTATGCACAGAAGCTCATTTCCTTGTTGTAATAATATATTCTACCACTGGGCGTCAGGTAAGTGTGGTCTGACCTGTGCGTAGATGTAAGCACGGAGTCAAGTTCAAATCGAAATTGATGAATCCCACTCTTTGCTTAGAAATGATCGTACGCACAGGGTAAGCACAGATCTGTGCGTAGAACACGTTGATGAATGAGGGCCCTGGTCCCACGCCCTGGAAGATTGGGCGTGTGCACAGCAGAAATTCCCCCGCCATAGAGTACGTCACTGTGCGCGTCTCTGTTGGTAAGACTTCCGTGAGTTGTTCAGGTCCATGTTATGGATCTGTTTCAGGGAGTTGTCAGAGCGCCTCCTCACGAAGCTCCTCCTCGGGCCTTCTGTGAGTTCAGACTCTCCTTCCCTGTGAGGGAGCCTCCTCAGAGTTCAGAGCCTCCTCCTCAGATTGTCAAGGTGAGTAGAACTTCAAAAAGGAGTTCTGCTCTATTGTGTGTGTATTCGATTCAATTCGATTATTGAGTGTGTATTGGTTCAGTGCCTTCTCCTCGGAGTGTACTCTGCACTATCGTAATGGCTTACGGCCATACCAACCTGTACACGCCCGATCTCGTCCGATCTCAGAAGCTAAGCAGGTTCGGTCCTGGTTAGTACTTGGTTGGGAGACCGCCTGGGGATACCAAGTGCGGTGTGCTTAGGGCTGGTTCTCCATTATTTTCGCTCCTCTCTCACGCGTGGCGAAGAGGGGGCTGTTGGGGTGGTCTTGGACCTCCTCTGGTAACCCTGTGCTTCCGTGCCACCGGGCCCGGTCCGAAGTAAAGTTTTGTTGATACCGTAGGCCTGGGATAACCCTTTTTTCTTGAGGGGTTATAGGAACAACCACCGTCTGTGCCACGAGGGTGGTTGATTCCCTGGTGTGTTGGAGCAGAGTCAACTCCCGGGTTACCCGGTTGAGTGTGCCCCTGCACGTTCATGACGTCTGCCAATCATGTCAGCCTTCTCTGCCTCAACCCCTCTGGGTGGGTTTTTTTTAATGGAGGCTTTTTCATGGTGATCAACAACGCCAGCATACGCCCCTTCCGCCGGGGGGGCTGTTTTCAGCTGACTCCTTTGGCGCCTGTCTCGTCCGCAGTGCTCCACGCTCAGGTTACAGCATGCTGCCTGGTTTCCCCGGTGCCTGCTTCCGTTGGTTAACCTTTTGAGTGCTTACGGCCATGCTGACTGCCTGTGTTCAGAGTGTGCCAGGCGGTGTGCTATTGGGGGGAAAGGGCCCGCTCTTGGAGGGGCCCTATCCGAATACGCTGGCGATGTGGGGGGCGGTGTCACTGAGTGACCACCTGGTGGGGTCTTGATGCCTGGCGTCATTGACCTCTTCAGGCCCCCTTTTTCCAGGGGATCCAGTCCCTTCAGTGGGACTGGGTCTTCCTTCGCGCTCCGCTGCTATGGCCTTGCCACAGGGTTAGGGTTGCTCTTGACCCCGTGATTTTGGGGGCAGTAACGAGGTTGTTCCTTCCGTTCGTTCCCTGGTGGCATGCGGGTTGTGCGTGTGTTTAGTCGTGGGGTCAAGCCACGGTCTGCTCACCCTGTGTGTTGAGTTGCTTGAGTTCCTCTTCACCTGGTCGGATCCGTCTCCCTCCCGTAAGCCTCCAATAGGGAGGGTATCCTCCATTAGGGAGGGTCGGGGGGGCTCGGTCCTCCCCGGTCTGATGGTTGTGGGGGGCCTCAGCGGGGTGTATTTGTCGGGGCTAAGGCTCCCGCTCAGCCCCCGTTGTGCTACTGGTGCTGAGCGAAGCCTTAACGAAACAGAACGTAAGGTTATGTATATAACCAAGTTCTGTGAGTTATGGTGCGCTCAGCACCAGGACGCCGCTGCTGCCCTTGATCTTGCCTTGTGGTGAAAGTTTGGGAAGGAGGCGAGTAGGTGACTACACACCTGCTTATGAAGGTAAGCGGAAGGGGGTGTGGTCAGACGAATATGGGGATGTAAAGGTACATGGTGGAATTTTTTATTCAGTGCTCGTGCACGAAGTGAAGTACAGTGCTACTGGTGCTGAGCGCACCATAACTCACAGAACTTGGTTATATACATAACCTTACGTTCTTGCCCGCCTGATGGGAGCCGAATCCCCGCATCCGATTTGTCTGATGAATACCCCCAAACATGGAGGTCCCGAATGCATGGAAGTATTGATTGCGCCATAACAAATCATTAAAAAAAGATACCGTTAACTGGAATATGTTGTGCCTTTACACATATGTTGGATTATGTAATTGGTTTGTCATGACAAACAAATAAAATATCGCGTCGTTCTATATGAATTGAAAATGGGGGACCCTGATGTACAAGACAAACGTCTTTCGCAGGTCTGCATCCCCTTAACAATTGTGTGTATTGAGCCGTACTGTATTGTACCCATTCTGCAATCTGTTAAATAAAGTTTTCATTCATTCATTCATTCATTCATTCCATTAATTAATTCATTCATTCATTCATTCATTCATTCATTCATTCATTCATTCATTCATTCATTCAGTCAATACTTCCATGCGTATAAATTGAGGAAGCGAGCGAGTCCGCGGCCGCTCGCTCTGCCGCGTGCGGCAGCGGCAGAGCGGTGGATAGGGGGGCAGGTCACGTGGGGGTCGCGGCCAATCAGAGGAACCCGGAAACCGAATTCCGTTGCGGAAGCGATACACGCCCCCCGGAAAAGAGGACATGTCCGGGCAAAAGAGGACGTTTGGTCAAATATGAAATATGTATAAAATGCAGAAATGATAACAATACAAAGATTAAACTCTCCTCTTGGCCGAACGCCGCCTGCACAGCAGCTGCCCCCTCCCCCCCTCCCTCATCTCCAAAACTCATCCGCTCATCCAAACCTGCTTCTGTCACGAGTGGGGCGGCGCAGTGGGACCCAAGTGCAGCTAGGCAGACGACTGCATGGGAAGGTCCTGTTTGTGACTGTGAGCTAGGCAGGCGACTGCATGGGAAGGTCCTGTTTGTGACTGTGAGCTAGGCAGGCGACTGCATGGGAAGGTCCTGTTTGTGACTGTGAGCTAGGCAGGCGACTGCATGGGAAGGTCCTGTTTGTGACTGTGAGCTAGGCAGGCGACTGCATGGGAAGGTCCTGTTTGTGACTGTGAGCTAGGCAGGCGACTCTGCATGGGAAGGTCCTGTTTGTGACTGTTAGCTAGGCAAGTGACTGGCTGGGAAGGTCCTGTTTGTGACTGTGAGCTAAGCAGGCGACTGGCTGGGAAGGTCCTGTTTGTGACTGTGAGCTAGGCAGGTGACTGCATGGGAAGGTCCTGTTTGTGACTGTGAGCTAGGCAGGCGACTGCATGGGAAGGTCCTGTTTGTGACTGTGAGCTAGGCAGGCGACTGGCTGGGAAGGTCCTGTTTGTGACTGTGAGCTAGGCAGGTGACTGCATGGGAAGGTCCTGTTTGTGACTGTGAGCTAGGCAGGCGACTGCATGGGAAGGTCTTGTTTGTGACTGGGTGTTACGATCCTGGCTCAGAGGGAAGCAACATAAGGCATACAGACACCAAGGGTCTGTGTGTAAACCAAAAGACTATACGTATTATCCTATCTAGCACAAACTAGAGATCAAAGTGGTGGAAGGGTTGAGAGACACTGCCTCAACAATGTCCTCTAGCAACAGTCACCGTGCATGTGTGGGTGGGGAAGTGCCTTTAAGCCTGCAGGCAGGTGTCCAATTAGCAGCAATCAGCTAATTAGCAGCAGTCAGCTGCAGCCCAAGACACAGGACTAACATGGTACATAACATCTCCTCCACCAAAACGGTTGCCCAGGAGGCAACCACTACACATCAAACCACCAAACAGTGAGTCACTACCAAAAAGCGGCCATGGGTCGGCCCCTGTCGAACACGACCATCAACCTCGTCGAATGCTCCCCACTGTGGAACATTTGACAATGCTGTTGCAAAAAACAACACTGTCCCGACTCTCGGGCAAGCGAGACCTCACAAAAGGTTCCTCCACTACGGTATATGGCTGGAGTGGTGCAGGCTCATTCTCCACTGAGGCGTAAGGCTTAGGACCCCATCGACAAACCAAGACCTTATCACATATGAGCTCCATTTCAACAGGCCTCTCCACCGATACCGACCTGTCAAAAAGAGACTGCAAACCAAAATCAATATGAGAGCTAAGCTCACTGCGCTCAACAGGACAGAACACAGAAAAACAAAAATCATAGGTCTCTGATACCACCACAGCGCCCATATCCATTCCTCCTGGCACTGGCAGTTCAGGATACTGCAAACCGTGAACATCCAGAGTAGGATGCACCGCCTCAGGTACAGCCCCACTGTCCCTGGAACATGGCAATACATCAGTCACAAAAGCATCTGGAATACCATCCAAAATGGCGTCACACAAAAAAACATTGTCCTGATCAAAATGGTTGCCACTCATCAGACCAGGTCGTGAAGGCGGCTCCTGCTGTACAGGACACAGGTAACTAGGTTGACTAGCATACCTAGTGCCTGGCAGAGAGTCAGTGTGGACACGTGATTCAATATCAGAATCATCAACTGACATACTGAGATCATCCCTGCCCACAAGTGAAACATCATGAACAATAGAGCTACTGTGGGAAGGCTGGCAGCCTAAACCAGGCCTTGTAGCCTCTTCAACTAGAACGGTGTCACATGAATCAACAACATCTCTCCTAGCATCCTTCCCACACTCATCCTCCAATTCGTCCGTGGCCTCAGCCACCGTACAGGCTGGGAAGACCTTGAGACACTGCGCTGCCAGATCATCTCCTGCCACATGCATATCCGGCACGCATGTCACCTTCGGTTCCACCACCAGGCCTGACACAAAGGCACAATCAAGAAAATCATTATGCAGAAGTACATCCACAGTGTGCATTCCAAAATTCTCAACAGGGTCACTTTTCAATTCAACAAAGAATGTGTCACTAAGTGTAATGTCACAAGTTGAAGTATCAACAACATCACTTTTGTCCTTTGATATTGCCCGTGTTACAGCACACACAGGGAACACTCCTGGATGTTTCTGTGCCAGCTCATCAGGGACCTCAGAAACCACAGGGATGGGAATTACAACTGGAGTAGCCAGCACTTTGTCACCAGCCAAATAATTCCCTAGAATGAAGGACACACCTCTTATGGGGATGTGAGAACATACCCCCACAACAACATTGCTTGATACTAGGGCGAGCTGAGTGTGACCTCATGCAAAGGTGCATCCACAAATCCACCTCCAAAGCCACGAACAACGACACCGGAATGCAATGAAGACTTTTCTGAAAACGGCAAAATCCCCTCCAGAATGAGGGACTGAAAAGCTCCGGTATCTCTCCATATTCTTATAGCCTGCTTTGACTCTAGTGCATCAGTCAGGGAAACAAATCCATCCATCATAAATCTTGAGGAGCCCTCAAGCTCTTTGTCCACCCCTTTTATACTTCCCCCAACACCCTCCAACGTCGGCATAGGCATTCTGCATATGGTTTCCACCAGAGCCACAGTTTTGACATTTTTCTGTTCAAGCACAGGGCACCCAGCAACGATATGACCAGGCTCCTTACAGTAGAAACATATAATCCCCTCTGGGAATGCACTAGCAGAACCACCATGCCTAGGAGGTGAAGTAAACTGACCAGCAGACACAGGTTTTGGGAAACGGCCCCCCTGAAAAGGACGCCTACCCCTGGACTCAACACGGTAGTCCTCCACAAAGACAGACTTGTGTGTCAACACAAACTCATCAGCCAAGACAGCAGCGTCGCCTATCTTCAATACCTTATGCTTGTTTAGATGAGTGGAAACGGTATCAGGAACACATCTTTTAAATTCCTCTAGGAGAATCAACTGTCTAAGCTGCTCCTTTGACTCTGCCTTCTGGGAGGTGCACCATCTATCAAATAGGTTCTCCTTCTCTTTTCCAAATTCAACATACGTCTGTCCCTCCGACCTGCGATAGCCTCTAAAACGCTGACGATAGGCCTCTGGGACTAACTCATAAGCCCTCAATATGGAAGCTTTAACAAGCTCATAGTCAGCACTTTGTTCAAGGGACAGAGCAGTATACGCCTCCTGTGCTCTACAAACGAGAACACACTGCAGCAGCAGCGTCCAGGCCGTATTAGGCCACTTTAACGTGGTTGCCACCCGTTCAAAAAGGGGAAAGTACCTATCCACATCCTTCTCAAAAAAAGGAGGCACCATCCTAATATTTTTGCTGACATCAAAAACGGAACGCGACTCTGAATGCAGAGAACCCGCCTGCATGGCAGCATGCTTAAATTCAAGCTCCTTCAGCGCACGATCGTGCTCCAACAACATTTGTTTCTCCTGTCTCTCCTCTCTCCTCTCCTCTTGTTGTAGCTGTTTTTCCTTAAGCTCACGCTCTTGTTGCAGCTGTTTCTCCTTAAACGCTAACTCTCTAAGCCTCCAATCACTTTCCGCCATACCAGAGAGTAGCGGAGGCACGTCAGAAAAAAGAGGCTCCTCCACCCTCGCCACAAGCACATGCTCCTCAATGAGTATAGCCCTCAAAGTCCCCAAGGCAGTCGTTTTCAAACGCTTCTCACTGGCAGTAAGCTCCACATTGTAGTGCACAGCAAGCTTCAGAAGCTGCTCTTTGGAAAACCTCTCCAACATCTCGTCAGAAGGGTTATTAACAAAATCCTTTATGGTAGCCATCCTTACTGTAACAGCGCCACAAACTACTCACTATAGATTTACCAAAAACTGCCAAAAGCACCCTAGCATACACACTATTTATCTGAAGAACCACTAAAGAACCACTGAAGAACCACTGAAGAACCACAAAGAACCACTGAAGAACCACCAAAGAGCCACTAAAGAACCACTGAAGAACCACTAAAGAACCACTGAAGAACCACTATAGAACCACTGAAGAACCACGAAGAACCACTGAAGAACCATGAAGAACCAGGAAGAACCATAAAGAACCACTGAAGCACGCTGAAGCACCGCAGAAGCACCGCTGAAGCACCACTGAAGCACCCCTTGTTAGTGTTAGCATGCTAATGTTAACACTAATAACTATAAGGAGAGCAGTCAATTTCTGTTTGTGTGCCTGTCCGCCTGTGTGTTCGGCGTGCGACCTGGTGGAGATGTGTGCTCTACTGAGCGCACCTTTCTAGTTTGCAAATAATCCAACCACCCTGAAATAAGCAGATGTGTCATACGCGCAGGAGGTCAGGTGCTAACAGGTAGGCTATTCAAACAAGCAGGAAACCGCAGACCCATGGCGCTACCTGCACATGCCTTCAACAAAACATCCCTGTGTTACAAAAAAAATAACAAACAAATCCAAACAGGTGCCCCTTATAATCTGATATGACTACTCACAGCTTCTACATCTACACTGCAGTCAATGACGGACTGCCAGGCCCACCACATGTCTACACTAAAAAAAACGTACATCAGGCCCTAACACACTACCTATATTTTCTGGCACCCTAACCTACCTACACTGAGGCTAAAGCACTGTAGACCTAACCCTCTTCAACCACACCTGCTACCAGCCAAAGATCATATTGACCACCAACCCGTCAAGTATATGGTATGGTACAAGACAAGTAGATGGTACTAATCACTTATATGACGGCCCCAGGGGTAAGTGGTGCACAGGAAGCTACAAACAGCCAGAAAATAATGACACTACCTACATGTGGTGTCCACTAAACTATATATTTTAACAGCATACAAGTAGTCAAATCAAATCACAAATTAAGGGTATACTCACCTGTTTGAAGACCGGCTCAAGCCCCCACGTTACCAACATGTAACGATCACTACCCAAACTACAGCACCAAGACACACCATGCACCAAAAGCAATTTGCCTAACCAAACAAATCTAGGGGTAATGGTTTCCAAATTCACTCCCGGACGAGCGCCCAATTGTTACGACCCTGGCTCAGAGGGAAGCAACATAAGGCATACTGACACCAAGGGTCTGTGTGTAAACCAAAATACTATACGTATTATCCTATCTAGCACAAACTAAAGATCAAAGTGGTGGAAGGGTTGAGAGACACTGCCTCAACAATGTCCTCTAGCAACAGTCACCGTGCATGCGTGGGTGGGGAAGTGCCTTTAAGCCTGCAGGCAGGTGTCCAATTAGCAGCAATCAGCTAATTAGCAGCAGTCAGCTGCAGCCCAAGACACAGGACTAACATGGTACATAACACTGGGAGTCACAAGGGTCTGTATGCCCTATCAGTTATATTATACATTACAATAAATATGGTTACAATAAACACTAGAATACAGTATACACAGGTGCATTATACACAAGGTACCCTAACCGGTGTGATATACATCATACGTTACACATTGTAGTTGTGTGTGTGTGTGCTCACAGTCACAAACAGGACCTTCCCATGTAGTCGCCTGCCTAGCTCACAGTCACAAACAGGACATTCCCATGCAGTCGCCTGCCTAGCTCACAGCCACAAACAAATCACATGCATTAAGCTGGCTCTGGTCCTACAGTACCTCACTAACAGATCACATGCACATTGCCCACAGTATAGCCTTCCGCTGCCCCAGTCGAGACAAAGATAAATGATCACAGAAGATTTATTACTTGTATAAAGTGTCCAAAAGGACAATGCTTTTCCAAAGCCTCTGGAATCACACCCAGCTCTCTGGGAGGGCTAGATCAGACCAGATCACACCAGATGGCTCTCTGGAAGGGCTAGATCACACCAGATCACACCAGATGGCTCTCTGGAAGGGCTAGATCACACCAGATGGCTCTCTGGAAGGGCTAGATCAACCAGATGGCTCTTTGGAAAGCTACAACGGTAAGGTGGCTAACAAAGAACGCATGCAGCGCCATGGAGCTGTTCTAAAAATAGTAACCAGAGTACTAGAGGACCCGCCAGTGGTCCTGCCGACTCCAGAGGGTTTATGATGCAGCTTGAAGGGTTTAATGATGCAGCTTGAAGGGTTTAATGATACATCTTGAAGGGTTTAATGATACAGCTTGAAGGGTTTAATGATGCAGCTTGAAGGGTTTAATGATGCAGCTTGAAGGGTTTAATGATACATCTTGAAGGGTTTAATTAACCAGCTTGAAGGGTTTAATGATGCAGCTTGAAGGGTTTAATGAACCAGCTTGAAGGGTTTAATGATACAGCTTGAAGGGTTTAATGAACCAGCTTGAAGGGTTTAATGATGCAGCTTGAAGGGTTTATGATGCAGCTTGAAGGGTTTAAATAATGATGCAGCTTGAAGGGTTTAATTATGCAGCTTGAAGGGTTTAATTAACCAGCTTGAAGGGTTTAATAAGGGTTTAATGATACAGCTTGAATGGTTTAATGATGCAGCTTGAAGGGTTTAATGATGCAGCTTGAAGGGTTTAATGATGCAGCTTGAAGGGTTTAATGATGCAGCTTGAAGGGTTTAATGAACCAGCTTGAAGGGTTTAATGATGCAGCTTGAAGGGTTTAATGATGCAGCTTGAAGGGTTTAATGATGCAGCTTGAAGGGTTTAATGATGCAGCTTGAAGGGTTTAATGATGCAGCTTGAAGGGTTTAATGAACCAGCTTGAAGGGTTTAATGATGCAGCTTGAAGGGTTTAATGAACCAGCTTGAAGGGTTTAATAAGGGTTTAAAGATACAGCTTGGAGGGTTTAATGATGCAGCTTGAATGGTTTAATGAACCAGCTTGAAGGGTTTAATGATACAGCTTGAAGGGTTTAATGATGCAGCTTGAAGGGTTTAATGATACAGCTTGAAGGGTTTAATTAACCAGCTTGAAGGGTTTAATGAACCAGCTTGAAGGGTTTAATGAACCAGCTTGAAGGGTTTAATGATGCAGCTTGAAGGGTTTAATTAACCAGCTTGAAGGGTTTAATGATGCAGCTTGAAGGGTTTAATGATGCAGTTTGAGGGTTTAATGATGCAGCTTGAAGGGTTTAGGTTTAATGATGCAGCTTGAAGGGTTTAATGATGCAGTTTGAGGGTTTAATGATGCAGCTTGAAGGGTTTAGGTTTAATGATGCAGTTTGAGGGTTTAATGATGCAGCTTGAAGGGTTTAGGTTTAATGATGCAGCTTGAAGGGTTTAATGATGCAGTTTGAGGGTTTAATGATGCAGCTTGAAGGGTTTAGGTTTAATGATGCAGCTTGAAGGGTTTAATGATGCAGCTTGAAGGGTTTAGGTTTAATGATGCAGCTTGAAGGGTTTAGGTTTAATGATGCAGCTTGGAGGGTTTAGCACTAGGAACATGCAGGCATCGTAATACCCAGACGGTTGAATCAAGTCAAAACATGGAGTGTTAGAGTTTGTCGCGTTCAAAGTCCTCGAGAAGCTCACGTTCGCCTCCCCCTCACGCTGCTTAAACATGAAAGCCAAGACCAGTTTCCCTGGAGAAATAGTTTTCGACTGTGTTTTCGACACCCACCTGCAAATGGAAATGCTCTGGGCAATGAGGTGAACATACCGTAATCAATCTTCCTAGAAGATCTCTTGATATTCAACGTCTTCTATATAGATAGACTAAAGGCATTGTTTTATGCAGCCGATGGGCACTTCTCGTTGTGTTTAGGCACGTCTCTGTGTGCAATACGTGGAGATCTCACACAGCTTGGATGACAGCTAATTAGATTCGATTAAAGAGAACAGGATGTCATTATACAAAGTGTCACTCGTTGACTGTGGCACTTAACAGTTTCCAAATTCACTCCCGGACGAGCGCCCAATTGTTACGACCCTGGCTCAGAGGGAAGCAACATAAGGCATACAGACACCAAGGGTCTGTGTGTAAACCAAAATACTCGTATTATCCTATCTAGCACAAACTAAAGATCAAAGTGGTGGAAGGGTTGAGAGACACTGCCTCAACAATGTCCTCTAGCAACAGTCACCGTGCATGTGTGGGTGGGGAAGTGCCTTTAAGCCTGCAGGCAGGTGTCCAATTAGCAGCAATCAGCTAATTAGCAGCAGTCAGCTGCAGCCCAAGACACAGGACTAACATGGTATATAACACTGGGAGTCACAAGGGTCTGTATGCCCTATCAGTTATATTATACATTACAATAAATATGGTTACAATAAACACTAGAATCCAAATATATACTATGAGTAAGTAAGGTATACAGTATACACAGGTGTATTATACACAAGGTACCCTAACCGGCGTGATATACATCATACGTTACACATTGTAGTTGTGTGTGTGTGTGCTCACAGTCACAAACAGGACCTTCCCATGTAGTCGCCTGCCTAGCTCACAGTCACAAACAGGACCTTCCCATGCAGTCGCCTGCCTAGCTCACAGTCACAAACAGGACCTTCCCATGCAGTCGCCTGCCTAGCTCACAGCCACAAACAAATCACATGCATTAAGCTGGCTCTGGTCCTACAGTACCTCACTAACAGATCACATGCACATTGCCCACAGTATAGCCTTCCGCTGCCCCAGTCGAGACAAAGATAAATGATCACAGAAGATTTATTACTTGTATAAAGTGTCCAAAAGGACACTGCTTTTCCAAAGCCTCTGGAATCACACCCAGCTCTCTGGGAGGGCTAGATCAGACCAGATCACACCAGATGGCTCTCTGGAAGGGCTAGATCACACCAGATCACACCAGATGGCTCTCTGGAAGGGCTAGATCACACCAGATGGCTCTCTGGAAGGGCTAGATCAACCAGATGGCTCTTTGGAAAGCTACAACGGTAAGGTGGCTAACAAAGAACGCATGCAGCGCCATGGAGCTGTTCTAAAAATAGTAACCAGAGTACTAGAGGACCCGCCAGTGGTCCTGCCGACTCCAGAGGGTTTATGATGCAGCTTGAAGGGTTTAATGATGCAGCTTGAAGGGTTTAATGATACATCTTGAAGGGTTTAATGATACAGCTTGAAGGGTTTAATGATGCAGCTTGAAGGGTTTAATGATGCAGCTTGAAGGGTTTAATGAACCAGCTTGAAGGGTTTAATGATGCAGCTTGAAGGGTTTAATGATGCAGCTTGAAGGGTTTAATGATGCAGCTTGAAGGGTTTAATGATGCAGCTTGAATGGTTTAATGATGCAGCTTGAAGGGTTTAATGATGCAGCTTGAAGGGTTTAATGATGCAGCTTGAATGAATGAATGAATGAATGAATGAATGAAAACATTATTAACAGATTGCAGAATGGGTACAGTACAGTACAGCTCAATACATACAATTGTTAAGGGGATGCAGACCAGAGAAAGACTTTCGTCTTGTTTACATCAGGGTCCCCCATTTTCAATTCATCGTAACATATATGACATACATGACATACAGATAGACAGTACTGCTACATCTATACATTTATGACATACCAGATTTGCAATTACAGTACTGTTTGTGATACAAAAAGAGTCCAGAAAAAAAAGAGTATATACATTAGGCGTAGAAACTGTACATTGGATTGGGTAGGTGGGGGTGGGGGGGGACTGTACATTGGAGGTGGTTGGGTGGGTGGGGGGGGGGGGGTGTTGGGTAGGAGTGGGGGGGGGGTTGGGTAGGAGTGGGGGGGGGGGTTGGGTAGGAGGGGTGGGTGGGGGACACTGTACAACTGTACAAACAACACTGTACATTGGATTATTGACAAGACCATACTTGGTAATTTACTGTACATTGGAGGGGGTTGTGTTCGGACATTTACAGGGGCCAGTTTCGAGTTGCAGTCTCCCTTAGGTGTTTTTTGAGAGTGTTTTTGAAAGTGGGTAGTGATTCACATTCCTTTACAGCTTTGGGTAGGGCGTTCCACATTGATGTGGCATAATTGCGAAACGTGTTTAGTCCCTTGTTTGAGCCGAATCTGGGTTTAACATGATTTGTGGAGCTCCCTCTGGTGTTGTGATTGTGGTATTCACTGACCTTTGGGAAGTATTTTGTCATGTACATGGGTACCTTGGTCGTGTAGTGTATCTTGTAGACCAGGCCCATTGCAAGTTGCTGTACTCTGTCGTCTACTCTAAGCCATCCTAGGTTGTCAAAGTGGGCAGGGGTGAGGTGGGTTCTAGGAGTAAGGTCAAGCAGTAGTCTGACCAGTTTGTTTTGAGATGTTTGTAATTTTGTTTTTAGCGCCTTTGAGGTGCTTTGGTACCATGAGGTGCAAGCATAGTCGTAGTACCCTTGAATGAGTGCTCCTGCTAGAGTCTTCAGGGTATTCTTGTTTACCAGTGAGGAGATCCGGTACAAGAATCGTGTTCGTTGGTTGACTTTTTTTATTACATTGGATGCCATTTTGTCACAGGAAAGATTTGCCTCTAGGATGGAACCCAGGTAGGTAATATCTTCTTTCCTTGTGACAATATTGTCACCCACTGTAACTGAGAAGCCGTCGGTCTTGCTGAGTTTGTTATTTGAACCGAAGAGAATGGACTCTGTTTTGCCCATGTGTAATGATAGTTTGTTATCAGCGAGCCATATGCAGATTTTGCCTAGTTCTGAGCTGAGGGTTTTTTCAACCTGTAACTTGTTCTTGTCAGAGACCAGCAGGGCTGAGTCGTCCGCAAACAGGAACAAGTTGCAGTCACAAGCTGACGACATGTCATTTGCATAAATTAGGAACAGTAGCGGACCTAGTATGCTTCCTTGTGGAACACCACAGTTTACTGTGAGGGGGGGGGATAGGGTACCGTTTACCTCCACCATCTGCTCTCTCCCCTCCAGGTAGGATTGCATCCAGCTCACTGATAGACTATCAAAACCAATTGCTTTTAGCTTGTCAATCAGAATGGTGTGATTGACAGTGTCGAAGGCCTTTTGTAGGTCCAGCATGACCATGCCGCAGTATTTGCCCGCGTCCACCTCTTGTTTGATGTGGTCGTTTAAATAGAGAAGGCATGTGTCAGTGGAGTGGGATGTTCTGAAGCCAGATTGGAATTCGTAGATTAGATTTTTTTCCGCAAGGTATTTTTCGACCTGTTCGTATACAATTTTTTCCATGACTTTCGAGATGGAGGTAAGGATAGAAACAGTGCGGTAGTTGCCTGGGTCTAATTTACTGGAGGGTTTAATGATGCAGCTTGAAGGGTTTAATGAACCAGCTTGAAGGGTTTAATGTTGCAGCATGAAGGGTTTAATGAACCAGCTTGAAGGGTTTAATAAGGGTTTAAAGATACAGCTTGGAGGGTTTAATGATGCAGCTTGAAGGGTTTAATGAACCAGCTTGAAGGCTTTAATGATACAGCTTGAAGGGTTTAATGATGCAGCTTGAAGGGTTTAATGATACAGCTTGAAGGGTTTAATTAACCAGCTTGAAGGGTTTAATGAACCAGCTTGAAGGGTTTAATGAACCAGCTTGAAGGGTTTAATGATGCAGCTTGAAGGGTTTAATTAACCAGCTTGAAGGGTTTAATGATGCAGCTTGAAGGGTTTAATGATGCAGTTTGAGGGTTTAATGATGCAGCTTGAAGGGTTTAGGTTTAATGATGCGGCTTGAAGGGTTTAATGATGCAGTTTGAGGGTTTAATGATGCAGCTTGAAGGGTTTAGGTTTAATGGTGCAGTTTGAGGGTTTAATGGTGCAGCTTGAAGGGTTTAGGTTTAATGATGCAGCTTGAAGGGTTTAATGATGCAGTTTGAGGGTTTAATGATGCAGCTTGAAGGGTTTAGGTTTAATGATGCAGCTTGAAGGGTTTAATGATGCAGCTTGAAGGGTTTAGGTTTAATGATGCAGCTTGGAGGGTTTAGCACTAGGAACCTGCAGGCATCGTAATACCCAGACGGTTGAATCAAGTCAAAACATGGAGTGTTAGAGTTTGTCGCGTTCAAAGTCCTCGAGAAGCTCACGTTAGCCTCCCCCTCGCGCTGCTTAAACATGAAAGCCAAGACCAGTTTCCCTGGAGAAATAGTTTTCGACTGTGTTTTCGACACCCACCTGCAAATGGAAATGCTCTGGGCAATGAGGTGAACATACCGTAATCAATCTTCCTAGAAGATCTCTTGATATTCAACGTCTTCTATATAGATAGACTAAAGGCATTGTTTTATGCAGCCGATGGGCACTTCTCGTTGTGTTTAGGCACGTCTCTGTGTGCAATACGTGGAGATCTCACACAGCTTGGATGACAGCTAATTAGATTCGATTAAAATTTATTGACATCATACAGTACAATGAAAAGAAGTTTGGCATCTAACTAGACTGCAATGGTATGGTACTCGGTAAAATGCAATAACAATGTACAATGTACAGGTAGAAAGTGAACTGGAATACATTATACATTAGTACTAATGAGTAATAATGTTAATCTGTATGTATAAATACACTATGGTGGTATGTCATACTGGCCAGTGTTATAAATAATGTGACCAAGTGGACCAAGTGGAAGTGACGTTGAGCGGGTCTTTCTTCTTCTTCTTCTTTTCTTCTTCTTCTTCTTCTTCTTCTTCTTCTTCTTCTTCTTCTTCTTCTTCTTCTTCTTCTTCTTCTTCTTCTTCTTCTTCTTCTTCTTCTTCTTCTTCTTCTTCTTCTTCTTCTTCTTCTTCTTCTTCTTCTTCTTCTTCTTCTTCTTCTTCTTCTTCTTCTTCTCTCCCTTTATCGTAGGAAACATCCCTCATGTAAGATATCGTCATTTCCACAAATTCATTGGCTACAAAAACGGTCAATCATTTTCACCGACAGGTGATTGGTCCGGTCACCGGGAGGCGAAACCGGACGTGGTCACTTTTTCAAAACCGACAATCGTTGGCTGTTTGGTCTTATAACCCAATATTGGAACCACGTAATAGGTCAAGTAAGGTGTCAATCAATCAGGGGACATTTTAGCTTTCAACCGATGTGTTGGTTGATAGACAATAACACAGCCTGACACCGACAGACGAGGGCAAATGTGAGGCGGGCCGTCCGAACGTTAGACTATTATGCTACCTGGCTAGTTAGTGAGCTGTACCCAGCATGCCGTTCAGTGGTGTAACAGTTAATAATAATAATAATAATAATAATAATAATAATAATAATAATAATAATAATAATAATAATAATAATAATAATAATAATAATAATAATAATAATAATAATAATAATAATAATAATAATAATAATAATAATAATAATAATAATAATAATAATAATAATAATAATAATAATAATAATAATAATAATAATAATAATAATAATAATAATAATAATAATAATAATAATAATAATAATAATAATAATAACATTTATTTGCATAGCACTTTTCATACAGAAGTTGCAGTTCAAAGTGCTTCACAACAGTAAAAAATACAGGCATAAGCGAGCATAATAGGGTCCCTCTCAATGTACATAGTATCTACAGATATTTTTAAATGATTATATGCAGGTACAGACAGATGTGGATAGCTATATATACGGTAAGACTAAATATATGTATACAGTACATTCATAATTAATGTAGGCTACATGCTATCATACAGAGTTATATGGGTTATATGCTTATTATATGCTTGAGTTAACCTCTTAAGCATCGGACACACTCGCATGCACGTTGCAGCACTTTGACCTCGTCTGTCGGCTCCGGGCTGCGTTTTGCCGATCAACCAATACATTGTTGGAAAGTTGAATTTTCCGCCTTTCGATCGGCACCCCACTCAACCTATTGCGTGTGTCCAGTCTTGAGTTACAAGACAAAACATCCGGCGAGCGTAATTTGACAAGTGACCATGTCCTGTTTGCCCCTGTCCTGTGCGGACCAATGACCCCCGACGGTGAAAATGATTGACCGCCTTTGTAGTCAAGGAGCGTCTGCTCCGGAAGCGATCCCAGACGAGCGCTGAGAGTGGGGGAAGGTGACACAAGAAGACAAAGAAGTCCATTGTTTAGTTGAGAGTTTCTGAATAAATGGGAGCGGACGGCCATTTTGGATAATCATGCCGAATTTTTACCGGTAGGCCTACACACATCACAAAAAAGAACATTCATTTTCCGTGGGATTTTTTTTAGACTTGTATCACTATAAGACTTCGGGCTATGGTAAATGGTAAATGGCTGCTTTTTTATATAGCGCTTTTATCCAAAGCGCTTTACAATTTGTTACTCACATTTTACCCATTCACTCACACATTCACTCACACATTCACACACAGACGGCGGAGGCAACCATGCAAGGTGCCAACCTGCTCATCGGGAGTAATTAGGGGTTAAGTGTCTTGCTCAAGGACACATCGACACACTACCCACTTTCAAAACCACTCTCAAAGAACACCTACGGGAGACTGCAATTCGAAACTGGCCCCTGTAAATGTCCTAATCCAACCCCCTGCAATGTACAGTAAATGACCAAGTATGGTTTCGTCAATATTCCGATGTACAGTTTTGCTTGTACAGTTGTACAGTAGAACACACATATTTTGAATGCCTTTGGCAGACTTCAAATGAGCCATTTTCATCTAGATGAATCTATAGTAGATTAACTCCAGGATTGCAGATAGATTAATCTATATTAAAACAAATTATCTATGCCCACCTCTAGTAAGTACACAAAACGTTTACTTCTGTGTGTTCAAACCTCTGTAACTCTATTTCATTAGCACTCAAAGTGATTTTCTTTTATTTTATTGTGTAAGAAACCTCAGAATGTTACCTTTCACAAGAGACCAGACTCATGCATGTGCTATAAGTATAAAGTATAATAAATCGCAAAATACTTTGGGTATGCAATTGTCAAAAAAATTAATTTAAAAAAAGAATAGCCCCATTTTTGCCCGATGCATAAGTGGTTAACAACTATAACACAAAATGCAACATTTTGGCAAGGAGAACAGTGGACTGAACATTGTCCAGCTAGCTGTTTGTCTCATAGATCATGATTAAAGACATATGTGTCTCGTCTCGAGAGAATTGAGACAATAAACACAAGCATAGTTTGAATCACAAGCATCTGAATCATAACAGCATTACAGATTGTATCACCCTCGCGTTCATTAGGCACTAGTCTTTGACTTCCGTATGACTCGAGGTTCTGATATGCATTTGCTGAATGGTTAAGTTTAGTATCCACTACGGTCCTACCCTTGTCCTGGGCTGTACTGCCACTGTGTTGTCAAGTCAAGTTTATCCGTATCGCCTTTGGTGGTGAAACCCGGTCGGCCGGCTTGCGGAGCATTGCAGCAGCCAAGGCAAGACGTGACTGTTGATAGCAAAAGGAGTCTGTGGCTTCTTTTGACAGGAAAAGGGCGGATCCTTTACACGTTGCTCGGGAAGAATCTGAAGGTTCCGGTTGTCAAGGCGATGTGAGCAGAGAAGTTGAGCCGGTTGTCAAGGACCACGCCTAGGTTCTTGACGGTTAGGGACGGAGCCACGTTCTCCACAGTGATTATCCCTCCGATAACATCATTGGGAAATAATTCTCCTAATTATCTCTCGTAATCACAGTTACGTGTCTCGACGGGGCTTCACAGGCACACATCGCGATGGAACGCCGTACGCCCCCGACCTTCGACCCTGATGAGGAAGAACTCACACAAATCCTTAATGGGACAGAAATGAAACCCCAGGTGGATAACTGAAGATCAAATCAAAATCAAATCAAATTGATTTGTAAGGCCCGACAACACACGTTAATTATCCCCATGGGCCGGTCACGTCTTCTTTAAACAAGTCAAGAAGAAACATCACAATAAGTCAAGAACAAAACAAGAACACCATAAAGTCCAAAACATTTTAAATAAATGAATGCAACACTCCCAGACATACCCCACGCGAAGGTAAGGAAAAACTCACTAAAACCTAGCAATAGGAAGAAAATGCACCACAGGCAATGTGGAGGAGAGAAACCTTAGAAGGGCCGTTCAAGGGGGGATCTCCCTTCTTAGATGTCGGTGATAGTAGTGTTGCAATAAAACAGGCGAAACAGTTGGTAAGCATGCACACATATGTCTAATGAAACACAGATAAGTGCATGCGATAGCAACTGAACATTTTGAAAGATTGAAAGTGGATCTATTTGAGGCATGGGGGGCGGTGCAGAGAGGCTTGCATCCTTCCGGTCATCATCACGGGACGTCCACTACTCTGGTCATCACCACGAGACACGAGGGGTACAGGTAGAAAGGTGGAAAGACATAAATATAGTCAATAAAATTAAATATGAAAACGAAAATATGAGGAAAGTTAAATGGTATATACAATGTGCAAGTGAGGGTCTGTACCCTGACTGGCATGATATTATCTCATACATTTTTATCTGTGCAGGTTTTGGTGGTTTAAGAGTCTCAAGGCCGCCACAGAGTCGAGCGTACTGTGAGCGGACCGGACTCAACATTTCTGACGCGCAGATGGCCGCGTCGTGCACCAGTGTCACACAAAAGGCTGACATTGACCTGCATTAAATGTAATAAACTGGCATGAGAAATGTAGGAAATTGGCATGCGGTGGTATACGCTCGACTATGAAACCTCAAACGACTGCGGACATGCCGTGCGGAGTCCAGTCCGCTCACAGCACACCCGACTCTGTGGCGGCCTTTAGTGGTCACTGGTCAGACATTCCTAATAGTTCTGGAGTTCTGCAGCTGTTAGTTCTCCAGCTGCTGGGCATTAAAACAAGGGGTGGACAAATCCCTAAAGAAGGATCTCCAACCGGGATGGCCAGGCAGGCAGTGGGTCCTGAGACGATGATTAAGATGATTAGCAAGACAACACAGAGAAGTGGGCTATAGGCAAAGTGCAATGAGTCTGTCCTGCAGGGGGTTTACTGCTACTGTCCAGGGTTGTCCTGCTACTGATAGTACGGTAGCAGGGCATGCAAGGACTACATTGTAGCATTTCAAATGATTTAGATCGTCTTAAGTCAACTTTAAAAAGAAAATGCAGAATTTATGCATGCTGTGTTTATATTCTTTTCTCCGGCATAATAATAAATTCAAAGCCATTAATTCCTGAGTAGTGACAGTTTTTGGCAAACCAAACACCTGCAGTAATTTTGCTGTCATCGCCATAGACACATCTGTCGACGCGCCATTGAGTGCTCTGGGCTTCTGATTTACAAGCTATGATTAACGTAGTTTAGTTTACACCTGAGGCGATGATGGGACCACAGATCTGGCTTTTGATTCACCCTTTACTCATACATTCTGGAACATGGTCCAACTGAGGACACAGGGACATTTTCAGTTCCCCCTTGTCAGGGGTGTAAAGTACTTGAGTAATTGTACTTCGTTACAATACTTAAGTACTGTTTTGGGGGATTTGTACTTTACTCAAGTATTATTAGGTTTGTATACTTTTACTTTTACTCAATTACATTTCGGAGAAAAAAAACATACTTTTTACTCCTTAGACTTAAAATGCAGACCTACAACGTACAAAGTACAAATCTCGCAGGTCAAACTATTTTAATTAGTATATTTGTTTCTCTGGCCGAACTAATGTTAACGTTATTGTGTTAGGATAGGGGTTGAGGGAGCCCAATTGCAGAACACAGGAGAGAGAATGGAGCGGTTTAGGTTGGTTTTAATTGTGACCTCCCAAGCAGACAGGTTTACAAGTTAGGAATGTGCGACAGGTACAAGAATGTTCTTCAGAAGAGGAATGGTGCGTTCCATGTGCCGCACGGGGCGTCCAGGTGAGCGGAGTACCGGAGCGGTGGTCCTGGGGCACAGAGAGAACAGTATTAGGACAAGGTAATTCAACAAGGCTTGAGCAGCAAGGCTAGGGTTAGTTGTCGTACCTAGGAAGTTAGGTTAACACTCCGACGAGGGTAGAGCAGGATCCGTGGGCTGAAGTACCATCTCGCTGACGAGGGTAGAGCAGGATCCGTGGGCTGAAGTACCATCTCGCTGACAAGGGGATCTCTCTCAGCCGTGTCAATCAGCTCGGTGGCAGCGTGGGAATCTGTGAGGAATTCCGCCGTGATGGTGTGGAAGGAGGAGGGGTGAGGAAGGCTCTCGCCGTGATTATAACATCCTGCGGCCGCTCTTTATTTAAAAACAGCCAATCAAATCCCCATCAATGGAAAATTAACCCGCCCATACGCATGCTGATTGGTCCTTGTGCAAGACTAGAAAGCATGGATCTTTGAATAAACACTTGCTATCAGAAGAATAGAGTGACAGTCAGAGTGACAACCTACAGAAGATGGCCACAAACGATAGTACAAATGATGAAGAGGACGAAACGGAACATTTCAATGCTCCGGAATAAAAATAAGTTTGTACTTTTTAGTACTTAAGTACATTTAAAGGTAGAAACTTTTTTACTTTTACTGAAGTGAGTACAATTTTGAGACGGTACCCATACTTTCACTTAAGTATAATTTCTGGGTACTTTTTACACCCCTGCATAGATGATAGTAGATAGTAGATTGTAGATGGTAGATGATACTAGCATGGCCGCATAGTTATAGTTGAAAGTGGGGGTGCAAGATTTTTTTTTTTTTATTAATATTTTTTTTTCTTTTTTTTTGACAGGCAAGGGGTGGTTTGGAGGGGGTCCGGCACGACCCCCTCCATGGCAGATTTTGTTTTTAAATTTAATGAACCTGTACGTGCAATTTCCTGCAATATAGAGCCACCACTAGACCCCTGGCCCTTCCATCCTCTTTGTTTTACTGTGTCCTACCAGTTTTTATTACTTTCATTGCTTTATTATGTTTTTAATCCTATATCTTGCACCATACTGTTTGTTTTTGTTGCTTTCATTGCTTTGCTATGTTTTTTTTCTTTCTTTTAATCTTATACCTTGCCTCACACTAATTTGTTTTTATCAACTTGCTTGTGAAGCACTTTGGTGTCAGCTGCCGCTGCCTGGAAATGTGCTATACAAATAAAACTGACTTGACTTGACTTCAATCTTGACAAATAAAACTGCTCTTTTCACTATAAAACTCAGTTTATATTGCAGTATGATAGCCAATTACTATAATAATAATATATTAATATATATATATACTGTATATACACTGTATATTGATTTTTCGCTCATTCATTTTTATTAAATCAATCTCCTTTCAAATAGGCCAAGTTTTAATAAGAGAAAAAAGATATATTTCCATTACCTGTAAATCTTGTGTCTCTTTCTCTCCTTCTCTGCCTCCTCCCTGAGTCTGCAGTGCACAATCATGACACCGATCAAAAAAAAAAAAAAAAAAAAAAAGTAAAAGTAAAAGCAAAAAAAAAAAAAAAAAATTGAGGCCCCTCGTCACTATAGGCCCACGGGCCGCGGCCGTCGTTAATCCGGCCCTGCTCGTCTGCCATATAGATAGCGTTAACGTTTGCAAATGAAGTCAACGTCATCCAGCTCACACCACATATCTAGATAACGTTAGCTAGCGGCTAGCACTAAAGCTAACGCCAACCAGAGAGGGAAACGTTATTATTATTTATTCGAGGAAACCGTATGACCAGATCGCAATTCGGGACCGTGAAACACTTTTATTGTATTGCGTGGTAGAACCGTAGAAGTTCTACTACCACTCAATAGTAACTTATGTCTAACATAATCCTTTTATTTGAACAACTTACTGGAAAAGCCTGCCTGCCTGCCACCAATATTATGACACACTCTGTGGGCTTTGAGTGCGCCAAGGTCTACGCGCTGGAGATGGGAGGCACTGGATCAAACCATAATGGGGCAGGGGGGGGGGGGTTCGCAATCTTTGGAAACTTAAAAACTTGTTATTAAGTGTCATTGCGTATTATTAATTTGATTGAAATTACGTAGTTATGGTTAGATAATATTTATATATTGGGGGGGGGGGGGGGGGGGGATATATCAATGATCAAAAAGTGAGGGAGCAAAGAGACAAGTTTGCTCCCCCAAGTTCAATACTGGTAGAGCACCCGCTTCGCCTGCTCTTATACGTAGGCGCCTATGGATACTAGTCTATGTGTTTATGTAGGCCTGATGTTTAGCTGTAGACGTGGATGTTCAAAAAAGTCCATGCATCAAGATGACAGAGAGTCAGGATGGTCTGACAAGAGAGATTAAATAGAGTTACTATGTACACAATCAGGGTTTTAATGGGGGTGATGCTGCAGGAGCCTTTTAGCCAATGGTTGACAGGCGGCTAGTGTTGTTGTCTCAGGTTGATATGTAGAAAAAAGACAAGATAATGATTCAGTGAGATAATGAGCCAGTTCTTCCTTGCAACAACTCGGGTATTTTTGCATGCAATCATCAATAAAGTACCACGTTCATTCCTGAAAACCTCTCCTCTCATTAATCCTCCACTAAACCTTTGATCAAATCCGCTGCAAAGACATCTTAATGTGTAGGTTTTTCATAAAACAAAACAAAGAACACGTACAGTCAGCGTATATATAAAACGTCTCCCCGGTTCATCATACCTTGTTTGGGGCGCGATTGCGTAACGTTGGAGGGAGACAGCAGGTTCCTTTGAGTCATAAATTCATCAGCGCGGGTTGGATCCAGGTCGATGCGCTCTCCTATGGCACGCAAGCCGCTGTCTGCAGGGGAGGGGGGGGCGTATCTCTCTCTCTCTCTCTCTCTCTCTCTCTCTCTCTCTCTCTCTCTCTCTCTCTCTCTCTCTCTCTCTCTCTCTCTCTCTCTCTCTCTCTCTCTCTCTCTCTCTCTCTCTCTCTCCCCCCCCTCACCCCACTGTGGAGGGTGCTGAGAATGGGAGTTTACGAGGCCTCATTAACACACCGTACAATCCTTAGAAGTTCCATGAAATCAAGCTGCCGCTCAAGAAACAGATAATTGGAGCTTGAGGTGAAAGGTTGACGTTCTTAAACCATACACAGCACTTCAGCTGAAACAGGGGAAAACATCGCAACAACAGGAAGCGAAAGTTGGCCTAATAAACGACACATAAATGATCTATTATCGTCGGGATTAGTGTCACATTCTAAAGTGAGCACACAGTGGTTTCCTCTCCGACGACTAGACACGCATCCTCTGCAGTGATCCGTGTGAGATGCGGCGAGGCGGCCCGGCGGCCCGGGGGGACGTCCTGTAAATAGGTGTCTAACGGAGTAATTCTAGGGTCTTTACGAGCCTCGATCGCGGAGCGTGAGAGAGCATGACCGGCCCCGGGAGGGAGAGGGAGAGGGAGAGGGAGAGGGAGAGAGGAGAGAGAGAGAGAGAGAGAGAGAGAGAGAGAGAGAGAGAGAGAGAGAGAGAGAGAGAGAGAGAGAGAGAGAGAGCGAGAGAGAGAGAGAGAGAGAGCGTGTCCAAGCTTTCCATCACGCACATACTGTATGCAGGACACTTTAACTTCGGTTCTGTGAGGCATTGAATGTATTATTATTATTATTATAATGTAAATTAGGGTAACCTCAGTCTCTTACGAGTCAATACACACATATTTAGTTCTCCAGTTCCTTCCTAATGATGTTGAAACAGGCAGTAGTGACTAAAAAAGTCTAATCTAGAGCGTAACATTCTTAATAATGTGATGTGAATGGGCCGAAGTGATGACGTCACGAGCAGGGACTCAAGTGGCTCATTATTGAACGCAGGTGTTGTTGATTGTGTGCGGGATGAGACGCTGAGACTGTTTGATAAGCCAGTGGGACTCAGAGATCGAGGTTGGAGCACGCACGCAATAACCAGACTCTGTTAGGGCCCGGGGGGTGGGGTCGATCGTGGAGAGTTATCCGCCGGCGATGAAGAGAAGTTAGATAGCCGTCCATAGTTCCCGGTAGCGAGAGGAGGGGAGGCTTACCCTCCTGGAGATAGGTAGGGACGGGACATAGAGAGTCTGAGTTACATCGCTCCCAAAAGACTTTATACTTGGCTCGTCCTCGCGGACACCGAGTACGTTACCAGGTGACAAATCCAACTGTATCCTGGAGGACCACCGTGTGCCGGAACATTCGTCCGGAGAGTTGGACGGGGTCCAAGCGTCGACCCTCGGGGGGGGTCGCGCCGTGCGGCGAGTTAAGTCCACTGTTACCCACATTTGCACTTAATATAGGATTTTGTATTACAGTCTATTTTTATAACTGTGTAGGCCTACTGTATATATATATATTGTATATGGGATATTATGTATTTTCTAGTTACCTTATCTGTATGATATCGTGCCCTTAATTAACCTGCATATTCGACTAGTCCTTTTATATGCCCTATTTATTATATAGCCCAGGCTGGTATATGTTGTATAGATATTGTGTGACCCATTGAAGGGGAATAGGGGAACCAAGAGGGAGGGGTAATTCGGACCTGGGGGAGTCTGCTATAATTAGTGTGTACAATTGATCCATTATCTCTACCAGTGTCTATTTGGGAGTGTGATTAGCGGGCCGTGTGTGTGATTAGGCATCTCCTTTGTATAACGTGCCGTGCCTCTTAAAGAGGGTGTTTTGACGTGGGTTACTGTAATAGGACGTATGCATGCTCATAATTGCGTGCCTCATATAAGAGGGTGACTGAGTTACGGTTGCAGACGACCTTTACGGGGTCCGATTAGTCCCCCCAATTAGAGACCCCTAGTACCTGTATGAATTACTTAGGTGTTGTAATAAAGTGTCTTATTAGACGTGAGGCCGTACCAAGCGAGAGAGGTGGCGGAGGATTTACAGCGAGAGTGTGGGCTGATAGCGGTAGGCGATGCCCTAGATATTTCACATGGACCAGAGCTGGTCGGATAAAGTGTGTGTGTGACTATTGTTGTGCATTGTGTATGTACCGTACCTCGTTCAAACTAAGGGTTGTTGCCCATATATAACGTGTGCTGTGAGATGTGCGCCACCTAGAGGTGAAGGGTTTACCTATAGATGTGATAGTGCTGTAGTGCTGTAATGTATAGAGTGATTAACTTAGAGGTGATATAAATTTACCTGGGGGACGTCTGTCTATAAAACTGCATTCTCTGGTTCTATTAAACCCTGCATGTCACAGAAGGGAAAGGTGTATCGGCTTCATGGCTCATAGGTTTTAATTAATAGCTCAGATCATTATTTAGCATAGGACAAATGAAATAAAGTTGGTATTCCTTGTAAACCCGGTTGTGAAGTTGGTTATTTCAGGCATCTGGATAAATAGCAGTTTCTCCTGCTACTGGTATAACTCACGTATTTATTACATTGGTGACAGCGGTGGGATATAGAAAAAATATGCCTGGAGATAACCAACCGCCGGCTGAGGCCGGCCCAAGTCGATCAGACGCGTCTCCTTCCCCTAGTAGTAATCTGGCTATGTCCCGACCCATTTTTATGCCTGAGACTTTCACTGGTGCCGGCCGGGAATGGTCTGATTGGGCTGAACAGTTTGAAATGGCCGCTGGGGTTAATAATTGGAGTGAAACATTGAGACTAAAATGTATGAGTCTTCTCTTGTCAGGTCGAGCCCGAGAGGTATATGGTGGGTTATCGGCCGCAGCTAAAGCTAATTATGCCTTACTCAAAGAAGCCATGGGTAGATGCTTAGAACCATGTGAGAGTGATGATTGGAGCAGGGCCACCTTCTCTTCTCGTAAAAGGTTACATAAGGAGAATATCCGAGAATTTGGTATTGCGCTTCGGAGGCTGGTTGTTAAAGCGTACCCCTCAGCGGACGCCCACACCCAAGATTTATTGGCTAAGGATCATTTTATTTCTAATGTTGGGAATGGGGAATTGCGAGTTAGCCTTCGCAGTGCCAAACCTACAACCTTAGAGGATGCCATTAATCTTGCTGCAGAATTGGAGCTGATTAGGGAGTTGGAGGGCAGTAAATTGGCCTCTGATGCACAGGTGCGTGGAGTCACTGAGCAATCTGGGCGTGACAAACAAATGGATACGCTGCTGGGGGTCGTAGAGGGCCTGCGGCAGGAAGTTAAGTCTCTGAAAACCACTGTACAGACTATAGCCAATTCAAGCCAATCTGTTCCTAAACCTACACCTACCGTGTCTGCTCCCCTTCCATACTCTGTTAGTGCCCCCACTCCCCCGACTAGATGTGAGGGAGAAAGAGAGAGGGGTTGCTGGGAATGTGGGTGTAATCGTCACTTCAGACGCGACTGTCCTTATTTACAGGGAAACTAGAGGGGGTGTGCACAGAGGGTCCAATGCCCGCCCCCATTTCTGAGTCTACTGTGGCCCCTGACAGCTTGAAGGGTGGTTCGGGATATCTCCAAGCTAAGATAGGTGGGTTAGACTGTCATGTACTTGTAGATACTGGAGCTTCTAGCTCTGTCATTCCTAAACAACTGTGGCTCTCTGCTACAAAAGGGGGATGTGATCTGTTAGATTATGTTGGCCAGGCTACAGCAGCTAATGGGGGGGGGATGAGCATTCTGGGATGCTGGCAGACGGTATGTCAACTGGAGTCACTCGCGCTGGTAGCAACATTTTTGGTTGCTGACATTCCCTCTGATGAGATTTTGCTTGGATTTGATTTTCTTTCAACATATGGTGCGGTGGTTGATTTGGGAAAGAAACAATGTCAGATAATGGGCAGGAAATTTCCCCTGGTTGACCCTAACCCCTCATTAGAGCCTCAGGCTGTGACAGTGTTGTCTGACACCCTGGTGCCCCCACGCAGTGAAATTATTATTTTGGGTCAAGTCCAGAGCAGATGGGGAGATTATGCAGCAGCCATGCTGGAACCCTCCACTTCCATTTCCAAACAGTGTGATGTTTTGGTAGCTCGGGTGGTATGCAGAGTCCAGCAGGGCACATTACCAGTGAGGGTTATTAATGTCACTAATGAGGAGATTATGCTAAAACGTGGCATGAAAGTAGGCACCCTATTCACTGATATTGAAATAGAGGAAGGGGGGGCGGAGCTGCATGACGAGAGGGAGGGGGAAAAAACCTTGCAGCCTTGGACAGTTGATACACTCATGCGTCAGTTTGGCGTGGAGGAGAGGGGTCTTGCCTCTGACGAGTTAAAGGCAGTCAGGGAGATACTGCACAAGAACCTCACTGTGTTTAGTCAGGGGGAGACTGACTTAGGCAGGACTCCTCTGACCCCGCATGAGATTGATACAGGGGATGCAAAGCCAATAAAAATGCACCCCAGAAGGGTTCCCCTCCATTTACAGCAAGAGGTGACGAGCCACTTGAAGCAAATGCTCGATAGTGGGATAGTTCGGCCATCTTGTAGCCCCTGGGCGTCTCCCATTGTACTGGTAAAAAAGAAAGGGGGTGGGCTCCGGTTCTGTGTTGATTATAGGAAACTCAATGAGGTTACTGGTGTAACCCTGGTAATATTAACTAACCCGGGTAATATTAACCCAGTGGTTATCCTGTTAATATAATATATGTTAAATATATGTTATTATTTTGTATTTTGTATATCTTATTTACCTCTGGGTAATATGTTCTACATATACCATTATTTCATGTATGGGTAATATGTAGAACTCCTGTCTATGTGAACTGGGAACTGTGGCTTGGCCAATCAGGAAAAAGGTCAGGGTTGATGGGACTGGGTTTAACCAGGTGTGGGGATTGAGCTCTCGAGACCAGGAAGGGAGAGGTTGAGAGAAGCAGGTGGAAGAGTGTGCAAATGTTTGACACACCATTGCTAAGTTGTATCCAGTATAGTGTTATCAAGTGTTCTGGCCTAGAACACACGCTGAACATTATATGTGATGTCGGGGAATTGTGCATGTTAGATAGGCATGCCTAATCAATTGCTCCACATTGGACTGGGTCTTGAGGCTAGCTGGCTAAGCTAGGTAAACAGTAGCAGGGCCCGGATAGCTAACCCGGAAACCCACTACATTCAAGAACAGGATAAGCGGTCTGTGCTACCAGGGCCTGTACAGACTTCGAGAACAGGATAAGCGGTCTGTGCTACCAGGGCCTGTACAGATTTCGGGAACCAGATAGCAGTCTGTGCTACCAAGGCCTGTACAGACTTCCTCTGGCAGCGTGGGAGGCCCACCAGGACTTCACATTGCATCGTGCTCAATCTCCACTTTCTCCTTTCCCCCCACCTGAACACTGACTCCGGACCGTGAGTACTTTGGCTCATTAGAGCTGAAGATTAAATGGGATTGTGAGTTTCCCATCAATCAGGCCTGCAACGGGGGTTTTTGTTTGTTTGTTTTTGTTTATTAGATGCCGGCTTAGGTATATTAGTATATTGTATTATTGTACAGGATATTTCATTTGTAATTAGCTGTATCATTAATGCCATTTTGGATATAGGTTTTCATTTATATTTCCTTTTTTGATATTGAGCACATGGTGCCTTTGAGTTTGAACCTGAGTACAGAGTAACAGCTCTGTTATTTTGTTTTCCTTTTTTGATAGTGAGCACACGGTGCCTTTGAGAGACAATACTCTATTTATTAACTAACTAACATTTTCTTTATTCGGTAATGTGTATATATATACACACGGTGTATGTAATATATAACACTATGTTCAATACAGATTATTTTTATATTTAAAGTTAAGTGTCTGGCTTGATCATTTCTATTTCAAAGGTATTGATGTTATATACCAAACAGATATTCGTATATTTCTATTATTAGATTAGTAAGAGCTAGGTGTTACGAACCTAGGGCCCTGCCCTCTAAGTCAACTGGGGTAAAAGGGGCTACATAAATGGAGGTTCCAGTGAGAATCTGTTTGGGTTTATAACAATAATATAGGTTAGAAGTCAAGCCAGTAGCACCATAAAAGGAATTGTTTAATTTACAAGGGAAAAATATATATATATTGTTTAATTTGCAAAAAGAAAATATATATATTTGTTTAATTTACAAAAAGAAAATATATATATTGTTTAATTTGCAGAAAGAAAATATATATATTGTCTAATTTGCAAAAAGAAAATATATATATTTGTTTAATTTACAAAAAGAAAATATATATAAATTGTTTAATTTGCAATAAGAAAATATATATATTGTTTAATTTGCAAAAAGAAAATATATATATTGTTTAATTTGCAAAAAGAAAATATATATATTTGTTTAATTTACAAAAAGAAAATATATATATTGTTTAATTTGCAGAAAGAAAATATATATATTGTCTAATTTGCAAAAAGAAAATATATATATTTGTTTAATTTGCAAAAAGAAAATATATATATTGTTTAATTTGCGGAAAGAAAATATATATATTGTTTAATTTGCAAAAGGAAAATATATATATTGTTTAATTTGCAAAAAGAAAATATATATATTGTTTAATTTGCAAAGGGAAAATATATATATTGTTTAATTTGCAAAAAAAAAATATATGTATTGTTTAATTTGCAGAAAGAAAATATATATTGTTTAATTTGCAGAAAGAAAATATATATAGTCTAATTTGCAGAAAGAAAATATATATATTGTTTAATTTGCAAGAGGAAAATATGTATATTGTTTAATTTGCAAAAAGAAAATATATATATTGTTTAAGTTGCTAAGAACAAAAAGAAAAAAAATCTATAAATGGATAAAATGGACACTCAAGCTGCGCTTGTGATGGAGCTTAAAGACTGGTGCCGTGGGGAGGGATTAAATGTGGCTCATGCGCTTATGGTCCTCATTTCAGAAGATGTTGATGTCACCAACATAGAAAAGACCCTGGGGACAGTAAAATGTCTGGGGCGAGTGCGTGTCAGAGGCAGGTCGTTCAGTACACAGCGAAAAAAGTTTATGATCCTGTGTGAATGTCGGGAAAAGGTAACGGGTGAGAATGTTCCCCCTGAAGTTATGCCTACGGATGGTGGCGAGGCGTGGCCTATAATCATAGTAGGAGAGACCCCCTCAGCCCCTGTGGATGATGCTAAATTCTACGAGAAGTTAGCAGGACTACTGTTTGCTGAGGGGAAGACGGAGGAAGACCTCCAGAACATGTTTCAGAGAGCAGACTCTCCCGTTAGCCCAACCGAATCCATCCTGCGCGCACTTAGTGAGTTGATGGACAAAGTAAAACCCCCCACTGAGCATAACAGCTATCGGCGCCTACGTCTGTTTTCTGGGACCTTGCCCACTCCATCAGGTGAAGAACAGTTTGAACACTGGTTAGAGCAAGCACGACTCATGGTAGAAGAAAGTGATGGCTCTGATAAAGAGAAGAGGCGGAGGCTGATGGAAAATCTCAAAGGCTCTGCACTAGAAATAGTGAAATCTGCACGAGCCAGCAACCCTGATGTTAGTCCTGGAGAATGCCTGGAAGCCCTGGAACATGTGTTTGGAACTGTGCAGTCTGGAGAAGACTTGTACATCCCGTTCCGAATGATGCAGCAGCAGCCAGGTGAGAAACTCTCTGACTTTCTGAGGCGTCTGGAGCAGTCACTAGACAAGGTGAGCCAGCGAGGTGGTATTCTACCAACAAATGTGGACAGAGCACGGATAGAGCAGTTGTTGCGAGGTGCAGTGGCCTCTGATCTAATGCTCGTTAATCTCCGCCTAAGAGAGAGGAAAGCAGCACCGCCCACCTTTCTTCAGCTATTGAAGGATATACGCTCAGAGGAAGAGTATGAGGCCTCAAGGAAGAAACTCTTCCCCGCTGTGCAGTGTGTTCCGGTGATGACAGAAATTGACGGAAAACAGGCTGAAATGCAGAGCCTGAAAGCTGAAGTAAAGGAGCTAAAGTCCTTAGTTGCTGCAGTGGCGACTAGGCCAGACCGAGGCAGGCAAGATACTGCAGAGAACATGGCTCTCAATGTAGCCACACCCAGTGAGCTTCGTCCTGACTCCGAGTTAGCGGCATTGAGGAAACAGATGAAGCGACTCCAAAACAAAGTCGACCAAAGAGTGACTCCCAGAGAAACTGCGGCTGCAGTCTCGACGTTGGACGTGTCAAGACCTGTCTCCAGCTATCCCCGAAGATCGCCAAAGGGTGCAGAGGAGAAATTCTGCTACCGGTGTGGCGAGGGTGGTCATTTTGCAGGGAGGTGTCAAAACCCTGAGAACCAGGCTAAGGTTATCAAGAGACTAATTCATGCCCTGAGAGTAGCAAAAGACCAGCAGCAGACAGGTAGTGTCACCCATGGTAACAAGAACTGTGACGTGAAAAAGAGTGCAGTTACCTTACAGAGTCCATCTATCCCTGAGGGTTTGGTAGGGCCACCTAGCCTTGTAAAGTTGAAGGTTAGTGGACAACCTTGCACCGCCCTGTTAGACAGCGGCTCCCAGGTGACTATAATTTTTGCACCCTGGTATCAGAAGTACTTATCTCATGTCCCAATCCAGCCTGTCTCTGGGCTAGCCCTCTGGGGTCTAAGTGAATCCAATATGAGTTACCCCTACCTTGGCTATGTAGTCGTAGATGTAGAGTATCCAGCAGAGGTGGTAGGTACCAGTCAGACTATGACAGTCCTTGCACTCATCTGCCCGAGCCCTAAGACTGCAGACCAGACATCTGTCATTGTAGGGACCAATGCTAGTCATGTAAGACAATTGGTGAAGCAGTGCAGAGACGGTGGGATTGATGTGACTTCGACCTTAGGCGTCCAAGCTTGTGCTGTAGGAGACCAGGGTACTTTGAAGCGCTCAGATGAGATGGTGGAGGGAGAAGATAGAGTAGGCTCAGTGCGGTGGAAAGGACCAGGTCCGTTGACTTTACCCGCTGGTGGTGATGTGCAGGCTGTGTGCAAAGTTGAGCTAACACAGGCAGTAGGCCAGGAGATCCTAATGCTAGACGCCTCACCAATAGCCCCTCTCCCTGCTGGTGTGTCACTGCAGCCCATGGTAGTGTGTAGCCAGGCCATGGACAGCAACAGTTTCAGAGTCCTACTAAAAAATGACTCTCTGAGAGAAACAAGGATAGCAGTGGGAACGGTGATTGGGTATCTGCACCTGGTGGATTCAGTCACTGTCATCCCGCCCAAAGAGACAACCTCATCAGAGTTTGATGAGAGCAGAATCAACTTCGGAGACTCGCCTATCTCAGAAGAGTGGAAATCCCGTCTTCGCCAAAAACTGTCGCAAAGATCTCATGTCTTCTCCATGGAAGAGTGGGATGTCGGACTAGCTAAAGGGGTAGAACACCAGATCCGTCTCTCTGATCCTCGCCCATTCCGTGAGCGTTCACGACGACTGGCACCTGCAGACATTGAGGACGTGCGAAAGCACCTACAAGAGCTCCTGCAAGCCGGGATCATAAGAGAGTCTCGGAGCCCCTATGCCTCACCAATCGTGGTTGTGAGGAAGAAAAATGGAACAGTCAGGATGTGCATCGATTACAGGTTGCTCAACAGTCGTACCATCCCAGACCAATACACAACCCCTTGCATTGATGATGCGCTGAATGCCCTGACAGGAAGTCAATGGTTCTCCGTCCTCGATTTGCGAAGCGGCTATTACCAGATCGCCATGTCGGAGGAAGACAGAGAGAAGACGGCGTTCATCTGCCCATTAGGGTTCTACGAGTTTGAGAGGATGCCACAGGGCATAAGTGGAGCCCCAGCAACCTTTCAGCGGTTAATGGAGAGAGCAGTAGGTGACATGAACTTACTCCAGGTGTTGGTGTACCTTGACGACCTGATTGTCTTCGGGAGGTCTCTAGAGGAGCACGAAGAAAGGCTGCTCAAGGTCCTGGATCGCCTCGGAGAAGTCGGACTGAAACTCTCCATAGACAAGTGTCAAATCTGCCTGCCGAGAGTGAAATACCTGGGTCACATTGTGTCCGCAGAGGGTGTCGAACCTGACCCGGAAAAGATAGAAGTGGTTACCAACTGGACTCGCCCGACGAACCTGAAGACCTTGCAATCCTTCTTAGGGTTCTGTGGCTACTATCGGCGTTTCATAGCCAATTACGCTGCCATTGTGCGACCACTGACGGAGCTGACAAAGGGTTATGCACCCACGCAGAAGAGCAGAAAGAACGCCCACGATAGGAGTAAGGCGTACATCAAAGAATCAGAGCCTTTTGGAGAACGATGGGATCAGCCTTGCACAGATGCGTTTCACCAGATCATACAATGTCTGACGCATGCACCTGTGTTGGCATTTGCAAACCCCCAAAAGCCTTACATCCTACATGTTGACGCTAGCTTGAAGGGACTTGGAGCAGTGCTCTACCAAGAGTACACAGAGGGCCTGCGACCAGTGGCTTTCGCAAGCAGAAAACTGAGTGCATCTGAGCAGAACTATCCAATCCACCAGTTGGAGTTCTTGGCGCTAAAGTGGTCTGTAGTAGACAAATTGCATGATTATCTCTACGGAGCCAGATTCACAGTACGTACGGATAACAATCCCCTTACCTACGTGCTCACCACAGCAAAGCTCAGTGCAGTAGGGCATCGATGGCTGGCTGCCCTGTCCACCTATGAATTTGATGTACAGTACCGCCCGGGCCGACACCATATAGATGCAGACCTACTGTCCCGGATCATACCTGAGGAAGAAACCCGTAATGAATGGGTGACTCTATCACAGACTGGAGTAAAGGCCATCGGCCAGCGAATCTCTATCCCTGAGACTCACGGCTGCCCACAGAGGTGTGTCGACCAGTTGGGAGCTTCCCCTCAGTGCATCCCAGACATCTATGCGTTTCCAACCCACTTGGAATCCGAGTCGTTGAGACAGATGTCAAAGCAAGAGCTTAAGAGAGCTCAGGAAAAGGATGTCGATATAGGACCTGCTATCAAGGCCGTGAAGCAGGGGAAATGGCTTGAAGATGAGGATGCAAGTCCAGAACTCTCTAAGCTCAAACGAGAGATGGGAAAGTTGACCATGAAAGAAGGTATGTTGTATCGGTTGAGCAAGCGACCTTCTGGAGATGTTGTCACTCAACTTGTACTCCCAAAAGAGTTCAGAGAAATAGTGTTGAAGGCCATGCACAACGATTTAGGACACCTTGGCATTGAGAGAACTGTCGACCAACTGAGGAGCAGATTCTTCTGGCCGAAGATGTCTGTAGAAGTGGAACAGTACATTAAGAACTGTGGAGAGTGCATCACTCGTAAGTCCCTTCCTCAGCGAGCAGCTCCACTACACCAGATCTTGAGCAAAGGTCCAATGGATCTTGTGTGTATTGATTTTCTCTCAATGGAACCCGACAGTAAAGGCATAAGCAATGTGTTGGTGGTCACAGACCATTTTACTCGCTATGCTCAGGCTTTCCCCACCAGAAGCCAGAAAGCACATGTTGTCGCAAAAGTACTGGTGGAGAAATACTTTGTACATTATGGGCTGCCAGCAAGAATCCATTCGGACCAAGGCCGTGACTTCGAAAGTCGACTGATCCGGGAGATGCTGCAAATGATGGGAGTACGGAAATCCAGAACCACTCCGTATCACCCACAAGGAGACCCACAGCCCGAACGCTTTAACCGCACGCTATTGTCAATGCTGGGCACGCTGAGTCAAGAAAAGAGGCGGCAGTGGAGTCAGCAAGTACCTTACTTAGTGCATGCATACAATAGCACCAAGTGCGACTCCACCGGATACTCTCCGTACTTCTTGATGTTCGGAAGAGAAGCAAGACTTCCTGTGGATGTGTGTTTTGGTACGTCACCGGATGGCAAGGAAAGAGGTCACCACATCAAGTATGTGGCTAAGCTGAAAGACGACCTGCAAAGAGCCTTTGAACTAGCTTCTGCCGCAGCTGACAAAGTACACCAGCGAAACAAGAAGTCCTATGACAAGAGAGTGACCTGCCAAACCTTGGAACCTGGTGACAGAGTGTTGTTAAGAAACCTGGGGTTGAGAGGAAAACACAAACTCCAAAGCCGATGGAGTGCTGTTCCTCACGTGGTGGTGAGCAAAATGCCCAACTTACCTGTTTACAGAGTGAGTCCTGAAGATGGAATAGGACGCACAAGGACCCTACACAGAGATCATCTCCTACCCATTGGACAACTGGTACGGATGCCAAGAACGGAGAGTGACCACAACACACCTGTGAAACCAAGAACTAGGGCAGGAACTATCAAGAAGCAACAACGTATACCGTCTCCTCCTACAACAGAAGAGAGTGAGCCGACGTCTGACTCATCCTCTGAAGTAGAGTATGTAAGGGAGCGCAGACCCTACAGTACCTACCTGGAAGGGATCCTGAAGAAAAGGACTGTGCGAGAGCCAGCTGTCGTCATCCCTGATGAAGAACCAGTCGGGGCTCCTGACACATGCGAGGATGAACAGAGCGGAGAGGAGCCATCTCCTGAGTCAGAGTCTACTGAGTCAGAGTCTCCTGAGTCAGAGTCTCCTGAGTCGGGGTCGGACATACAAGGAGGGCACGCTAGCAGCTCTGAAGAAGAAGTTGTGCCTGAGACACAAACCAGGCCTAAACGAGCAGTAAATCCAATAATTAGACTCACCTATGATGAGCCAGGTAAATCCAGAGACAAACCGTTGACCATAGTGCACAGAGGTATGGTTATAAAGATCAAACAACGTTAAGAAGCGAATGGGTCAACTCCTTAGTCTGTTAAATGTTGTGTCTTATGGGGACATACAGACCTTTGGAAGGGGGAGGGTGTAACCCTGGTAATATTAACTAACCCGGGTAATATTAACCCAGTGGTTATCCTGTTAATATAATATATGTTAAATATATGTTATTATTTTGTATTTTGTATATCTTATTTACCTCTGGGTAATATGTTCTACATATACCATTATTTCATGTATGGGTAATATGTAGAACTCCTGTCTATGTGAACTGGGAACTGTGGCTTGGCCAATCAGGAAAAAGGTCAGGGTTGATGGGACTGGGTTTAACCAGGTGTGGGGATTGAGCTCTCGAGACCAGGAAGGGAGAGGTTGAGAGAAGCAGGTGGAAGAGTGTGCAAATGTTTGACACACCATTGCTAAGTTGTATCCAGTATAGTGTTATCAAGTGTTCTGGCCTAGAACACACGCTGAACATTATATGTGATGTCGGGGAATTGTGCATGTTAGATAGGCATGCCTAATCAATTGCTCCACATTGGACTGGGTCTTGAGGCTAGCTGGCTAAGCTAGGTAAACAGTAGCAGGGCCCGGATAGCTAACCCGGAAACCCACTACATTCAAGAACAGGATAAGCGGTCTGTGCTACCAGGGCCTGTACAGACTTCGAGAACAGGATAAGCGGTCTGTGCTACCAGGGCCTGTACAGATTTCGGGAACCAGATAGCAGTCTGTGCTACCAAGGCCTGTACAGACTTCCTCTGGCAGCGTGGGAGGCCCACCAGGACTTCACATTGCATCGTGCTCAATCTCCACTTTCTCCTTTCCCCCCACCTGAACACTGACTCCGGACCGTGAGTACTTTGGCTCATTAGAGCTGAAGATTAAATGGGATTGTGAGTTTCCCATCAATCAGGCCTGCAACGGGGGTTTTTGTTTGTTTGTTTTTGTTTATTAGATGCCGGCTTAGGTATATTAGTATATTGTATTATTGTACAGGATATTTCATTTGTAATTAGCTGTATCATTAATGCCATTTTGGATATAGGTTTTCATTTATATTTCCTTTTTTGATATTGAGCACATGGTGCCTTTGAGTTTGAACCTGAGTACAGAGTAACAGCTCTGTTATTTTGTTTTCCTTTTTTGATAGTGAGCACACGGTGCCTTTGAGAGACAATACTCTATTTATTAACTAACTAACATTTTCTTTATTCGGTAATGTGTATATATATACACACGGTGTATGTAATATATAACACTATGTTCAATACAGATTATTTTTATATTTAAAGTTAAGTGTCTGGCTTGATCATTTCTATTTCAAAGGTATTGATGTTATATACCAAACAGATATTCGTATATTTCTATTATTAGATTAGTAAGAGCTAGGTGTTACGAACCTAGGGCCCTGCCCTCTAAGTCAACTGGGGTAAAAGGGGCTACACTAGAAAGGACGCATACCCCCTCCCTAGGATTGATGATGCCCTGGATAGCCTTTGTCATGCTTGTTGGTTTTCCACCCTGGATTTAGCGAGCGGCTATTGGCAGGTGGAAGTAGACCCGAAAGACCGCCATAAAACTGCATTCACCACCCGTCAGGGGCTATTTGAGTTCAATGTGATGAGTTTTGGCCTTTGCAATGCACCCAGCACTTTTCAGAGGTTGATGGACCTAATTCTGGCTGATTTGCAGTGGACTACCTGCTTAGTGTATTTGGATGATATAATTGTATTTGGGCGCACTTTCCATGAACATCTAACACGCCTGAGTGGTGTGCTGGAAAAACTTCAGCAGGCCAACCTTAAGGTTAAACCATCCAAGTGTGACTTGTTTTCAACGAGAGTCCAGTACCTCGGACATGTAATCTCTAGTGAGGGAGTGGAGCCAGATGCTGCTAAAGTGGAGGTAGTCAGAGAGTGGCCTGTTCCTACCAGCCAGACTGAGGTTAAGAGTTTTTTGGGACTAGCCTCATATTATAGGCGCTTTGTGAAAGGGTTTGCTGACATTGCCCGGCCTCTGCACCAGTTGACAGAAAAGGGGAGGCACTTTCGCTGGAGTGAGGACTGTCAGGGAGCCTTTGAGCAGCTCAAGTGTAGTTTGATTACCACCCCTGTTTTGGCTTATCCCGACCCCAGTAAACCATTTATCCTGGATACGGATGCAAGTGACGTGGGGATTGGGGCAGTATTGTCTCAAGAGGAGGGAGGACTCGAGAGAGTAATAGCATATGCTAGCAGGGCTCTTACAAAACAGGAACGTAAATATGCCACCACTAAGAAAGAACTTCTGAGTATGGTAGCGTTTACCAAATACTTCAAGCACTATTTGTTGGGTAGGGAGTTTGTGTTGCGAACTGACCACAATTCTCTCCGTTGGCTTCATAACTTTCAGGACTTGGAGGGGCAGTTGGCTCGTTGGCTTGAACAATTGGCCAATTTCCAGTATAAAATTGTGCATCGTCCAGGCAAGCTACACAGCAATGCTGATGCCCTTTCTAGGCTGCCGGCTTTTTTGGAAAAAGAAAAATCTGACCAGAAGGCCTCTCAGGCAATAACAGACAGGGCTGCTGTAAGGATGTGCGCAGTACAGGAAGCTCTGCCTTCTGTAGTGTCCAGTGGGGAAAAAGAGACTGATGAGTTAACCGATGCACAGATGGCCGATAGTGAGTTAAGACAAATAATTCACTTTAAAAATCAGGTTGGTTCTGGTGCAATACCGGTAGACGCTGGCCTGCAGAATTATGCTACTGTGTGGAGTCAGCTCCAGGTGCAGGGGGATAGGCTGGTGCGGATTCCTCCTGCAAATTCCGATGCAGCCTCTCGGGTACAGGTGGTGCTCCCGCAGTCAATGGTGCCTGGGGTTTTAGAGCAGCTGCACAATGTCTCCACCGGGGGGCACTTGGGGGTGCAGAAGCTGCAAGGGAAAGTTAAAGACCGGTTCTATTGGCCAGGCTGGTTTGGCGATGTCAAGAGATGGGTTAGAGAATGTGTCGATTGTGGTTCAAGGAAGAGTCAGGGGAAGCGGCCATGTGCACCCTTACAGACCTCCAGGGTATCTAGGCCTTTTGAACGGGTGGCACTCGACATTCTTGGCCCCCTCCCCGAGACCCCTGGGAAAAATAAGTATATTTTGGTTGTGGGGGACTATTTTTCCAAATGGACAGTCTTTTCCATTGCCTAATCAGGAAGCACGGACAATTGCCAAAGTCTTGACCGAGGAGTGGGTGTGTCGTTTTGGGGCGCCAAGGAGTATCCACTCCGACCAAGGTCGTAACTTCGAGTCAAACCTATTCAGGGAGTTATGTAGGCTTCTGCACATGCAGAAAACAAGGACATCCCCCTACCACCCCCAGTCAGATGGCCTGGTGGAGCGCTTTAATCGAACCCTTATGTCCATGTTGTCTCTCTTTGTGGAGGACAATCAGTTAAACTGGGACACACTGTTGCCTTATGTTATGTTGGCCTATTGTAGTAGTGTGCATGCTAGCACCTCCTTCACCCCATATAAAGTACTGTTTGGACAGGAAATTGTTCTGCCAGTAGATATTATGCTGAAGGTGGGCAATCAGGAGTCCTGTGACTCGGTGGACAATTATGTGTCTAGGTTGCGGGATACATTGTCCACGGTGGTGGAAGCAGTTAAAAGGCACCAGGCCAGGGCCTCGGAACAGCAGAAAAAGTCCTATGACTTTAGGGCCAATTTTCAATATTATTCCGAGGGGGAATTGGTTTGGGTTCAGAATAAGGCCAGGAAGCGTGGGGTGTGTCCGAAGCTCCAGAGGCGGTACAAAGGTCCCTTTAGAGTGGTGGAGAGGGTGACAGATGTGCTTTATAGGCTAGTGCTAGTGGAGGGAGGGCCAGAGAGTGTGGTTCACTTCAACCGACACAAACCTTTCACCTCTTTTTTGACAGCCCCGTTAAATCCAGTACCAGCATCCAGGAGAGCTAATCCGAGGAGTGGGCCAAACCTGGCTAGCCGGCGTCAGTCCTCTGGGTTCCCGTTTGGTGCCAGTTGGGTCGGCCATCGATCTTCCAGCCGGGATGGCTCTGCGGGGGGGAGGCCACCACCGGAGGACCAGACAGGCGTTGATCGGGGGCCGGAGGACGCAGACGGAGCACAGGAGGAGCCAGTGGACCGGATCGGCGGTGAGGGTGGACCGGAGGACGCAGAAGGAGAACAGGAGGCCCCAGAAGACCAGACCGCCAGTGATCGGGGGCCGGAGGAGGCAGAGGGGGCTCCTGCGGCGACTGAAGCTGCGCCCCAGTCGGAGGTGGTGGTGTCCAGTCCGGGGCTGCAGGAAGGTCGGCCTGCAGGGTCTGTCGAGGAGGGACGTCCAGTACGCCAGCGGAGGGCACCCCGTTGGTCTTTAGACTACGACATGTTGGCATAGGACTCGAGGACGAGTCCTTTCTTTACATTCACATTTGCACTTAATATAGCATTTTGTATTACAGTCTATTTTTATAACTGTGTAGGCCTACTGTATATATATATATTGTATATGGGATATTATGTATTTTCTAGTTACCTTATCTGTATGATATCGTGCCCTTAATTAACCTGCATATTCGACTAGTCCTTTTATATGCCCTATTTATTATATAGCCCAGGCTGGTATATGTTGTATAGATATTGTGTGACCCATTGAAGGGGAACAGGGGAACCAAGAGGGAGGGGTAATTCGGACCTGGGGGAGTCTGCTATAATTAGTGTGTACAATTGATCCATTATCTCTACCAGTGTCTATTTGGGAGTGTGATTAGCGGGCCGTGTGTGTGATTAGGCATCTCCTTTGTATAACGTGCCGTGCCTCTTAAAGAGGGTGTTTTGACGTGGGTTACTGTAATAGGACGTATGCATGCTCATAATTGCGTGCCTCATATAAGAGGGTGACTGAGTTACGGTTGCAGACGACCTTTACGGGGTCCGATTAGTCCCCCCAATTAGAGACCCCTAGTACCTGTATGAATTACTTAGGTGTTGTAATAAAGTGTCTTATTAGACGTGAGGCCGTACCAAGCGAGAGAGGTGGCGGAGGATTTACAGCGAGAGTGTGGGCTGATAGCGGTAGGCGATGCCCTAGATATTTCACATGGACCAGAGCTGGTCGGATAAAGTGTGTGTGTGACTATTGTTGTGCATTGTGTATGTACCGTACCTCGTTCAAACTAAGGGTTGTTGCCCATATATAACGTGTGCTGTGAGATGTGCGCCACCTAGAGGTGAAGGGTTTACCTATAGATAGCTTCTTTCTTCCACCATAGGATCGAGGCCTCTGCCAAGAATCTTCGCAAACTGCATGCTACCATGTCCTCCCTCCTCACTCCCCCCCCACCCCCCCCTCCCTCATCTTTCTCTGCCGAAGACTTTGCGATCTTCTTTGAGGAAAAAGTGGAGAACATCCGCAGCTCCTTCTCCCAACCCCCACCCATTCCAAATGCTGAATCGAGAACCTCATCCTTCACTCTGTCATCTTTCTCTCCCATTACAGAAGCAGAGACCCTGACACTGGTAACGTCAAACCGTCCGACTACTTGCCAGCTGGACCAGCTACCCTCCCCACTCCTCCAGACCATAGCACCAGACATCCTCCCATTCCTAACTGCAACCATCAACTCCTCACTCAACTCGGGGGTGGTCCCCACCTCCCTAAAACAAGCCAGAGTCACGCCGCTCATAAAAAAACCAACCCTGAACCCTACCGTCATAGGCAACTACCGTCCTGTCTCTCTTCTCTCCTTCCTTTCTAAAACACTTGAACGTGCTGTATCCAACCAACTTACTGCTTATCTCTTACAGAATGACCTCCTAGACCCTAATCAGTCAGGCTTCAGGACTGGTCACTCCACAGAGACAGCCCTCATTGCGGTCGCAGAGGCACTTCACTTAGCAAAAGCGAAAGGCCTCTCCTCTGTCCTGATTCTCCTAGATCTATCTGCAGCCTTCGACACAGTCAACCACCAGATCCTCCTTGCGGCCCTCGCAGGAATGGGAGTGGCTGGCTCTGCGCTGACATGGCTGTCATCATACCTCAATGACCGCTCCTACCAAGTGTCATGGAGAGGGACCCTGTCGGCCACCCGCCCCCTGCGGACGGGTGTCCCCCAGGGCTCGGTTTTAGGACCCCTTCTCTTCTCCCTCTACACTAAATCACTGGGTAACATTATCACGTCTCATGGCTTCTCCTACCATTGTTATGCCGACGATACTCAACTCTTCCTCTCCTTCCCTCCCTCAGATATCCACGTCTCTGAGCGGATCTCGGCCTGTCTGTCCGACATCTCAGCCTGGATGACGTCCAACCACCTCAAACTGAACCTAAGCAAAACAGAATTGCTCCACCTGCCGGCCAAATCCTCCCCCCTAACCGACCTTTCAATCACAGTCGAGAATACAGCTGTGACTGCGTCCCCGACCGCCAAGAACCTTGGTGTTGTCCTCGACGACCAGTTGAACTTCTCTGCTCACATCGCAGCGACGACCAGAACCTGCCGATTCCTCCTGAGCAACGTCAGAAGGATACGCCCCTTCCTGACAAAAGAAGCCACCCAACTCCTCGTCCAATCAACAGTCATCTCCCGCCTCGACTACTGCAATGCACTGCTCGCTGGCCTCCCGGCCACTGCCACTAAGCCTCTTCAACTCATTCAGAACGCAGCGGCCCGCCTGATCTCAAACCTACCGAAGTCGGCCCATGTCACCCCACTTCTTAGGGACCTGCACTGGCTCCCCATTGCTGCACGAATCCGCTTCAAGGCCCTCGACCTAGCATACCGTGCGGCAAAGGGAACCGCTCCCGCCTACCTCCGGTCAATGGTCTCTAACTACACACCCTCAAGACCCCTACGCTCTGCATCTTCTGGCCGCCTCAGACCTACTCCTATCCAAGCTCCGGGAGGGTCATCAAAGAGAAGTCGCCTATTCTCAGTCCTTGCCCCACAATGGTGGAATGAACTACCCACCCCAGTTAGGACAGCCGAATCACGTCCAATCTTTCGCCGTCGACTAAAGACGCACTTCTTCAACCATTATCTGAATTAAAAAAAAAAAAAAAAAAAAAAAATCTAACCCTAACTAACCGTACTGTCATGCACTTGTCCTAATAAACTAACCTACACTGTAGCACTCAACACTTTGATGAACATTGTTGCTCAGCTGATAGAGTTGTGCCCTTCCTGATGGCTTGTCGTACAGAACTTGTAAGTCGCTTTGGATAAAAGCGTCAGCTAAATGACTAAATGTAAATGTAAATGTAGATGTGATAGTGCTGTAGTGCTGTAATGTATAGAGTGATTAACTTAGAGGTGATATAAATTTACCTGGGGGACGTCTGTCTATAAAACTGCATTCTCTGGTTCTATTAAACCCTGCATGTCACAGAAGGGAAAGGTGTATCGGCTTCATGGCTCATAGGTTTTAATTAATAGCTCAGATCATTATTTAGCATAGGACAAATGAAATAAAGTTGGTATTCCTTGTAAACCCGGTTGTGAAGTTGGCTATTTCAGGCATCTGGATAAATAGCAGTTTCTCCTGCTACTGGTATAACTCACGTATTTATTACAATAATTACAGGCCTGTATACACCCCCCTCATCCACACACCTTTGACACTTGTTGATAATTATCTTATTTTCCTCTGCCAACTTTCGCTTCCTTTCATTGCGCTGTTGTTGTTCAACTTGCTGCTTAATTGCTGTATGTGAGACATGCGGGCATATGATTATGATTATGATGATGATTATTGTTGTTATCATCATCATCATACAAATATTTGATTAATCAATACACAAAGTATTTAGTTCATGGATAGCAGGAGACATTAAAGGGGGATGCCACCTATTTTAAGAATTTGCTAATGTACTGACTCAATTGGCAGAGTCAGTGGGAGGGGAGTCGATGGGTGGTAATCTGGTCGTTGTAAACAGCGACTCCTACAGGTCGGTCAGGACGCCTGCACAGCAAGGACAGGAGATGGCGGGGGCAGTGTGAGCCTCCCACACGTTACACCTTGCCAATGAAAGTCCGGGCTGGCAGGTGAAAAGATGTGGCTGGCTGACTCCGCATGTATCGGAGGGGACATGCGATAGTATCTATCAACCCTCCCTACGACCGACCAGTGGGGGGCACATGCGAGCAACGATCAAGACAAGGGAGGGGGGAATTGGCACTACTAAATTGGGATGGGAGAAAAACACAGAAAAAGGAGGAGAAAAAGTGGATAAAAAAAATTTATTTGCTAATGTTATTCCCGTGTCCCAGGACAGTTCGGTCGATATCTGAGAACCCAGAAATCAGATTGTGGTTCTGAGATCAGATGATTCTGGATGAGGCCGTGGCACAGTGGAGCAGTAACATGTTGGGTTCTCACACCCAGATGAGGTTTGTAGTCTAGCATTGCTGACTGGCATGTACCAGAATCTGAACCTCATTTAGGTGTAGAGTGATTGATTGATTGAAATTACATTTTACTAACAGATTGCAGAATGGGTACAATACAGTACGGCTGCAATACACACAATTGTTAAGGGGATGCAGACCAGAGAAATACTTTCGTCTTGTTTACATCAGGGTCCCCCATTTTCAATTCATAATGAATCACACAAACCTAATTTAGGTGTAGAGCTCACACAAACCTCATTTAGGTGTAGAGCTTACACAAACCTCATTTAGGTGTAGAACTCACACAAACCTCATTCGGGTGTAAAGTTCACACAAACCTCATTTAGGTGTAGTGCTCACACAACCCTAATTTAGGTGTAGAGCTCACACAAACCTCATTTAGGTGTAGAGTTCACACAAACCTCATTTGGGTGTAAAGTTCACACAAACCTCATTTAGGTGTAAAGTTCACACAAACCTCATTTAGGTGTAGAGCTCACACAAACCTAATTTAGGTGTAAAGTTCACACAAACCACATTTAGGTGTAGAGTTCACACAACCCTCATTTAGGTGTAGAACTCATACAAGCCTAATTTAGGTGTAGTGCTCACACAAACCTCATTTAGGTGTAGAGCTCACACAAACCTCATTTAGGTGTAGTGCTCACACAACCCTAATTTAGGTGTAGAGCTCACACAAACCTCATTTAGGTGTAGAGTTCACACAAACCTCATTTAGGTGTAGAGCTCACACAAACCTAATTTAGGTATAGAGCTCACACAAACCTCATTTGGGTGTAGAGCTCACACAAACCTCATTTGGGTGTAGAGCTCACACAAACCTCATTTGGGTGTAGAGCTCACACAAACCTCATTTGGGTGTAGAGCTCACACAAACATATAACACAAGATGGCACAGCGTTCATGGTCTTCGCAGGAGCCCCAGATTCTACAGGACTCTCCCTTCGGTTTCCTGTTTCAGGGGACAGTGGTAACAAACTGGACATGTTCACACTGACTGACTGAACGTCTCGGGGCACCGGAGTTACTCATCACTGTGTCCATTATGAGAAGGTTGGTTGGTCCTCTCTGATGGAGAGGCGTAACAAACACTGGTATTTGTTCATTTGTAAGGCCCTTACTGGTAAGCTGCCTCCTTATACTACATCATTACTGGTAAGCTACCTCCTTATACTTACTACATCATTATTGGTAAGCTACCTCCTTATACTACATCATTATTGGTAAGCTACCTCCTTATACTACATCATTACTGGTCAACTACCTCCTTATACTTACTACATCATTATTGGTAAGCTACCTCCTTATACTACATCATTACTGGTAAGCTACCTCCTTATACTACATCATTATTGGTAAGCTACCTCCTTATACTACATCATTATTGGTAAGCTACCTCCTTATACTACATCATTATTGGTAAGCTACCTCCTTATACTACATCATTATTGGTAAGCTACCTCCTTATACTACATCATTATTGGTAAGCTACCTCCTTATACTACATCATTATTGATAAGCTACCTCCTTATACTACATCATTATTGGTAAGCTACCTCCTTATACTACATCATTATTGGTAAGCTACCTCCTTATACTACATCATTACTGGTAAGCTACCTCCTTATACTTACTACATCATTACTGGTAAGCTACCTCCTTATACTACATCATTATTGGTAAGCTACCTCCTTATACTACATCATTATTGGTAAGCTACCTCCTTATACTACATCATTATTGGTGATACAGGTATAAAGACACTATGGTAGTAAGTCATACTGGCGAGCAGCACAACTAGTAGGTAAGGGCTACAGATCACACCGTCTGGTCTGATCTGCGTTTCGTGGTAAAGCACTTGTTTTGGTGACTAACTACTTAGGATGTGTTTAATAACAAAAGCAACGGTGACACACATATCCTGGCATTTTCCCACAGTGACAGTACATCCGCTGTGGATGTACAACAGTTTCAGCTGACTGTCTCATACTGTGACACTTAAGGATGAGACAACGGATGATACCAACAGGCAATAAACCTGACTTCAAAATAACCTGCCAACTCATAGATGTTTTAAAAAAAAAACATGACACATACTGTACTTGGCAAGAACTGTGACTCAAGCAAACTCCTCCAGCTGTGCTCTTGTCCAAGTCCTTAGTACATTTTCTAGGCCGGGACACTTAAAGGGGAACTATCTTATAAATGGCCTTTTTCAGTGTTTAGCATTGTTTCCTAGCTATGTGGACTTATATTAATATGATCTATGTCTCTAATTATCATATTGGCGCATTCTTCCAATTCTCCTCTCACAATATTCACCCTCACTGAACTGAGTCATCTGAAAATGTGCTGATTTGTGATGTCAGAGAGACACCGCTGCATGATAATGTTCAGGCGAGGCAGTGGTTTACCATTGTGGTTGGAGCCCAGGCTCAAAACGGCCTAAGATCTTGAGGTAAAAAAATGCTGTTTTTGAGGACTTGATTAGAAATACAAAACAATGAATTAAAAAAAATAAAAAATTACAGAGGTGTTCCATAAACTCACAGGAATTGTGTAAAAGTGCCCAAATAGTGAAAGAAATAGTAAAATAGTTCCCCTTTAAGAATGAGACAATTATGTGTATGCATATATATATGTGTATGTGTGATTATATTGGGGGGGGGGGGCATGTTTTGTATTTATTTATTTTTAGACTTTTCTTTTTTCTTTTATTATTATTGTTTGTTTACTCAAACAAAAGAAAATGTAAACAATGTTGTATCACCTCAATGTTGTACAGATTCTAAATAAAAATATCTTTAAAAATATATATATATAATAATGAGCAGTTTATTTTTGTATGTGTCCTTTATTTAGACACTGTGGTCTCGTTGAGATTGAGATCTCTTTTTCAAGAGAGACCTGTGTACAATACACACATAAGAACACATTGGACAATCAAGTACTGTTTTTTTGTTTGTCTGTTCACATTATATATAAATGTGGCCAATATCAGATTCCAGTGTGAACTGACCATGCTCCTGAATTAATCTGCATGTGCAAATCTGTTTTCTTTCGTTCTATTCTATTTCGTTTCTGGGCATTGACCTTTGGTCAACGAGCGCGTGTTATAAGTAATATAGTTGTATGGGAATGTACAATGTGTAGCCTACGTGTTACAAATACGTACATATATTACATATTCTGCGTTTCGAAAGGACAATGGCGGTTGTCGACTTTCTCTTTTTCGACATTAAATTGGACCTAAAATATGTCTATCTCACAAGATTTTAGAGAGGTAGGTTTGTTGAATCTTGAGTCATATTTGACCTGCCTAGATGGTCTGGTCTGATCTATACGAGTCGCGGTGAAGCACTTGTTTCGGTGACTAACGGTGACACGCACACATCATGGCATTTTCCCACAGTGACAGAGCTGCTGTGGATCCACAAGCACAGTTTCAGGTGACTGTCTCACACTGTCACGCTTAAGGATGAGACAACAGATGATGACTTGTCACAACAACAAGTAATAAACCTGAAAACATGCCTGTAAATAACCTGCCGACTCTTGTATGCTTTAAAAAGTTGGCGAGAACTGTAATTCAAGCAACCTCCTCCACAGGTACTCTTGTCCCAGTCCTCATATTTCCGTATTCAGATCAAATTTTATAGCCTATATTTATGTCTTTCTACTATTACCCTGCCCATACCTGTACCTCCCCTCCCCCCTTGCCATGCTGCTATGATGACCGAATTTCCCCAGAGGGGATCAATAAAGGAATCTCTTATCTTATCTTATCTTAACAGGCCCACAAAACAGCACGTTATTCATGGCCTTCCAGGTGACACTCACTGTCTCATGCCGTGACACTTAAGAATGAGACAATTAATGTAAGTAATAAACCTGCCACACTTCAAAATAACCTGCCGACTGCTTTAAAAAGATGTGACACAAACTGAACTTGGCGAGAACTGTAAATCAAGCAAACCCCTCCAGTGGTGCTCTTGTCCCAGTCCTTAGTACATTTCTCAAGAACGTCTACAGCAGTGTTGTAGTACTCGAGTCCTGGACTGATTTTCAGGACTCGTGACTCGACTTGGGACTCGAGCATTGACTGCATTCGGACTCAGGAAGGTGCAGACTCTGACTTGTTAATTGATAAATACAGTTATTTATTTTTTGTAATAGAACCTAATCATTTGGCATACGATATTGATGGCTAGTGCATTTGTTTGGCTATTGTGTCACAAAGTCATTACAATCCCTTTGAAATGGTGACCGCTGTGTCATTTATGTTTAATGTATTAATGTAGAAAAATTTAGACCTTTTTCTATTTGTATGTCAGCTCTTTGACTGCCAGAGTGGCGGTGACTCAACCTTGATGACTTGGACTCGGGTAATGGGGCTCTTCTTTGGTGACTCGGACTTGGACTCGGACTGAGGGGACTGGGGACTCAAGACTCGACTCTGACTCGAGATGTTGTGACTTGACTACAACACTGGTATACAGTAGTGAAGTTAATGAATGAATGAATGAATGAATGAATGAATGAATGAATGAATGAATGAATGAATGAATGAAAAGGTTTATTTTTGAACATGTATTCTCCATATTCCTCCAAACAAATCACAATATCTAGCTCCGTCAAACAGAACAATCATAATAATAAAAAATTTAAAAATTATAAACAAAAAGTCAAGAGCAATGTATTTAGTTAGTTGACATGTTCAAAAAAGGAGTAAAAAGAAGCTAAGCTTATTGATCGCTACCCCCTTACATTTACATTTGTTCTTCCATTAATTTGACTAGATATAACATAATTTAGTATAATACATTAAAGAATATACTTTTACTTATAGTACAAAAAGAAAAAAACTTGATTCCCTTGACAGCAGTAGATACAATACAACACTACATAACACAATATAACATAACTTTACCCACACACACTACAACATACACACACAGACTGCACACATACACGTATATACATATACATTCGCCCCACTGATATATTTGATTGATTGATTGAAAAGTTTATTAACAGATTGCAGAATGGGTACAGTACAGTACAGCTCAATACATACAATTGTTAAGGGGATGCAGACCAGAGAAAGACTTTCGTCTTGTTTACATCAGGGTCCCCCATTTTCAATTCATCATAACATATATGACATACATGACATACAGATAGACAGTACTGCTACATCTATACATTTATGACATATCAGATTTGCAAATACAGTACTGTTTGTGATACAAAAGTGTCCAGAAAAAGAGTGTATATACATTTGGCGTAGAAACTGTACATTGGAGGAGGTTGGGTGGGTGGGGTGGGGTTGGGTGGGTTGGGTGAGGGCTGTACATTGGGGGGGGGGGGGGGTTGGGTAGGGGACACACACACATTTTACACTGTACATTGGAATACTGACAAAGCCTTACTTGGTCATTTACTGTACAACTAGGTTAGGACATTTGTAGGGGCCAGTTTCGAATTGCAGTCTCACGTAGGTGTTTCTTGATAGTGTTTTTGAAAGTGGGTAGTGATTCACATTCCTTTACAGCTTTAGGTAGGGCGTTCCACATTGATGTGGCATAATTGCGAAACGTGTTTAGTCCCTTGTTTGAGCCGAATCTGGGTTTTACATGATTTGTGGAGCTCCCTCTGGTGTTGTGATCGTGGTATTCACTGACCTTTGGGAAGTATTTTGACATGTACATGGGTACCTTGGTCGCGTAGTGTATCTTGTAGACCAGGCCCATTGCAAGTTGCTGTACTCTGTCGTCTACTCTAAGCCATCCTAGGTTGTCAAAGTGGGCAGGGGTGAGGTGGGTTCTAGGAGTTAGGTCAAGCAGTAGTCTGACTAGCTTGTTTTGAGTGTGTGACAATAGTGTGTCTGACTCTTAACCACCAAAACCTGCACAGACTACAACATATGACATATATCATGCCAGTTCTGGACTGTTTTTATTTGGACTTTTCCATATTGATGTGTTAATATCAGGGAGTGGCGTCATCATTTCGTTGTGTTGGTGTCGTACACAGTGGTAAGGACAATAAAACTTCTTAACCCTTTCACTGCCACACTACAGAAGGTTAACCCTTTACTATCACACTAAATCAAATCAAATCAAATAAAATGTATTTGTAAGGCCCGACAACACACGTTAATGTCCCCATGGGCCGTACATGTCTTCTTTAAACAAGTCAAGAAGAAACATCACAATAAGTCAAGAACAAAACAAGAACGTAGTGTTGCAGTAAAAACAGTTGGTTGGCATGCACTCATGTGTGTAGTGAAACACAGATGAGTGCATGCGATAGCAACTGAACATTTTGAAAAATTAAAGATAGAGCTGATAGCGATAGCAACTGAACATTTTGAAAGATTAAAGATAGAGCTGATAGCGAATCTATTTGAGGCACAGGGGCGGCGCAAAGAGGGTCGCGTCCTCCCAGTCTTGATCACGGGACGTTCAGCGCTCCGGTCATCACTCCGAGACAGCCGGAGACAGGGAGACAGGGGGCGGCGCAGAGAGGGTCGCATCCTCCCGGTCTTCATCACGGGACGTCCACCACTCCGGTCATCACTCCGGGACAGCAACTCACAGGGAGACAGGGAGACGGGACAGGCGTTATACAGCTCGCGTGATTGTGATGGGCGAACATAGCAATAGATACAAGTGGTAAGCATATATGTGGATAGAATAGATATATGAAGTAAGCATATTATGTGAATAGAATAGAAGTACTTAACCCAGCAATGAAACCACGTTGACAGACCACAAACCATGTTGACAGACCACGGACAGAAAACGGTAAGAAGCTGATCCATGGCCTCGGTGGTGCACGTAGAACAGTCACTGCAATCTTGGCCAAGACCCCGAGACATCCACCACCTTGGTCAGCACTACGAGACAAGCACTCAGAGAGAAGGGGGGGGGGGTTGGGACAGGGGTTAGAGAGTTCCCATGTTTGTAGTGGGCGGAGATGGAGCAATAAATACATGTAGTGAGCATATGCATACATGGTGACAGTAGAATCATAGTATATAAGAAAATTGTGAAATAGAGTAATAGATAGAAGTACTGCAGGCGTATCTAGACCCAGCACTTCAGTAGGGCACAGAAGGGCACCAAAAACTATGAAGCGGGCGCGCGTGGCGCGACCGTGTGAAATATTTGTCCGGTTTTGGCCGGTTTGTGGGCGAAAATGGGTGGATTTTGTAACTATTTTTTTTAAACTTTATTTCGGTTTTAGGGTTAGGTTAGGGTTATGTTATTTAATTATTTGGGGGAGCCAGCCCCCCAAACTCCTGAAATGCATAGAAATCTATGAAATAAATAAAACAATCTGACATTTATATTAAAAAGAGCTAGCCCCCCAAACCCCTAAAATACATAGAAATCTATGCATTTTGGAACAGTTACTTAAAGTTTAAAGTGCTTTACTTGCATTGAACATTGCATTGAACATTGAACATTGAGGAGACATCATTAGAAAGCACAATGTATGTTTCCATAGTTACGCAGATTACACACAATTGTACATCTCCGCTGAACCAAATTATCACACAGCTATAAACTCCATTTCCGCCTGTCTCTTAGCAATAAACAAATGGATGACGAACAACTTCCTAAAATTAAATGAGTGCAAAACTGAAATCCTACTAGTCGGTCCTATAACAAAAAGAGAAATGTTACAGAGCAATATGGGGCAACTTACTCCTTGGATCAAACCCAAAGTTACAAGTAAATAACCTACACTGGCTTCCGGTAACATTTAGAATTGATTTCAAGGTCCTCCTCCTTATATACAAAGTATAAACATTGCGATCATCTACTATTGAAGGTTCCAAGCCACAGTCTAAAGAAAATCGGGGATGCAGCCTTTGCTAACTATGCACCAAAGTTATGGAACACACTACCTATGGACATTAGGGAAGCTAGATCTCTTAATATTTTCAGAAATAAGCTAAAAACTTACCTCTTCACCATAGCCTTCTAATACACCCCGCTGTTGATTGTACTGTAGCACTATTTTACTCTGGCCATTCTATTGCATAATTTTACTATCTATTCCAGTGGTTCTCAAACTGTGGTACGCGTACCACTAGTGGTACTTGGTGGTACTGCTGGTGGTACTTGAAAACATTTCCAAAAAAGCTAAAAAAAAAAAAAAAAAAAAAAAAATTGCAGTCAGGCCACTGAACTTAGAAGCAGGCCAGGCCAGTGTTTCTGGTTGCGGCGGCGCGATAGTTAGATAACCTAGGTGGGGAACAACCAGGAGATCACTGTGACAGAGAGTAATGCAGTCTAAACAGTCATAAATCTTTAATTCAATTCAGCCCTGATCATAACCATTTCTTTTTAGATTTCTTGTAATGTCAGATAAAAAATGAAATACTCCCACTTTTCTGAAAAGAGTTGGTGTTAAATCTGACATTACAAAAAATCCATAAAAATATGTGTTGCTGCTAATCATTGACACATGCCTAGCCTGTAATAATCCCCCCAGAAAAATGTACTTTGCATTTGATATATTGTAAATATTTTACTTTTTGTGTGTTTTTTAACAATAATTTGTGATGCCATCACACAAACTGGCATTTAAAGGGTAAACATTCAAAAATGTATTGAATATGTTTTTTCCTTTCTTTTTTACAATAATTTGTGATGCCCATCACAAACACTGGCATTTAAAGGGTAAACATTCAAAAATTCCTGCACCAAAATGCAGGAAATTTAGTTTTTGTAACCAAATAATTGTGTGTGAGTGTGAGAAAGAATGACGGACAATTGCTTGCTGTGTGTGAGAGAGAGAGAGAGAGAGAGAGAGAGAGAGAGAGAGAGAGAGAGAGAGAGAGAGAGAGAGAGAATTAAGTACATTTGCTGAAATACAGTTGTTCTTAATTTTCTCACTTGCTATGTGAGAATGTTAGTTATTATGTTCTCAATGCCCCTTGCATTGTATGAGTTGTGTGGAAGCGTTTGCTAGTTCTAGTGCTATCCCTTTGTACATTGTGGCTGTGTCTGACAAAAGTTAACAATAAATAATGGTATTAGGAATACATTTGCCTCCTGCGTGAACTGTGCATAGCTGAGTAGACTGTATTTTAACGCCGGTCATATGGTGGTACTTGGAGAGCCAGCTACGTTCTCAGGTGGTACTTGGTGTAAAAAGTTTGAGAACCACTGATCTATTCTACTATTCTATTATTGCACTGTATTATTGGTGTGCAAACCAGTCAACTTACAAAAAAGAGCCTGTTGGAGGATTTCAACAAGATAAATGCGACAACATTGCAAAATATTTCACTATAATATTTCAAAGTGAAGTAAAAAATATTATAATAATTATTTGATCATGTTAAATGATCATTTGATCATGTTAAAAAAGGGGAAATAAAAAACATTTGTAAAACAAACAACATTTTTTATTTTTTATTTTTTTAATCAGTGGGAGCACGTGCCCTACTGATAGTGGTCTAAATACGCCGATGGTGCCGTATGGATACAGGATGAGATACAAGACAATAGCTCAGGGCCGTATGCCCTGTGGGGGCAGGAGAAGTCACTCAGAAGGTTCAGCACTGCCGGCTAGACAGAAGACGGTATGAAGCTGTTCCATGGGACCGGTTGAGACAGAGACAGAGGTTAAATAGACATTAGGGATGTCCCGATCCGATCACGTGATTTTTTTTTTTTTTTTTTTTCAACAAACATGACCATGTTCACGCCTTAAAGACCAGCCAAATTTCCAGACATTTTTTATTTATTTTTTTAATCCCAATTTCTCACATTACATTCACCCTGAATGTTGACGTTATCCAGGTGAAAAGTTAACTTCATTCAAGCGAGGCATTGCAATCCTTGACATAAATCATTGTATTGTGGCGATAAGAAAGTAGCGAGCCAGAGACGTGGTTCGAGTTGAGGTACTTTACTTCTCACTCACATAGCATTTACAAATAACAACAAAGTTAACCCGGAACCGGAAGTGGTATTTAACCTGTCCCCTAAACAGTAAAACCCACACTCTTAAAGGCACAAGCCCACCTTGGTGAATGTCTCTTAATATAGGTCACCACACAGGCCCCCCCAGAATTCACCCATACAAAAACTGCAACTAATTAATAGCCAGTGAACAGTCCATCAGTGAACAGATCACAGCATGAAATAGTCAACGTGGAGGGGGACGGATCAAGCGGCCGAACCGACTGCGCTTAACCAGAGGGGGACTAAGGGAGATAAGTGGGACCAGCGGCCGGGCCCCGGAAGGGGCCAAGGCCGGAACAGAGGACAGGGCAGGGGTCTGAGCCGAAACCGGGGGGCGCCCCCGCCGCGGGGGCAGGGCCAACTTAACTGGTTCGTCCTTGTCCAAGTGAGCAGGCTTAAGACGGTCTATAGTGACCCGCTCCGGCCTGCCTCCCATGTCCACAACAAAGTTTTTAGTGCCTGCCTCCAGGACACGGAAAGGCCCGTCATAAGGGGGCTGCAGCGGGGTCCGATGGCTGTCATGCCGGATGAAAACATATTTGGCCAATGGCAGGTCCCTGGGGATGTAGGACTGGGGAAGGCAGTGGCGGGATGTTGGAATGGGAATAAGTGCATCGGCAACACCCCGGGACACTGTTCGATGGGAGGCGACGGACCAGGACGCTGTGGCCTCCGGAAGAAACTCCCCAGGGACCCGCAGCGGCTGGCCGTACACCAGCTCGGCGGACGAGGCCTGGAGGTCCTCCTTGGGGGCAGAACGAAGACCAAGCAAGACCCACGGGAGGCGGTCAACCCAGTCGCCATCCGTAAGGGCAGCCCGAAGAGCGGCCTTCATGTCCCTATGGAACCGCTCACAAAGTCCGTTGCCCTGCGGGTTGTACGCCGTAGTGCGGTGGATCTTCACCCCCAGGTGCTCCGCAACTGCAGTCCAGAGCTCCGAAGTGAACTGGGGGCCCCTGTCGCTTGTGATGTCCCCCGGTGTGCCAAAGCGGGCCACCCAGCAGCCGATGAACGCCCGGGCCACCTCCGCTGCCGTAGTGGAGGACAGTGGAACAGCCTCCGGCCACCTGGTGGTCCTGTCCACCATGGTGAGGAGGTGAGTATATCCATGGGAGGGGGGCAGGGGGCCCACCAGGTCCACATTCACATGGTCGAACCGCCTCTCCGGCACTATAAACGGTGCCAAAGGGGCTTTGGTATGGCGGTGCACCTTGGCACGCTGGCACGCCACACATGAGCTAGCCCAGGTCCTAACATCCTTCCGGAGGCCAGGCCACACAAACTTGACCCCCACCAGCTTAGTCGAGGCCTTCACACCTGGGTGGGAAAGGCTGTGGATCATGTTAAAAACCCGGCGCCGCCAGGCCGTAGGCACCATAGGGCGCGGTTGGCCAGTGGAGATGTCGCAGAGGAGAGTGGCGTTAGCTGTGTCGAACAGCACATCCTCCAGCTGCAGTGCGGTAGGACCCGTCCGATAGGCCTGAATGTCTGAGTCCGTGGCTTGGTCTGCCGTCATGGCGGCATAATCGAGTCCCAAGTGGACGGACCCGATGACCGCCCGAGAGAGGCAGTCGGCGACAAAGTTGTCCTTGCCCGCCACGTGCTGAATGTCCGTGGTTAACTCGGAGATCGCCGATAGCTGCCGCTGCTGACGTCCCGACCACGGCTCCGAGGTCTTGGCCATGGAGAACGTTAGCGGCTTGTGGTCCACAAAGGCAGTGAACTGGCGGCCTTCCAACAGGAATCTAAAGTGCCTGGTGGCGAGGAACAGACCCAGCAGTTCCCTGTCGAAAGTACTGTACTTACGCTCGTTGTCACGGAGCTGTTTGCTAAAAAAGGCCAGTGCCTGCCAGGCACCGCCCACCCACTGCTCGCACACCGCCCCCACTGCATAGTCAGAGGCGTCTGTCGTGAGGGCGACCGGGGCAGTGGGAGAGGGGTGCGCCAGCAGAGCAGCGTTGGCTAGCGCGGTCTTGGCAGCCCCAAAAGCGCCGTCCATCCCCGAAGACCAATCTAACTCGTCCTTGGGCACTTTGCCCCGCAGGGCCTCATACAAGGGCCGCATGAGGTGGGCAGCATGGGGAAGGAACCGGTTGTAAAAGTTCACCATGCCCAGGAACTCCTGTAGAGCCCGTACGGTGCGGGGACGAGGAAAACTGGCAACGGCCTCCACCCTGGCGGGGAGTGGGGTGGCTCCCTGTGGAGCGACGTGGTGTCCGAGGAAGGTGATGGAGGACTGCCCAAACTGGCACTTGGTTGGGTTCACGATGAGGCCGTGCTTACTGAGCCGCTCAAACAGCTGCTGGAGGTGTGTCATGTGCTCCTCTATGGACGTACTGGCTATAAGAATGTCATCCAAGTACACAAACAAAAACGGCATGTCCTGGAGCACAGAGTCCATCAGGCGCTGAAACGTCTGCGCCGCCCCCATGAGCCCGAAAGGCATTCTTAGGAATTCGAAAAGCCCAAAGGGTGTAATGACAGCCGTCTTTGGCACATCCCGTGGATGGACCGGCACCTGGTGGTAACCGCGCACCAGGTCCACCTTGGAGAAGATGACAGCCCCTGCCAGGTGGGTAGAGAAGTCCTGTATGTGCGGAACAGGGTACCGGTCGGGGGTTGTGGCGTTATTAAGGCGACGGAAATCGCCGCAGGGGCGCCAACCTCCGCCAGCCTTTGTAACCATGTGTAATGGAGAAGCCCACGGGCTGTTAGAGCGGCGCACAATGCCAAGTCGCTCCATGGTGGAAAACTCCCCCCTGGCGATTGCCAGCTTGGCTGAGTCGAGGCGCCGGGCCCGGGCATAGACTGGGGGGCCCTCTGTGGTAATATGGTGTTCCACACCGTGTTTGGCCACTGCAGATGAGAACGTGGGTGTGGTGAGGTCAGGGAACCCGGCGAGCAGGCGTTCATACGGGTCCCCGGTGGCAAGTGTGTTTAACAGGCAGAGAGCTCCGCCCCCCCCAACCGCCCCAAGTGTGCAGGGGTAAGAGGAAAAAGAGAGGGCATCGATCAAGCGACAGTTTTTAACATCTACCAGCAAGCTGAAAGCACAGAGGAAGTCTGCTCCCAGGAGCGGCGTGGACACCGCAGCCATCACAAAACCCCAGCCGAAACGGCGCCCCCCAAAACACACCTCCACATACCTGGTGCCGTAGGTACGTATGGGCGTACCGTTCGCTGCGTCCATCTGGGGCCCGTGTCTGCCGTCCATGGTGTCCACGCCCTGTGCCGGCAGGATGCTGCGTTGCGCGCCCGAGTCCACCAGCAGCCGCCGGCCAGACAAGGAGTCGGTGATAAACAATAGCTTGCAGTCATGGCCGGCACCCACAGCCACTAATGAGCGCCGGCCCTGGCGTTTCCCTGCCCCTTGAAACTGCATGGCTTGCGACACTGCTTGGCCCGGTCCCCAAACCTGGCATGGTAATAGCAGAGCCCATCATCGGGTTGGCGTCGGGCTGTCACCGCAGCAGCGGTGTCTGTATAGGCCTCCAGTGGTGGGGCAGAGGTGCCCTGGTGGGGCAGCAGCGCATGGACAAACTGCTGCTGCCTGTTGGCCAGGAAAACCCTGTCCGCTTCTGCAGCCAGGCCGCGATAGTCCTTGGTGGAGGAGAGGAGGGAACTCGCCAGTGCTGTGCGCACAGGCACTGGAAGCTGTCGCAAGAAAATGTGTGTAAATAGAAAAGAGGGATCAGCTGATCCCAGTACAGCCAGCATTTTTTCCATCAACTCCGACGGTTTGCCATCGCCGAGGCCGCTGAGGGACAGCAGGCGGTCCGCTTTCTCCAGTTCTGACAGTTCATACAGCTTCAGAAGGAATGTCTTTAGCGCATTGTACTTGTCAGCTGCCGGCGGATCCTCCAACAGCATCATCGCCCGTGCCGTCGTTGAAGCATCCAACGCCGCCACAACATGGAAGTACTTAGTTAGATCCTGTGTTATTCCTCTCAGCTGGAATTGGGCTTCGATGTGTTGAAACCACGGCCGGGGATTATGCTGCCAAAAGTCGGGCAACTTGACGGTCGCAGCGTAAATGTTCGCTTGTAGCATGTTAGCGTCGTTAGCATTCGGCGCGGGAGCTTGCGGTTGCGCGACGCCGTTGTCTTGAGACATAACGCTAAATGCTGTTAACGTTACAAATGTTCTTCACAGGGTCACCAATGTGGCGATAAGAAAGTAGCGAGCCAGAGACGTGGTTCGAGTTGAGGTACTTTACTTCTCACTCACATAGCATTTACAAATAACAACAAAGTTAACCCAGAACCGGAAGTGGTATTTAACCTGTCCCCTAAACAGTAAAACCCACACTCTTAAAGGCACAAGCCCACCTTGGTGAATGTCTCTTAATATAGGTCACCACAGTATAATTAAATCAAAGGAAATGCGTTTGGGTCTGAGAGTGTGGCTGGTCTGCCGTTCTGCAGCTGGATACTATTGGTTTTTTTGGCAAAATTCTTCTGCTCTGTGTGACAATAAATAAATGAATGATGATATGCAATTTAAAACCAAAACTAGGGCCTCAGTATGAGTTTAAGACGTGAACATGGTCATGTTTGTTGAATAATAATTTAAATCGGTAGATACTCAAAATCACATGATCGGGATCGGATCGGGAGCAAAAAAACGTGATCGGGACATCCCTAATAGACATCCTAACTAAACTAGACAGATTAATCTAAGGGTCAGTCCCCGACCAGGTGAGATCAGGGTAGATTGAAGGAGAGAGAGAAAAGATGGGTCTTAAGCAGGGATTTAAAAGCTTCGACAGAGCAGGCGCCCCTGACGACGGCAGGTCATTTGTTCCACAGGTAGGGAGCGCAGTAGAATTGGGTAGGCCTGAAAAAAGTGCATTACAGTAGTCTAGACGTGATGAGACAAACTACACACTACAGAAGGTTAACCCTTTCACTTCCACACAACAAAGGGTTAACCCTTTCACTACCACACTACCAAACGGTTTAACCCTTTCACTGAGACAATACAGAATGTTAACCCTTTCACTGCCACACGACAAAGGGTTAACCCTTTCACTGCCACACTACAAATCAAATCGAACCAAATCAAATGTATTTATAAGGCCCGACAACACACGTCAATGTCCCCATGGGCCGTACACGTGCTCCCCAAACAAGTCAAGAAGAAACATCACATCAAATCAAGAACAAAACAAGAACACCACAAGGTCAAAAAAAAATTAAAAATTAAAATTAAAATTAAAATAAAAAAAAAATGGTAAAAAGGTTTAACCCTTTCACTGCGACAATACAGAAGGTTAACCCTTTCACTGCCATACGACAAAGGGTTGACCCTTTCACTGCCACACTACCACACGGTTTAACCCTTTCACTACCACACTACAGAAGGTTAACCGTCTGTAGTGTGATAGTGAAAGGGTTAACCATTTGGTATGTCTGGGGATCAGTCCAAACCCCCCACCCCCTCTCGGGACCAACCAGACCTCCCTGGGTCACTCTGCTCTGAACGGAGATGTCATCCGAACAGAGATGAGTGATGTCATCCGAACAGAGATGAGTGATGTCATCCGAACGGAGATGAGTGATGTCATCCGAACGGAGATGAGTGATGTCATCCGAACGGAGATACAGTAAGTGATGGCGTTCGAACGGAGATAAGTGATGATGGCATTCGAAACGGAGATGAGTGATGGCGTTCGAAGCCCCTTGTAGAGTGCGTTCCACGTTCAAAGAACTCTCAGACCGACGTTCTCTGAAGCCAGAGGGCTATGCTGTCAAAGGCACTCTACTCAAATTTATGACGGCCCTCCCAACAGGCTACTTCAGATACAGCAAAGTGCTGTTTTAGGCACCGTGAAACTGTGAAACACGGGTCACAAATCGTAACCGTGTTGTCATTTACTGTCACAGAGTAATACCCAAAAGAGAACATGTATTTTAAACTACAGCCTGCGAGAAATATTGAATGCAGTGGCGGACTTAGGAATGGGCAACATGGGCAGCCACCCGTCCTGCTGAGGGACATCTGTGTGTTTTCTATCTGTCAGGTCAATTAACCTCGTCAGAGTGGGCACCCTGTTTGTGACTGGAAGCTCAACAAATCATGTTAAACCCAGATTCGGCTCAAACAAGGGACTAAACATGTTTCGCAATTATGCCACATCAATGTGGAACGCCCTACCCAAAGCTGTAAAGGAATGTGAATCCCTACCCACATTCAAAACCGCTCTTAAAGAGCACCTACGGGAGGCTCCAATTCGAAACTGGACACCGTAAATGTCCAAACCCCCCACCCCCTCCTAATAGGCAGTCTCCTCCCCACCGTTTTAAATTCCTCTGCATCACCATGTGATAATTTTAAATGGGAAGTTAACACCAGCCTCATAATTAGCAAAGCCCACCAGAGGCTCCACTCCCTGCGCCAGCTTAAAAAGTTTGGTGTGTCCAGGGAGGCGATGCTCAGCTTTTACAGAGCCACTGTGGAGAGTGTCCTTACCTTCTCAATGACTGTGTGGTACGGAACACCACCGTCCATGATAGGGGACATCTAGAAAGAACTGTACGCACAGCGTCAAAAATCATCGGCTGTGATCTCCCCTCTGTGGCCTCCATTTAACCCCCTTCCCTCTGGCAGAAGACTCCAAAGTCTCCCGAGGCTGTCCGTCACCTGAACTCAAGTACAAATGTACAGGCACTTTGCACCACAAGGGCTAGCACCAGCCGACAGGCACTTTAAGGCATTATGCACTTTAAACTGGAACACTGAGCTATTTATTTTAGGTACTGTAGCATTTTTTTCTTTTTAATTGTTTGTGTAAAACTTTTATTGTGGGGATTGTATTGCATGTATTCTTGTGTTTTTATATTGTATGTTTTTATAATGTATGTGCTGGCACCAAGACAAATCCCAATCAACCATGTGTTGAAATGGCAATAAAGTTTTCTATAATCTATTACCTGAAAAGCTGCTCTTTTCTGCGTTCATTAATATGGTGTCTACAGAGGAAGACGATAAGATAAGATAAGACAAATTCTTTATTGATCCCCTTGGGGTGTTATAGCAGCATGGGGGAGGGGAGGTACAGGTATGGGTAATAGCAGAAAGACATAAATACAGGCAATAAAATAAAATCTGAACATAATCTAAGAATAATAAGAATGGCGTCTTCTTCCTCAGACACTGAATAACGGGTGCTGGCTATCGGAAATCAATACCGTCAAGGTGTTTCGATTGAATCAAATCAATACTACCTGGTATTGATTTTCGAAAGGTCAACGTGGGTATAAAACAGGAGGGAAGACTGTCAAGTTTTAAACTGTGGATACCAAACAGAGAAGGTAAAGACGACTTTGAACTGTTGAACAGTAATCCAGAACTATTTTATTGCACTGTAAATAAATAAAAAATGCAATCTATTCTATTCTACTATTTTATTGCACTGCACTATTGCACTATTTTACCCTGTCTATTTTTATCTTACTCTTTTTTATTATTGTCTATTTAAAACTGAATCAAACCATAAACAAGGTGGCCTGTTGGGATGTTAGATCCTAATGTGAAAAACTGTGATTTTATATGTCTGCACTTTATGTGGTCATTTTATGCGCCTGTCTTTTTTCTGTCGTGAAGCACTTTGAGCTGCAGTTTCTGTATGAAAGGTGCTATACAAATAAAGTTTATTACTATTATTATTATTATTGAAAGGGTTTCGAGACACACAATGCCAAGAAAAAGGCTCTTTTGGCTCCAGTCGTAAACGCAGCTCCGCTGCGCGTTGAACGAGTGGAGCCAGAGCCAGAGGCCTTCACCAGCAGCCCTGTCAGCACCTGCACCACGAGTACTGAAAGACAGACAGTAATGTCGGTGTCGGAACTGACTGCAAGGTACTGATATTGATATTGAAAATCTTTCAACACACCACGCTGTGATGTCTGTTAATTGGCCATCATTACACGCTCTACAAGGAATTAATTTGGCTTTTACCATCATTCACAAAACCCTTTTTGGTCTGCCCCCTCCTTATTTGATACACCTGTTCAAATCGTCATCTACTCCTTATAACACCAGAGCTGCTCACCATATCTCTATAACACCAGAGCTGCTCACCATATCTCTATAACACCAGAGCTGCTCACCATATCTCTATAACACCAGAGCTGCTCACCATATCTCTATAACACCAGAGCTGCTCACCATATCTCTATAACACCAGAGCTGCTCACCATATCTCTATAACACCAGAGCTGCTCACCATATCTCTATAACACCAGAGCTGCTCACCATATCTCTATAACACCAGAGCTGCTCACCATATCTCTATAACACCAGAGCTGCTCACCATATCTCTATAACACCAGAGCTGCTCACCATATCTCTATAACACCAGAGCTGCTCACCATATCTCTATAACACCAGAGCTGCTCACCATATCTCTATAACACCAGAGCTGCTCACCATATCTCTATAACACCAGAGCTGCTCACCATATCTCTATAACACCAGAGCTGCTCACCATATCTCCATAACACCAGAGCTGCTCACCATATCTCTATAACACCAGAGCTGCTCACCATATCTCTATAACACCAGAGCTGCTCACCATATCTCTATAACACCAGAGCTGCTCACCATATCTCTATAACACCAGAGCTGCTCACCATATCTCTATAACACCAGAGCTGCTCACCATATCTCTATAACACCAGAGCTGCTCACCATGTCTCTACAACACCAGAGCTGCTCACCATATCTCTATAACACCAGAGCTGCTCACCATATCTCTATAACACCAGAGCTGCTCACCATATCTCTATAACACCAGAGCTGCTCACCATATCTCTATAACACCAGAGCTGCTCACCATATCTCTATAACACCAGAGCTGCTCACCATATCTCTATAACACCAGAGCTGCTCACCATATCTCTATAACACCAGAGCTGCTCACCATATCTCTATAACACCAGAGCTGCTCACCATATCGCTATAACACCAGAGCTGCTCACCATATCTCTATAACACCAGAGCTGCTCACCATATCTCTATAACACCAGAGCTGCTCACCATATCTCTATAACACCAGAGCTGCTCACCATATCTCTATAACACCAGAGCTGCTCACCATATCTCTATAACACCAGAGCTGCTCACCATATCTCTATAACACCAGAGCTGCTCACCATATCTCTATAACACCAGAGCTGCTCACCATATCTCCATAACACCAGAGCTGCTCACCATATCTCTACAACACCAGAGCTGCTCACCATATCTCTATAACACCAGAGCTGCTCACCATATCTCTATAACACCAGAGCTGCTCACCATATCTCTATAACACCAGAGCTGCTCACCATATCTCTATAACACCAGAGCTGCTCACCATATCTCTATAACACCAGAGCTGCTCACCATATCTCTATAACACCAGAGCTGCTCACCATATCGCTATAACACCAGAGCTGCTCACCATATCTCTATAACACCAGAGCTGCTCACCATATCTCTATAACACCAGAGCTGCTCACCATATCTCTATAACACCAGAGCTGCTCACCATATCTCTACAACACCAGAGCTGCTCACCATATCTCTATAACACCAGAGCTGCTCACCATATCTCTATAACACCAGAGCTGCTCACCATATCTCTATAACACCAGAGCTGCTCACCATATCTCTATAACACCAGAGCTGCTCACCATATCTCTACAACACCAGAGCTGCTCACCATATCTCTATAACACCAGAGCTGCTCACCATATCTCTATAACACCAGAGCTGCTCACCATATCTCTATAACACCAGAGCTGCTCACCATATCTCTATAACACCAGAGCTGCTCACCATATCTCTATAACACCAGAGCTGCTCACCATATCTCTATAACACCAGAGCTGCTCACCATATCTCTATAACACCAGAGCTGCTCACCATATCTCTACAACACCAGAGCTGCTCACCATATCTCTATAACACCAGAGCTGCTCACCATATCTCTATAACACCAGAGCTGCTCACCATATCTCTATAACACCAGAGCTGCTCACCATATCTCTATAACACCAGAGCTGCTCACCATATCTCTATAACACCAGAGCTGCTCACCATATCTCTATAACACCAGAGCTGCTCACCATATCTCTATAACACCAGAGCTGCTCACCATATCTCTATAACACCAGAGCTGCTCACCATATCTCTATAACACCAGAGCTGCTCACCATATCTCTATAACACCAGAGCTGCTCACCATATCTCTATAACACCAGAGCTGCTCACCATATCTCTATAACACCAGAGCTGCTCACCATATCTCTATAACACCAGAGCTGCTCACCATATCTCTATAACACCAGAGCTGCTCACCATATCTCTATAACACCAGAGCTGCTCACCATATCTCTATAACACCAGAGCTGCTCACCATATCTCTATAACACCAGAGCTGCTCACCATATCTCTATAACACCAGAGCTGCTCACCATATATATAACACCAGAGCTGCTCACCATATCTCTATAACACCAGAGCTGCTCACCATATCTCTATAACACCAGAGCTGCTCACCATATCTCTACAACACCAGAGCTGCTCACCATATCTCTATAACACCAGAGCTGCTCACCATATCTCTATAACACCAGAGCTGCTCACCATATCTCTATAACACCAGAGCTGCTCACCATATCTCTATAACACCAGAGCTGCTCACCATATCTCTATAACACCAGAGCTGCTCACCATATCTCTATAACACCAGAGCTGCTCACCATATCTCTATAACACCAGAGCTGCTCACCATATCTCTATAACACCAGAGCTGCTCACCATATCTCTATAACACCAGAGCTGCTCACCATATCTCTATAACACCAGAGCTGCTCACCATATCTCTATAACACCAGAGCTGCTCACCATATCTCTATAACACCAGAGCTGCTCACCATATCTCTATAACACCAGAGCTGCTCACCATATCTCTATAACACCAGAGCTGCTCACCATATCTCTATAACACCAGAGCTGCTCACCATATCTCTATAACACCAGAGCTGCTCACCATATCTCTATAACACCAGAGCTGCTCACCATATCTCTATAACACCAGAGCTGCTCACCATATCTCTATAACACCAGAGCTGCTCACCATATCTCTATAACACCAGAGCTGCTCACCATATCTCTATAACACCAGAGCTGCTCACCATATCTCTATAACACCAGAGCTGCTCACCATATCTCTATAACACCAGAGCTGCTCACCATATCTCTATAACACCAGAGCTGCTCACCATATCTCTATAACACCAGAGCTGCTCACCATATCTCTATAACACCAGAGCTGCTCACCATATAGATAATTCCCAGTGTTAACACTTCCTTCGGTCAAGCCTCCTTCCAGTTTGCTGCTCCCAGCAGTTGGAATGAGATGCAAAATACTTTGAAAATGGACAAATTGATCCCCCTCACTACTTTTAAGGACGTCATGTATTAAATATCTTGTAATTTGATTTGGTTGTTTGTTTGATGTGTGTTTTGATTATTTCCCTTTATGTGATGCATTTATCGCGTCTCTTTTCTATTTTTATTTTATAAATGTTTTGTCCCCTTTCCCCGTTACCCTTCGAGAGGCTCTTTTGTCCATTCACCAGGCCGCCAGTGTAAATGAGAATTTGTTCTTAATGAACCTGCCTGGTTAAATAAAAAAATACAATTAAGTGAAAATACATGGTGTTTTAGCCACTTGAAGCCAAAGGCAGTGGCGAATAAGCAAAATATGGCAACCAAAAGATGTTGTATCAAGGCAGGTGCAACGTAGGACCCACGTCAAACACACTATACTGTCCTTGGACATACTGTTTTCTTAGACCACCTCAATCTCAGTTTAGTATACTCTACTCTATCTACTCTACTCTACTCTACTCTACTGAGGGTCAAAGTTGTGGAACTCTTTGCCTCCACATATTTTGGAGTTTACTTTTCTGAAGTATAAAAGAGCACTGAAATCACATATCCTACAGTAGCTCACCAATACTTTCCATATGGGCTCCCTATAAAAACTGTGGTCTGAAGGCTTTCTTTTCATAGAGCTTGTATTATCTTTGTTGTATAAATTTTAAATGTTTTCCTGTCATTATTTGTAGTTTCTTTACTTTTATTTTCACTAAACATGAAGCCGTACGGCATAAGTGCCTACTTCTGTGTCTATCTGTAGACCTGCTTATATCATGTATTATGAATGAATGTTCCTTGTGGGGGGGGGGGGTATATTTTATATTGATGTAATCTGACTCTAATTTAGCTTCTTGGAGAATGCCATACAAGCCCCTAGAGCGTTTTTAGGCAATTCTTCTTCACATGTCTTTGTGGATTATATTGTAAATATGTAATTGTTTTTTTATGTGTAAATAAACTAAACTAAACAGGAGGACTGGACTAGGGCTTAAGCCTTTAGCTCCAGTTATTACTAGTGTAGACAGCCTACTTACTACACAGCAGTGGTGTTCAAATCCCATTCAAACACTAATGGTGACGGGAGGCCTGTTGAGACTCATACTGGACCCCAGCCGTGTCGACGCTACCCCTGGATACTTAAGACACACTGCCACCTTGTGGCTGTAAAACTGCCACATCTGCTGCTCTGAAGCTTTTACCAGGACACTCCGATAGATACAGGTTAGGGTGGATGATTTAGTCCAAGGGACGCTCATCTGAGAGGAGCTATAGCCAAGATGAGGAGCACGTTCAGCCACAGTGTTTCTGACTCTTAACCACCTAAACCTGCACGGATTACAATGTATCAAATCAAATTCATTTGTAAGGCCTGACAACACACGTTAATGTCCCCATGGGCCGGACACGTCTTCTTAAACAAGTCAAGAAGAAGCATAACAATAAGTCAAGAACAAAACAAGAACACCATAAGGTCCAACACATTTTAAATAAATGAATGAATGCAAACACTCCCAGACATACCCCACGCAAAGGTAAGGAAAAACTCACTAAAACCTAACAATAGGGGGAAAATGCACCACAGGCAGTGTGGAGGAGAGAAACCTTAGAAGGGCCATTCAAGGGGGGATCTCCCTTCTTAGATGTCGGTGATAGTAGTGTTGCAGACTGACAGTTGGGAAGCATGCACTCAAGTGTGTAGTGAAACACAGATGAGTGCATGCAATAGCAACTGAACATTTTGAAAAATTAAAGATAGAGCTGATAGCGATGGCAACTGAACATTTTGAAAGATTAAAGATAGAGCTGATAGCGAATCTATTTGAGGCACAGGGGCGGCGCAAAGAGGGTCGCGTCCTCCCCGTCTTAATCACGGGACGTTCAACACTCCGGTCATCGCTCCGAGACAGCCGGAGACAGGGAGATAGGGGTCGGCGCAGAGAGGGTCGCAACCTCCCCGACATCATCGCGGGACGTCCAGCACTCCGGTCATCACTGCGAGACAGCCGGAGACAGGGAGACAGGAGGGCACGCAGAGAGGGTCGCATCCTCCCGGTCTTCATCACGGGACGTCCGACACTCCGGTCAACACTCCGGGACAGCAACTCACAGGGAGACGGGACAGGCGTTAGACAGCTCGCGTGATTGTAGTGGGCGGACATAGTAATAGATACAAGTGGTAAGCATATATGTGAATAGAATAGATATATTAAGTAAGCATATTATGTGAATAGAATAGAAGTACTTAACCCAGCAATGAAACCACGTTGACAGACCACAAACCATGTTGACAGACCACGGACAGAAGACGGTAAGGAGCTGATCCATTGCCTCGGTGGTGCACGTAGAGCAGTCACTGCAATCTTGGCCAAGACCCCGAGACATCCATCACCTTGGTCAGCACTACGAGACAAGCACTCAGAGAGATGGGGGGGGGGTTGGGGGGGGGTTAGAGAGTTCCCAGCAGACATGGGAGAAAATAGACATCCTAACTAAACTAGACAGATTAATCTAAAGGTCAGTCCCCGACCAGGTGAGATCAGGGTAGGTTGAAGGAGAGAGAGAAAAGATGGGTCTTAAGCAGGGATTTAAAAGCTTCGACAGAGCCCTGACGATGGCAGGTAATTTGTTCCACAGGTAGGGAGCGCGGTAGACAAAGGCTCTGTGGCCGGCGGATTTCTTTTTAACCCTAGGAATCGATAGAAGCCCCGCATTTTGTGAGCGCAGAGCATGAGCGGGCGAGTATTGGGAGATGAGATCGGATAGATAGAGCAGTGCAAGCCCATTTAAAATGTTGTAGGTGAGGAGTAGCACTTTAAAGTCAGATCAGGCTTGAATAGGAAGCCAGTGTAGGGTGGACAAAACAGGTGTGATGTGATCAAATTTTCTAGTTCTAGTTAGTATCCGTGCAGCCGCATTTTGCACGAGTTGAAGATTTTTGATGCTTGAATTAGGTAGGCCTGAAAAAAGTGCATTACAGTAGTCCAGACGTGATGAGACAAAAGCATGAATCAGCCAGAGTTAAAATGGGGCGAATTTTTGCAATATTACGATGATGGAAGAGGGCAATTTTGGTGACATTTTTTATATGTGCATTAAATGAGAGGGAGGAATCAAAAATGACTGAGGTTTTTTTATGGTGGAGCTCTGGGATACATGTTATCAATGTATGACAAGTATCAATGTATGACGTATATCATGGAAGTTAGGGTTCCTTGTGTATACGGTTTACTTTTACTCTTACTCACAGTATATATTCAGATTCTAATTTCTCATACAGACCCTCATCTGCACCTTTGTTTACACTGTTTATTTTGTCCACATATTTTTATATTCAGATCTAATTGTATTGCCTATATTTATGTCTTTCTACTATTACCGTGCCCCTCCCCCCTCACCGTGCTGATATGATGCCCATTTTCCCCCCAAGGGGATCAATAAAGGAACATATTAGCTCATCTTATCTTTGCTTAAGATACGATTCAGTATAATTGCACAAGGTTGGGAGATTACGGTGGAGAACGTGAAACCTGCTTGATCAAAATAGCCTCTTCGTCTGCCATCTCTTGCTGTAGTATCTTCTGGTGAAAGGCAATAATAGTGAAATTAACCCTTTCCCGACCACACGGCGGAAGGTTAACCTTTCACTACCACACTACAGATGGTTAACCTTCTGTCGTGTGGTAGTGAAAGGGTTAACCTTCTGTAGTGTGGTCGTGAACGGGTTAACCCTTTGTCGTGTGGCAGTGAAAGGGTCAACCTTCTGTATTGTCGCAGTGAAAGGGTTAAACTCGTCCCTCATCCTGCCTGGGGACCCCGCGGACTGACTCCATCCGTGAAGCACGTCAGGATGACATCATCCGGCCTCCGCAGCCCCTCCCACTGAGACGTTTGAGACTGAGGTCGTTTTAAAGACAACCAGATGACATGAGACATGTTCCAGGTGCAGAAACTGGGTTTTATTCTAGAGTAAACTGGGATCTACTCACAGCTGACCTTCATCAAGGTGGTCCCTTGTCATGACAATTGAAATGTGTCCCAGCTGCCATGAAACCGAGCCACGAGAGGATTAACGATACTGAGATCGATAACGAGAGCATCGACGATACTGAGATAGATAACGAGAGCATCAACGATACTGAGATCGATAACGAGAGCATCAACGATACTGAGATAGATAACGAGAGCATCAACGATACTGAGATAGATAACGAGAGCATCAACGATACTGAGATCGATAACGAGAGCATCGACGATACTGAGATAGATAACGAGAGCATCGACGATACTGAGATGGATAACGAGAGCATCGACGATACTGAGATAGATAACGAGAGCATCAACGATACTGAGATAGATAACGAGAGCATCAACGATACTGAGATGGATAACGAGAGCATTGACGATACTGAGATAGATATCGAGAGCATTAACGATACTGAGATAGATATCGAGAGCATTAACGATACTGAGATAGATATCGAGAGCGCCATCAACGATACTGAGATAGATAACGAGAGCATCAACGATACTGAGATAGATAACGAGAGCATCAACGATACTGAGATAGATAACGAGAGCATCAACGATACTGAGATAGATAACGAGAGCATCAACGATACTGAGATAGATAACGAGAGCATCAACGATACTGAGATAGATAACGAGAACATCAACGATACTGAGATAGATAATGAGAGCATCAACGATACTGAGATAGATAACGAGAGCATCAACGATACTGAGATAGATAACGAGAGCATCAACGATACTGAGATAGATAACGAGAGCATCAACGATACTGAGATAGATAACGAGAGCATCAACGATACTGAGATAGATAACGAGAGCATCAACGATACTGAGATAGATAACGAGAGCATCAACGATACTGAGATAGATAACGAGAGCATCAACGATACTGAGATAGATAACGAGAACATCAACGATACTGAGATAGATAACGAGAGCATCAATGATACTGAGATAGATACTGAGAACATCAACGATACTGAGATAGATAACGAGAGCATCAACGATACTGAGATAGATAACGAGAGCATCGACGATACTGAGATAGATAACGAGAGCATCAACGATACTGAGATAGATAACGAGAGCATCAGGGATACTGAGATAGATAACGAGAGCATCGACGATACTGAGATAGATAACGAGAGCATCGACGATACCGAGATAGATAACGAGAGCATCAACGATACTGAGATAGATAACGAGAGCAGCCATCGACGATACTGAGATAGATAACGAGAGCATCGACGATACTGAGATAGATAACGAGAGCATCAACGATACTGAGATAGATAACGAGAGCATCGACGATACCAAAATAGATAACGAGAGCATCGACGATACTGAGATAGATAACGAGAGCATCGACGATACTGAGATAGATAACGAGAGCATCAATGATACTGAGATAGATAACGAGAGCATCAATGATACGGAGATAGATAACGAGAGCATCAACGATACGGAGATAGATAACGAGAGCATCAACGATACTGAGATGAATAGCGCCGGCTTTGGGATTTAAAACCACGTGGGATACCAGCGTTGGGTTGCAAAAGGAAAACAGTACTGATGTGTTTTGTGGAAATCATGGATGAAATCACAGAATCCGCCTTTAAATATATATGCATATAATCCTTTTTATATATAAAAATTAAGAAAACACTAAGCTTCTTACCGTCTTCTACTATCATGCACTCTTCCTAGTATACTAATAGGTCTTTACTACAATGCACTCAACACTGCAGCACCCAAGTTTCAACACTCTGATGAACATTGTTACTCAGCTGATAGAGTTGTACCCTTCCTGCTGACTTGTCGTACAGAACTTGTAAGTCACTTTGGATAAAAGCGTCAGCTAAATGACTAAATGTAAATATCTGTAGATGTTACGGTTACATTTGCACTCTGATTGGATGCCAAACTTATTTTCGTTGAACTGTACTTGTGCTGTATGATGACGATACATTTTAATCTAATATAATCTAAAAATGGAACTCAGAAATACATTTACATTTAGTCATTTAGCCGACACGTGCAAATACATGTGGAAGACCACAGGATTGTAAACTTTTGGAGGAACTTGCAGACATGCTATTTATTTCTTTATAGTAGAGTCATTACTGCCATGATAGGATTAACAGAGACACAGCTCCACACCGAGGCGATAAAGATCGGGGCCAGAGTTGTGTTACTGGGATGTTCTGTGTGGCTGCGTTCACACTGCAGGCAGAAATGGCCCGAATCTGTGTGAGCAGCACAAATCACATGGAATCTGATCTTTTCCTTTCTGATTTGGGCCACTTCTGTGGTCTTACATCAGATAGAGGTCCGATTTGTTTTAATTAGCTGGCCTGCATTCAACTTAGAAATGAAACCGTATACACTGTGACCTCAGTGTCCTCCATTTTTTACATCTTCTTTATTGTTCATTTGCGCATGTGGGTGAGTTCAGGAGCGTGACCGGTTCACACTGGAATCTGAGACCGGCCACATTTAAGAAAATAAATAAATAATGTGAACAGGCAAACAAAAAAGATCTGATCGGAGCAATAAATCTGAATTGAGCACTAAGGCCTGCAGTGTGTCATGTCTGTGGGCGGGTTTCATTCTCGACCGTAACGAGGGGATCGTTTGCCAGTACTCCATGTGGGTTTCTTACGAGACAATGAAGCCAAAATGTCGAAGGAATCCATGGTCGACGGGGGAAGTGTTCAAAAGTCAAAGTCAAAGCAAAAGAACATGAACAGGGTATCTGCTGGTTTCAACTAATTAAATGTACGATTTTTTAATACCACCAAATTTAATACCAATTTCATGACCATACTAGCAAAAATAAAAACCACATAGCGACACTGAACTGGCAGCTGCACTTGCCAATTTAAATAGCGGTAGCCTCGCAAAAAACTAACTTGAAATACAAAAACATTTCATATATTTAATATTATTTCATCTCCTGACAGCCGGGCTGCCACCCAAAAAAGATTTATACCCATGCAAATGAAATTTAAAATGTGTTAATAATACTTTTTTTCAGGCCTTGAATGGAGAAATATGAATTTAATACTTTTGAATACCCAGCAGATACCCTGTCAAAGCAGAGCGGTCCCTTTGAATGCAAAGAACTTGAATGCTAAGTCAGTTGAAGAAGACTGCAGCGAGATTACAAACATAAATCAGTTTAAAAAGATGTACAACAAAATCTTTCTTAAATGGGTATCTGGAAGAGGAAGTGTCGATTGTAAATAAAAAATTTAAGAAATGATGTATATTATATGGTATTTATTTAGTATATGTATATTTATAGAAATGTATTTATAATATATAAATGTATTGGATTGTAGAGATACAGCGTTTATACATATAATTAATAGAATACAATTATATAATTTGTGATGAATAGTTAAAAAGGGAGGGGTAGGAATTAAAAAGAAGTGTATACTTCTTCCTACAACTTTTTAGAACAGGGTAAACTATGATTTGTTTATCCGTTTCTCCTTTTGTTGTCTTTTTTCTTATTATTATCTTTTGTATATATTATATATATGACAAATGAACAGATATCTTTTTGTTTTTATACTTGTTCGAAAATAAAAGATATTTCATTCATTCAGATCAACTAAGTGAAGCAGCCAGACTCCCTCCAGGTCCTTCCACTAGGAAACGACTGGACTCAGAGAGAGAGATCTGCAGTGACCACTGACCACATTAAGTGAACAGGGTACATCTGCACTCCGCTATGACGCCCCTCTAGCTCATGGAATGAACTCCAACAGTCCTTAACGCTTGAGATTCTCTTCTCTGTTGCAGAGTTTAAAACCTCGATCTCCAACATTTGTCCATCAAGTTGTACGTGTTTTAGTTGATTTGTTATCTTTGCCTCGTCTTGTTGTCTCTTTGTTATGATTTTATATGCCGTGTGATTTTATATGCTTTTTATTTTACTTTATTTCTGTATGTACACTCGACGTGACTGTAAATGGGCGAAACCTCAGTCGCCATTAGAGTTTAAATAAAAGGTTTGAACGTGAAATATCCTACAGGGACCACATTAAGCCTAAATCCCACTCCAGAAATGGGGAAAGTGTCTTTTTTTTAGCAAATAAAAAGGTAACTCTTTGTAGTGTTTAATTTAATACACAAATAATACAAACACTGTCAAATGGGCTTACAAAACAAATAAAAATAATCCAGAAAAATAAACAGAAATTAACAGAATCATTTGAGTCCCCAATTGTTACAGCCTTGGATGTATGGAAATAATCACCCCTTAAAAAGGTGAATGCCACCCATTTTAAGAATTCACATGTTCTTCCTGTGCCCCAGGACAGTTCAATCAGTATGTTCTTCCTGTGCCCCAGGACAGTTCAGCCAGTATGTTCTTCCTGTGCCCTGGCACAGTTCAGTCAGTATTTGTGTACCACTCTCTCCTAAAGCTAGAAACCAGAGAGAGAAGGCTGAAGTACTGTCTGAACTGTCCAGGGCCATTTATCAACAATTCTTAGAAAGTGTTCCATCTTTGTTCTTAAGCACATCATTTAGAATGTGTGTACTGTACGCCCCTGGCACTCTTCAGCACCAAGGTGCCAGTTGGCGAGCGGCGCGCACTTGCAGATGCTATATTGGAGCACAAGCCGGCTGATATATCCATGCAAGCCCCACAGCTCCGCTTTGGCACTGGCTTCGGCAAGCCAAAGTTTCCAACCCTCTCGCCGACCACCAGCTTGGCTGACCTTGCCAACCGAGACTGCTGGTTCGGCATGCACCTGCTGCACATCGATCCCGCGTTTCTTTCACTGGATGTAGAGGATTGGGTTAACTTACCAGTACAGCATTTGAGATGGGTGTACGTGCCATCAATGTTGTGAATGACTGTGCCGAGCAGGGTTAGAAATTAGCGTGGCGTCAAACTGACGTCAGACTTTGTGGCAGCAGCCAGGAGCACCTGCAGAATGTGCTACATGCAGTTGAGCATGACCGCTCAACACAGCCAAATCTTCGCTGCTGCAAGCACAAGCTGGACCAGGTCTAGGACTCTAGGATGCTTGAGACATGTTTGAAAGACTATTTCAATGTTGTTATCAAACATTTTGTTCTTAAATGTTAGCGTTAATAAATGTTGTTCTCAAAAACTATTTCTTGCCGTTTTTGAAATTGCCTTGTCATGTCACGCCCAAAAAGGCCCATTTTCATATATTTCACATGCTGTGTGCTACCCAGCGTTTCCGTTAGCCGGTAATTACCGGTATTTGACCGGCAAAATCTGTTGAAGTCCGACATATTTAATCTCTCCGGTCTTAATGTCCGGTGAAAATAATTCCCTCCAAGCACAATTTGATTATTTGAATTGTATTAAAATAGGCTAAAATTAAATAGCCTATGCGATGAACGAAACAATCATTACATTTGTTTCATCGTTGCTTCTAATAATGACAACGACGTTGTCAGCGAGAGCTTAGTGCTGGGTTTGCGAGTGCATGTGCAGCTGCAGAGGCACAGTGCAGTACTCCAATTCAGCCATTGGCAATTCAGCTGTTGGGTGGGGGGCGCTGCTGAGCGGTCCCCAGATAGAGCCAGAAAAGAGCCAGAAACAGCTGAATCTGCTGCTCTGCATCGACATACTCTCGCAAATAAGTCGTTGGGAGGTGGAGAGAGAGTCATCACGCAAACCCACGATAATGTTGCCGTCTCTCTCTGCCAAATTTCTCAGTTCTTCGCTTGATATAATTAATACAAATGTCCAATATAACGGAATTCGTTAGCTCATAAAAATGTGATTATAACAGACTGCTGTTTATTAATGTCGGGCGACTGCCCACAGACACCTATTTGATATAAAGTCAGCAGCAGCACGGAGTCTCGGGACTTATTTTATTTGGAATATAATGAGTGTATACGCAAAAGTAGCCTAGTTTTAAGTACAAATATTATAAATCTACATGCCTTGATGATGTCATTCTTTTGTTTTGTTGTCATTCTTTTGCCTATAATTGTTTTTAAGCTCAATAAACTCTGACTGGAATTTGAAATCTACCGGACACTGAGGCCGGCAACAATTTTTTTCTAACGGAAACCCTCAACGAATCTTTCCCAAACTTTGCACAAATAATTTTTATGTTTGTCCGAACAGAATGCAACCCCACACAGATTGATATGTTGAGATTAAATTTTTGCATTGCAATTTGATGCACCCTAGCTGACAGACATACACACGTACGGTGATGTCGGATATGATATCTATTAACTTAAAGACCATATTAACTAATAAAGACCGTGCTAGAATATGACTGCCTTTTTTCGTTTTGTTAGATTAATACCCAGGGATTAAAGTTCTCCTCAATTTTATTCCAAATCGCGAAGGATTTTCCATCAATTTTCTACCTGCTGCATATGATTTCTAGAGGCATACAATCTATTTTGATGTCAGTATTGGGTAGCCTATATAAACAATAATACGAGAGCATATACAAGAACAATGAATCTCACTGCCATGTATGATGTAGCCTATACGCCATGTGTAGCCTGCCTATGTGATCAATACAAACATGAACTTGAATTCCATCATGTCTGTGTGTGGGAGCTCACAAGGCTGTTGTCACAATGTAAATAAGAACGTGCACTGAAAAGTTACAGTATGTAGTTGGTTGATTATTTGTATGACAGTCAGTAAACCCTTGCAAAAAGTATCTGTTTTATTTAATGAATTGAAAACATGCAGCATGCCTTTCCTCCCGGCAGCAACGACATGAATCAGGCAAATGCGCATCACTGAGTGGAATCCCTTTCTATTCACATAACTGCATTTGTGATGGAGCTTTGACAGCTACATGGGTGGTACAGTAATAACAGTCTATTGCTCGATCCATCTACAATATCACGATGGACCGTGCCATGTACCTATGTATAGCCTGCCTATGTGATCAATAAAAACGCAAACTTGAATCCCATCATCATATTTACATAGTCTGTCCACTATGTTTATTACTTTGTTATTTCCCCCCCTATCTATGTAAAGCGACCTTGCATGGGTCTCTTGAAAGGCACTATATAAAATGAAGCTATTATTATTATTGTTATTATTATTATCACGTCTTATTACTGTTAGTCTCAGTGAAGTTTCAACGGAGCGAGGTAATCTATTCTAACCAACAAATTGAAGTAGAAAGCATTTCGTCAATCTTATTTGGAAACATGACACAAAATAATAGTATGTTTTTATTTGAAACCATATTTAATCGCGTTTGGAGGTGGGTGTTCTGCGTCTGCCCCCCCCTTGCCAAACAAGCAAGCCAACCTCTTGTTCGCGCATGAGCCCGTTATAATTACACTACTGTCGCTATTTTACAATGAACTATAATGAATTACGGGGCATACAGAAGTTGAACACGCCAGTGTTGGAAGTAATGCACGGAAGCTTATTTCCGTGTTGCAGAATGCAATAATAATATTCTACCACCGGGCGCCAGCTACGCATGCTCCAAGCTGTGCGTATATATACGCACAAAGTCAAGCACAAGTTCAATTTGATAAGTCCCACACTTCGCTTAGAAATGATCGTACGCAGGGGTTACGCACATATCTGTGCGTACGCAACGTTGATAAATGAGGGCCCTGGAGCACAGGAAGAACATATCATACCTGTATGTGAATCCTTATAATGGGTGGTATTCCCCTTTAACAAAATGACATCCTAGCAACCATCTCAAACATATCCAGGCAGAACCTTGTAAGAGAGACGCTGTTGTTCCAAACCGCCGTGAGTGGATAGTTAAAGACTATCCCACCAGCTGACAGGGATGGAGTTAAAACTGAAGACTTCCATGACCTTCACCAGCCGACAGAGATGGCATTAAAACGGAAGACTTCTATGTCCTTCACCAGCCGACAGGGATGGAGTTAAAACATCCATGTCCTTCACCAGCCGACAGGGATGGAGTTAAAACATCCATGTCCTTCACCAGCTGCTACAGGAACAGCACGTGGTATAGAATCAAATATCGATAACTTATCAGGTTATGAGAGATCCACAGTTACAGTGCTGTAGGCACTACAGTTACCATGCCAACGTCCTGACGAGGTTAACGAGCTGCTACAGGACTCGTTAACCAATCGTGTGCCTTCTGAGACTGGTATCATCAACTGGGACTGGTATCCTCAACTGGGACTGGTATCATCAACTGGGACTGGTATCATCAGCTGGGACTGGTATCCTCAACTGGAACTGGTATCATCAACTGGGACTGGTATCCTCAACTGGGACTGGTATCATCAACTGGGACTGGTATCCTCAACTGGGGCCGGTATCATCAACTGGGGCCGGTATCATCAACTGGGGCCGGTATCATCAACTGGGACTGGTATCATCAACTGGGACTGGTATCATCAACTGGGACTGGTATCATCAACTGGGACTGTGGTATCCTCAACGTCCACATGGGTTGATCTCATCTCTTTAACACGCTGTTGATCGATCTGATCTCATCCCTGGACAGAGGAGAGAGGTTGTATCCTCTCAGTTCCGGTTTACCTGAAAATAGATATGAATCCATAAATATATTTTTTTTCATGGTGAATAAACAGGGTATCTCTGCAGGTTTCAACAAGCTAAATGTAAGACATTTTAAAACCTTTTTAATACCACTTAAGAGCAAGGTTTTATACCAATTCCACAACCATACTAGCGGGGGGAAAAAGAAAAACGCATAGCGACACTGAACTGGCGGCTGCACATGCCAATTTAAATTCTTGCGCGTTCCATACAAGCTCTCGCCAGACGCACCGAGCTCCCGGCAAAAAACAACGACTTGAATACAAAAACATTTCATATATTTTATATTATTTCATATCCCAACAGCCGGGCTGCCCCCGCCCCGGAATGTAATACCTGTGCAAATGAAATTTAAGACTTTTTAAGGCCTTCAATTGTCATGCTTTTTAATATCCTGCAGACACCCAGATGAAGCATTTACAGGAAAAGTGTGTAACACATCACTTTCATCATAATATTCACAATTCTGCCGCTGTCTTTGAAAAACACCAAAGACACACACAGTGATAAATACACTCAATTTGAAATCAAGACTCATTATTGCCCCCAAGCTGTGGAACAGTTCACCTTTATATATTAGATCTGCCCCCAAGCTGTGGAACAGTTCACCTTTATATATTAGATCTGCTCCCAGGCTGTGGAACAGTTCACCTTTATATATTAGATCTGCTCCCAGGCTGTGGAACAGTTCAACTTTACATATTAGATCTGCTCTAAACCCTAGTGGTTTTAAGTCTTTGTTAAAGACTCACCTCTTCTCACTGGTATTGTGCAGCACTTTGGTCAACCTCGGTTGTTTTTAAAGTGTGCTCTATAAATAGATGTGACATTGACCATGAGAAGACAAGCGTTCTTTAGGCTTTTGAAATGTAGGGCAAATGTCCGGCAGTGCCACTTACACAGACGCTGGACAGGAAACAGCTTTACTAGACCTGCTGACCGCATAAGACCGCATCAACCTTTGACCCCCCCCCCATTCCGTGTTGGTACCTTTTACACAGAGTGGCGAGGTGGAATAATGGGGTGAGATTCCAGCCTTGAACTGCCGTTTAAAAGGGGCTTCGTGTGAGAATGCTTTGCATCTATGACACTGTCAGGGTTCCCACTATTGCAAAATGAAATTCAAGGACTTTCAAGTACTTTAAGCACTCCAAGGACCTTGTGCGGGTGGGGGGGGGGGGGGGGGGGCATGGTCTCACAGGCTGCTCATACCTTGCATCACGTTCAGGTTGTTTACTTTGGTTTTCAACCCTCTGCGAAGGTCATTTATGTTTTTGTCAAGTTGTTCCTGGTCTATAAAATAAAGACAGACAAAGAGGGTTTGGGATTATATATACAGTATATAATATAAACATTATTTGTATAGCACCTTTCATACAATTGCAGCTCAAAGTTCTTAGGATCTAACATCCCAATAGGCCTCTTTGTTTACGGTTTGATCAATTTAAAAATAGACAGTAATAAAAGAAAAAAATTGAGTAGACAACAGTGCAATAAAATAGTTCGTAAAATAGAATAGATAAGAGTAAAATAATGCAATAGTGCAGTTCTGAATTATATGGATTCTCCCGTATTTAAATGATCAGAAAGACATGCGATGCAGATTATTCCTAAACAGGTTTGACTACGGTGATCACCTGTGCAGTTCTTACCTTTTTCAATCATCGCTATCGTCTTTGATTTGGGGAGTTTAATGAACATGTTTCCAAAACAAACTTTTACCTTATCTGCAAAAAAAAGAAAAGAAAAAAGGCACATTTGAGTCAAGTCATTATATGTCCTTGGCATACGACAGGCACACCGACATAGACTCTCATTTACATACATTTAGTTGACTCTTTTATCCAAGGGTAGAACTCTTTCAGCTGAGTAACAATGTTCATCAAACAGTGTTGAACTTGGGTGCTGCAGTGTTGAGTGCTATTGTGTTATTTAACTTATTTTAATCCAGAATGTATGTTTGTAAGTGCAAATAACAATAAACAAATAAAACAAATGAGTGGAAGCGTGCATGATAGTAGGGCTGGGGCGATTCTTGCTCAAATGTGAATCACAATTTTTCTCTCTAAGAATTGAGATCACGATTCTCTCACACGATTCTTATTTTTTCAATAAAATCATGTATTGCACTCTTTCTTAAACAGACAACATAACATATCAAAGTGCTTGACTTAAACATTATATGAAAGTGCTTGACTTAAACTTAAAAGTCTCTTGTAACATACAAAATAACTCAAGTCAGAATCGTCATCATTTAAAAAAGTTAGAAAAAAATAAATAAAAATACAATTAATTTGATTAATAAAAAAGAATAGTCATAATTTTTAAATGAGATTGCATAGGTCTATGAATCGAGATCGCGATTTTATTTCGATTAATCGCCCAGCCCTAGAAGACAGTAGGAACTATGAAGGTTAGTCTTTTTTATTTTTATTTTTACTTCAGATATTGATTGAAGAAGTGTGTTTTTAGTCTGCAAGTGGAAAATTGGTTTCGTTTCAGTTGTCCCAACTGTGGTGGAGAAGTTCGTTCCAGGTCGTTTGCATGGTTTCCTCCAGACCATAAAACAGACGGCACATGCATGCTGGGTATTCCTGCCTTTCCCCTTTGATCTAGATACTGGCGTTACAGCTGGAGTTGGTCCCCGGACGCTGCACTACAGCTGCCCCCCCCCCCCCCCCCCCCCCCCCTGCTCCTAAATATAGTTTGGACGTGCCGCATGTGGACGACACATTTCCCCCCCTGAGGTGCTTAAGGGTTTTGAAATATTGGAAGCAGAACATGCCGGCTGGCGTTAGCGTCATGCAAAGCACGCTTGTGGAAGGGACGGGGACGGGGGGGTCGCACGCCGTTCAACCAGGTCTGTGAGCAGGAGCACGCACGGATAAATGGTAAACAGACATCTTCAAAAGACAGCTTAAAACCTATCTCTTTGCTCAGGCATTTCAATGACTTAACTGCACTATTCTTACCCTGCCTACTTTTATACACTGCCTATCAAATTCATGTGTCAATTCTATGCTAATTTTATCTTATTTTAACACACTTTTTGCTTCTTACTGATGCACTGCTCTGTTGTATGTTAAATACCCTGTTGTATGTCCGTTCTATTTTATAATTTTTAGAATCATTATAAACAATTTTTATACTGAATGATTTACCATACCTTGCTACCTGTCTATCTTTTTTATGTTCGCTTATACCTGTATTTTTTACTGTCGTGAAGCACTTTGAACTGCAACCTCTGTATGAAAAGTGCTATACAAATAAAGTTATTATTATTATTATTTATTTTATACAACAAAGCTTTTTACAACTCGTGCCTCACGTTCACCCATTCACTCACACACCGACAGCGGAGGCGACCGTGCACGGTGCCAACCTGCTCATCATCGGGAGCAGTTAGGGGTTTAAGTGTCTCGCTCAAGGACACTTCGGCACACTGCCGGGAGGAGCGGGAATCGAACCGGGAACCTTCAGATTACCGGACGGCGGCTCTAACTCCGTCCTGAGCCACTTTCTCCCCCATTCGTGCTGCATAACTTCCATCAATCAGATAATGTGGACTATGTGGATCTGTTTATATTATAACTGCAGAAAACTGATCTGAACAATATGATCCATGATGTCAATGATTGGGTCAAGTTGTGCAGAAACTCACAACATTACAGTAGAGTAGAGTAGTGCACCACTCTCAAGCTACGGGACTACGCCGCATAACAGAACTACTTTTACTGAAATAACTTGCTGATTAGAGCAATCTTATCTTTGGCAGGAGGGCCCCCATCGTCTTTGGCGATTCCCTCAAGGAGGCACCGGACAACATAACTGACATACATATGTTGAAAGGTATCATGTGTAGTTGATTCCACGTAAAAACAACAACAATAATCACCTGAATCTGGCATGTCATTTCGCAATGCGTTCAGTGCCTCTCTGTTGCTGTTTCTCTTCACGTCCAGGTCCACAATCTGAAAAAAAATAACAAGAGGACATGTACAACCTTTGTATATGGTATGTAGTTAATAACGCCATGTTTGTTGTTGTGAAAAGAATCGGCTGCACAGCTGGCATGTGTAAAAGCACTGGTTGATTGATTGATTGAAAACTTTATTAACAGATTGCAGAATGGGTACAATACAGTACGGCTCAATACACACAATTGTTAAGGGTATGCAGACCAGAGAAAGACTTTCGTCTTGTTTACATCAGGGTCCCCCATTTTAAATTCATCAATATGACATACAGATAGACAGTACTGCTACATCTATACATTTATGACTGACATACCAGATTTGCAAATACAGTACTGTAAAATACTGGCATGTGAGACACATCAACAAATGAATTAATGAAAACTTTATTTAACAGATTGCAGAATGGGTATAATACAGTACAGCTCAATACACACAATGGATGCAGAAGAGAAAGACTTTCGTCTTGTTTACATCAGGGTCCCCCCCACAAGCCAATGGCAGTGTTAGCTTTGGCCGCTAGCGTTAGCTAATCAGCAGCTAACGAGCTTTATTACCTATATATCTGTTGCCTCCGACTGACTTCATACTCTGCGATCCATTACATTATTATGATATACCTGTTGCTTGTTGGTAAGAACATCCTCCGCTGCCTCCTCAACTGCTGCCAACTGTTCCAACACACGCGCGTCCATCTTGAATGTGTTGCAATCAAAACATGTCCGTCTGGAAACGACAGCACTGCGGGGAGTTCCGAGACTTCAGAGCACTGTTGACAGAAACCACCTGCCAGCATCTATAAAAGCTGGCCCTTTGATATATTCACCACTAAAATATTTAATATATAATGATGATGATTATTATTACATTTGACTGGGACGTCTGAAGCTGTTATGGAACTGAGAGTTCAATTCCTGCTTTGTGAGAGTACTAAATGCAATTTAATGGCTTTCTGATGGCCAATATTACCAATAACAGACTGTTAGGACCATAATAATTAAATAATAGTTTTTGGGTGTGCCAGAAACGATTGAAGAAATTGACATAGGGTGTATTGTACTTTTTCTATTAGAGTGTAAACTGTACAAAGTACAAAATGCTATTTAATGGCTTCCTGGTGGTGCTGGCCAATACGATCAATAACAGACTGTTGGGGCCATAATAATTAAATAATAATTTTTGGGTGTGCCAGAAACGATTGAAGAAATTGACATAGGGCATATTGTACTTTTTTTTATTAACGTGTTAACTGTACACTTAAATAAATTATGATTACAAAAACGTGCTCATAAGATTCATGTAGGATCAAAGGTGGACATCATTTCAGGTCATTCATCTCTTATATGCGACAATCCAATACCCATGTGATGAAACAAATTCACTATGATATAAAAATAGGCTGGGAACAAATATCAGTATAGTAGGAATATAGTGATACTAGAGCGATATGACCAAAATATCACATCACAATATTGTTTGGGCGACAGTGGCTCTGGAGGTAGAGCAGTCATCTGGTAATCTGGAGGTTCCCGGTTCGATTCCCACTCCACCTGGGTTGTGTGTTGAAGTGTCCTTGAGCAAGACACTTAACCCCGGGGCCCTAACTGCTCCTGATGAACAGGTTGGCACCTTGCATGGTCACCTCCGCCGTCGGTGTGTGAATGGGTGAATGTGAGGCATAAATTGTAAAGCGCTTTGGATAAAAGCTGTTATATAAATGCACCAGTTACAATATTATATTGATGTGTGATGCTAGGGCTGGGCGAAATGACAACAATATCATATCACAATATTTTCCTTATGACGGTATAACTGTATTTGAAAGTATAGTTTTCCATTGCAAATTACATAATGATATGACGTTTTATTTGTCTTCATCTTGTAATACAATTGTCATGGTCCTATTTCATTCAAATTGTTTTTTTTACTTTATAATACTGCTGCAGGTAATTTCTTTATATACACAGTCAGTATGTATATGTTTTCTTACAATAATGCATATTATTGTGGATGACAGTATTGTAAAAAGCCATGCCTTTGCATGGATCCATGACGGTATACCTTCATATTGGGTATATCTCCCAGCCCTATGTGATGGTCAGTACCGTGACTACAGACCATGTGATATTCTGTCAAATCATGGTCTCGAAAAGGAGAGAGCAACAAACTAACAGCTTGAAAGTCTGAAAGACCTTGAATTTCCCAATGTATCTTACTTCTCTGCTGGAGTGGACGCCTGAAAGCACCTAGAGTGTGTACTGAACTTGTGAATCTGCTGTTAGCTTCTGCTCCTGACACCTGCAACTCCGGCTCAATATGTTGGTCTCCTGTGGTCATTTTAAATCCTTCATCACCAACCATTCCACCATAATCTGTAATTGTTTTAATTGAGTGCACTTTTTTTATTTATTGATTGTATAATATGTATTGTTTATTGTATCTCTTATTGTATTCATCATGTATTTATTATGTTTTAACATCATTGTAAATGAGGGTGTGCCCTCAATGATTTTTCGAGTGGAAATAAAGATTGAATGAATGATTCATGGCTTTCACTCATAGCTGAATTAGACAATTTTTATTTATTTTTTTTTATTTTCACCGAGGTCAACAGAAAGAAAAACAGGGTGACCAACTGCAATGTCGCTGAATCAAATCGCAATTCCCAAAGTATTGCAAACAATAAAAAATGATCATATCGTGACCCAAGTACCATTATATCCTATAGGGTGCTCTCTGCTTATTCCTAATGGTAATCGGAAGGTTCCCGGTTCAATTCCAGCTCCTCCCCGGCAGTGTGTCGGAGTGTCCTTGAGCAAGACACTTAACCCCCTAATTGCTCCCAATGAGCGGGTCGGCACCTTGCATGGTCGCCTCCAGCCGTCGGTGTGTGACTGTGTGAACGTGAGGCGTAAATTGTAATTGTTATATAAATGCACCATTTGCCTTCCTACCTCTATTGTTTTAACCCTTTCACTACCACACTACAGAAGGCTAGCCTTTCACTACCACACTACAGTGAAAGGGTTAACCTTCTGTAGTGTGGTAGTGAACGGGTTAACCCTCTGTAGTGTGGTAGTGAGCGGGCTAACCCTTTGTCGTGTGGCAGTGAAAGGGTTAACCATTTGGTAATGTGGTAGTGAAAGGGTTAAATGTTGGCTGATCAGATATAAACAGACTGCTGTTGTGGTGGTTTTCAACAGTCAACATGACCCTGGCAGTAAAATAGCAGTCATCATAAGACAATTGAAAATAGGGCATTGGGATCACATACGTTCACACTGCAGGCCAAAAGTGGCCCAAATCTGAATTTAATTCCTACTCATGTGACTCAGATCTGACTTTGATCTGATTAAAAAATAAAATAAAATGTTAACAGTGTGAGCAGCACAAATCACATGGAATCTGATCTTTTCAATTCTGATTTTGGGCCACTTTCATAATGTGGTTGGAAATCAGACACAGGTCTGATTATTTTGCAATGCGACCTCAGTCTGAACAGTTATTTGACTTTCATGTGACTCAAATGTCCCTCTAGATTGACATTTGTAAAAAAAATAAAAAAATAAAAAAATAAAAAATAATAATAATAAATGTAGGCCTATGTCTATCTCAGTTCAGGAGCGTGACCAGTTCACACTGGAATCTGATATTGGGCCATGTTAAAAAAAAAAAGAAATGTGAACAGCCAAAAAATAAATAATCTGATCTGAGCAATGAATCAGAACTGAGCACTAAGGTCTGCAGTGTGAACGCAGCCTAAACGATGATGATAGGGTGCAGTGTGAACGCAGCCTAAGAGAAAGGCCCGGAAACGCTGGTGATATAGGGTGTTGGCTATAGAGCAGGGATCTCAAACTCAATTTACCTGGGGGCCGCTGGAGGTAGAGTCTGGGTGAGGCTGGGCTGCATAAAATATTATATATATGATTTCTTTTATTTAATTTTAATTTTTTTTGCTAAATTAACTCTGCCTCTCTTTGTTAACTACAACAAGCAATGCTGTTTGTTATTTAAGATGAGGTCGGACTCGGCACTGACAGATGTGTGTTCATTGTGCTGCTTTTATAAAGCCTCAAACATTTAAATATATATATTTTTTTAACTTTGATGTCAAGTAGGGGGCCGCAAAATATCATCCAGCGGGCCGCAATTGGCCTGCAGGCCGCGAGTTTGAGACCCCTGCTATGGAGCCTTGTGACTGAGACAAACAAGTCTAAATAAAGAAAGGTATACGATATGGGTAATCTGGCCCGTTGCTTTTATGAAAGAGGGCTGGGAGAGATGAAGAGGGCTCTACGCTCTAACCACACTCCCTGTGCAAGTCCTGTTAACTGCTATGCACATTCCTGCACTAGATACATGAGCACTTGTCAGGTTTAAGAGTTACCACTTCATTGGCGAGCCAACCACGTTGACCCAGTTCCTGTCCGACACGGCCTCATCAGAAAACGTAAATAATCGACCACAGGAACAAAGGTACATAATAATATGTTATGTTATAGCCATAAGTAATATATTTCCTCATTGTATAAGTAATATATTTACGTTTCGTATCAGCAAAAGTCCAAAACAAACACAGCCATATGATGATGATGATGATGATTTGTTTTTAACATTTAAGAGTTATGGTTTAGATAGAAAGTTATGGTTAAAGTTAGGGTTAGCTTAAGGTAACAGTCTGGTTAAGATTATGGTTAGTTTAAGGTAACAGTGTGGTTAAGGTTAAGGTTATGGTTAGTTTAAGGTAACAGTGTGGTTATGGTTAGGGTTAAGGTTAGGGTTAGTTTAAGGTAACAGTGTGGTTATGGTTAGGGTTAAGGTTAGGGTTAGTTTAAGGTAACAGTGTGGTTAAGGTTAGGGTTTGGGTGAGGCTATCAGAAAGGTGTGTCTTGATGTAAACACACTTGCCTTCCAAGCGAGTGTCCCGGTTTCATTCCCGAGCAGAATAACCAAAGTTAACATTGAATATGTAAAATATGTACTTATTTGTAAATACATGTATGTAAAATATTTACTTATTTGTAAATACATGTATGTAAAATATGTACTTATTTGTGAATACACATATGTCAATATATTACTTATTTGTAATATGTACACATTGTACATTTTCGTAAATACATCAGTATATTACTTATGGCTATATAACATAACGTACAATATGTACCTTTTTCCTGTGGTCGATACGTACTTTATTTACATGTTCTTTTTTTTTTATTGATATTTTTTCCCCTCCATTTTCCTCCGATTTTCTCCCATCCCAATGTTAGTCGTATGCCAATTCCCAATCCCTTCCTGGTCGCTGCGCACTTACCCCCCACAGTCAGATCATCTGGGAGAGTGGAGGCTACCACGTGCTTCCTCCGACACACGTCCAGCCAATCAACCGCTTCTTTTCACCTGGCAGCGCGGATCCTCCCTGAGAGGGCGTAGCGTGTGGAAGGATCACACTATCCCACTCAGGTCCTATCCGCGCTTAGCAGGCGCCCCGACCGAACTGTAGGAGTCGCTGTTTACAACGACCCGGACCCACCCCGCCAGCTTCTCCCACCCTCTAATACAGCCAATTGTATTAGTGTGAACGGCCAGCCAAGCTGGTGACAACCCCGGAGCTGTGAGCTGGATTCGAACAGGCGAATCCAGCTCACAGCTTCGGGGTTGGTGACGAACGCAATCTCCGCTGCGCCACCTAACCGCTTATTTACATGTTCTAAGCGGGATCGGGCTGTTCTGTCGAACACAACACACATAAACATGATGCGATGAAATCAAACAAAATCAGCGACGCAACCACACTTTCGTTGTTTCATTGCCGTCAGATTTGGAAAAGGCGTCTGAGAACTTGTTCCAATCTGTGATACTGTACATCAGGCACACATAGAGCCCAAGGGGTGCTTGAGCACCTGCCTTTTTGAGCCTCATTAAAAAAGTGCCATTTTTGAAGAAAAAAAAAGAGAAAAAATAAAAGAAATTATTAAATTTTTTACCGTTATGCATATATACTGCCCTTCCAACTGAAAAATGTCAGGATAGAATCAAAATATTAGGTAAAGAGAGAGAGATGCCCCATATTCCATTGCAGTTTGCACGGCCTCCTCAGCGTGCCTCTCCGCGGACCTATATATTTTATGCATAGCGTGGGTGGTGATGATGATGATGATGATGATGATAGAAACCGCTGTGGCGCATACAGTTGAATGCTGGTATTACACTCACTGAGGGACACGAAGAAGTCAAGTCCGATGGGATTTGGGAATCTCTAATACAAATCGGGATTGGAATAAAAAATGCATTTATATTAAACAATACAGAATATACAGCACTTCTTGGGGTCTGTAGGGTAAGCACTTATTCCCTCCCCCCTGAACATTTATGGAGATGTAAAAAGGGGGCCCCCCCCGCCCGAAAAGGGCCCTTAAAAACCGGGCTTGCGAGCTATGCACGCTCGATTACAACACAAACAGGGATAGTGCCCTTTTCAGCCTTTGAGCACCTGCCCCTCTAAAGTCCTGTGCACGTCCATGGTACATGGTGTGCAAGGCAGTGACTGCATATTATTAACCCTTTCACAACCACACTACGGAAGGTTAACCTTTCACTATCACACTACAGACGGTTGTGTGGTAGTGAAAGGGTTAACCTTCTGTGGTGTGGTTGTGAAAGGGTTAACCCTTTGTTGCATTTCATGTAAAAGTATTCTGTATTTCTGTATGACAACTAATAAAGAAACTTGAACTTGTTGTGTGGCAGTGAAATGGTTAACCCTTTGTTGTGTGGCAGTGAAAGGGTTAACCGTTTGTATTGTCGCGGTGAAAGGGTTAACCCGTTGGTGGTGTGGAAGTGAAAGGGTTAACCTTCTGTATTGTCGCCGTGAAAGGGTTAACCCTTTGTTGTGTGGCAGTGAAAGGGTCAACATTGTGTCTGTAGTGTGGTTGTGAAAGGGTTAACCCTTTGTTGTGTGGCAGTGAAAGGGTTAACATTCTGTATTGTCGCAGTGAAAGGGGTAACCATTTGTTGTGCGGTAGTGAAAGGGTTAACCTTATGTATTGTCGCAGTGAAAGGGTTAACTATCGCAGGACCTTAGCATGTCTTTTACCATGCATTTTCTAAACTTGATGTACATTATACCTGTTATGTCTTATTCTTATTACTTGTATTATTGCACAATCGCTGCGGGCATGACCACCCGCATTTCACTGTATGCCGTGACAAATAAAACTCTTGACTTGACTTGACTTAACCTTCTGTATTGTGGCAGTGAGAGGGTTAACCCTTTGGTAGTGTGGCAGTGAATGGGGTTAAATATAAAAACAGTATGTAGCTGCAGCATCACAGAGGACACAGCGAGTCACTATGTCACAAAGTCCACCTGTTTCAGCCTGCCCAGCCTGTCCCGCGCAGAGCGCCTGGACGCGGGTAAGTTGTCCAATATTGCGGCGACAGCGTCTGGTTTTATGTCCTGCTCGCTGGGTCCAGCTGCTGTCCTCCCCTCCTCCTCCCCTTCTCTCCTCCTCTCCTCCCATCCTATCCTCCTCTCCTCCTCGTCACCTCTCCTCCACTCCTCCTCCCCTTCTCTCCTCCTCTCCTCCCCTCCTATCCTCTCCTCGCCACCTATCCTCCTCTCCTCCCCTTCTCTCCTCCTCTCCTCCCCTTCTCTCCTCCTCTCCTCCCCTTCTCTCCTCCTCTCCTCCCCTCCTATCCTCCTCTCCTCCTCGTCACCTCTCCTCCACTCCTCCTCCCCTTCTCTCCTCCTCTCCTCCCCTCCTATCCTCTCCTCGCCACCTATCCTCCTCTCCTCCCCTTCTCTCCTCCTCTCCTCCCCTCCTCTCCTCCTCCCCTCTCCACCTATCCTCCCTTCCTCCCCTCCTCTCCTCCTCCCCTCGTCACCTCTCCTCTCCTCGCCACCTCTTCTCCTCCCCTTCTCTCCTCCTCTCCTCCACTCCTCCCCTCCTCTCCTCCTCTCCTCGCCACCTATCCTCCACTCCTCCCCTCCTCTCCTCCTCTCCTCGCCACCTATCCTCCTCTCCTCGCCACCTCTCCTCCCCTCCTCCCCTCCTATCCCCCTCTCCTCTCCTCCTCTCCTCCTCTCCTCGCCTCCTCTTCTACACTCAGAACCGCTCCTTTTACTCTCCGATACGTGCCGGTGTCTCTCAGCTCCGCCTCTGCTCTGCACTGATCCGCTCCTCCTCTGCTGTTCTGACCCACTCTGTCTCTGTTCTGACCCACTCTGTCTCTGTTCTGACACAGTCTGTCTCTGTGCTGACCCACTCTGTCTCTGTTCTGACCCACTCTGTCTCTGTTCTGACCCACTCTGTCTCTGTTCTGACACAGTCTGTCTCTGTGCTGACCCACTCTGTCTCTGTTCTGACCCACTCTGTCTCTGTTCTGACCCACTCTGTCTCTGTTCTGACCCACTCTGTCTCTGTTCTGACCCACTCTGTCTCTGTTCTGACCCACTCTGTCTCTGTGCTGACCCACTCTGTCTCTGTTCTGACACAGTCTGTCTCTGTTCTGACCCACTCTGTCTCTGTTCTGACCCACTCTGTCTCTGTTCTGACCCACTCTGTCTCTGTTCTGACCCACTCTGTCTCTGTTCTGACACAGTCTGTCTCTGTGCTGACCCACTCTGTCTCTGTTCTGACCCACTCTGTCTCTGTTCTGACCCACTCTGTCTCTGTTCTGACCCAGTCTGTCTCTGCACTGACCCGCTCTGTCTCTGTTCTGACCCAGTCTGTCTCTGCACTGACCCGCTCTGTCTCTGTTCTGACCCAGTCTGTCTCTGCACTGACCCGCTCTGTCTCTGTTCTGACCCAGTCTGTCTCTGTTCTGACCCGCTCCTCCTCTGCACTGACCCAGTCTGTCTCTGTTCTGACCCGCTCCTCCTCTGCACTGACCCACTCCTCCTCCTCGAACCCACGGACCCGCGGTCTCCAGGTCTCCGCACCGGCCCGTCCGCAGCCGCCGCCCCCGAACGGTCTCCCCCTCCTGCGTCGTCGACGCTTGAGTCCCCCCCGGCGCCAGCAGGAAGAAGCAGCGTCGTCTGACCCGCAGCGCCCTGCTCGGCGGGGGGGGCAGGGGCGGGGGTGGGGGTGCGAATGTTCCCCGTCGCCTGCATACGCTTCAGGTGGTGGGGGCCGCTGCCCCCCCTCGCCGACGCCACCGGGCTGCCGAACCTCCTCCGGCCCCCGCCGGGAGTGGGGGACGAGGCGCGGAGGAGGACCCGACTCTCGCTGGAGCTCCGCTTGGGGACGGAGGAGGAGTGGCGCTCCCTGCTGGAGGGCCGGACGTGGCCGTAGGAGGCGCGGCAGCAGGCCTGGTGGCTGCAGGCGGAGTAGCGCAGGCGGCAGAGCGTACAGGCGCAGCCGGAGGAGAGCAGCGCGGAGTGCCCCGCCAGGGAGGAGAGGAAGGTGAGGGGGAACGCCCGCTGACACTGCAGGATGCCCTTCGGGGAGCTGAGGCGGTGGCACGCGGAGGCGGCGGCGTCGGAGGCCGACCGGTGAGACCTGCGGCAGGCAGCGGTGGCGGCCGAGACGTCCGACACGCCGCCGGACCCGCCCCCCTCCTCCTTCTCCTCCCGGACGGCCTGGGCCTGCTGCCACTCCAGCTGCAGGAGCCGCTCCAGGTACCTCTCCAGGGGGCCCACGGCGCGGGGTCTAGGGGCCACGGCGGCGCGGCCCTCCGTGTTGTAGAAGGCGGCCAGCGGAGCGAGGCTCCAGGAGTTGAACGGCGGAGGGAGGAAGTCGGGGAAGTGGAAGGAGGCGCTGCCGTGGTGGTTGTGGTTCTGTCCCCCCCGGGAGGCGCGGCCGCGGGGGGGGGCCACATCGTCGTCGTCGGGGGCGATGACCTCCGGCCGCAGGTCGAGCTGCGGGGGGACGCGGGGGAGGAGGGAGGAGGGGGGCGTGGGGAGTCTCTCCGATTCGGAGAGGTCGCGGTCACCCTCCTCCCCGTGGTGGCCGATCAGATGAACGCCGGGATCCCGGTTCGACGTCGGACCCCCCCCGAGCGGATCTCCTGGACCGGAGTCGGACAAGCGGTGGCTGCTTCGGGGGGCCGTGGCCGGTCCCGGTCGACTCCTCCTGGGACCGGGGTGCCTCTGGTCTCTCTGGAGGCCGCATTGCTGCGTCGACCGCTGGACCACTGCATCCTCCCTGTCCACCGGATGGACCTCGGAATCGGATGATCCCTGAGTACTGGAGGGGGAGAGGGGGAGGGGGGTTCAGCAATTAAATTAAATTCAAATGGCTTTATTGGCATGACGTAACTTGTACATGTTGCCAAAGCAAATGATTAATATTAACATAAACATGAATTGGAAAACAGTATATCAATGTCAAAGTACATAAAAATATCATCATAAAATATCATCAAAACATAAAACATCAAATATTACAGCATAAACGTGTGTCAGGTGACTGTCACTCACTGTCCCTCAGTTTATGGCAGGCAGCAACATAGACTGCTGCTAGCTCACAGCTTGTTGAGTCCTCCCCTAGTAGGACTGGTAGTTTTTCTGTATCTGATAGTTTAAGAAAATCTTTTGTTATTAATTTAAAAAAAAATTGAATGCGTTTCTCTAATATATTTATATTTTTCACATTTGGTGAGGAAGTGTATCTCAGTTTCAGGCTCATTGAGGATGCAATGACAGCACAGCCTTTGCTCTGCAGGAAGCCAGTGCCTCCCCTTTTCAATAGCAAGGCTGTGCTCACTCTTACTCATAGTATATATTTAGATTCTAGTGTTTATTGTAACCAAAACATCCGCTTTAAAAATAGTTTCTTCCCCACTGCCATACGGACACTGAACTCTCTCTATAACAATCCCCCTACCTCTGCTGTTACGGACGTAAATTGTGATATTGTGGTTTTTGTATTTATGTATCTGTGTATTTAACTGCATGTAGTATGTATTGTAAGTGATGTTCTATGTTGGAACCAGTGGTGCAGTCGTAATATGGGCAATGTCCAAACGCCACGTGCACGCGCGCTCCCGCGCACGCGCATACATGTCCCTCGGCCGGAGCTGGGCGGCTGCTCCGAGGACTCATTGACGCTGGTGGAGAGGCGGTAGTGGAGGAGAGGAGTCCGTTGTTATGCTATCGCCTATCGGTATCCTATTATTATGCAAAGTCTAGGTCAGGGGTAGGCAACCCTAGGCACGCATTTTCATAGGCACAGGGGGCAGCATTACATTTTTTTTTTAAATATTATAATTATATATATATATATATTTTTTTTCTTTTTTTTTTAATATTATAGTGAAATATTTTGCACTGTTGTCGCATTTATCTTGTTGAAATCCTCCCACAGGTTCTTTTTACTACCACATATTTAATTGAGACCCTTTATTTGTTTATTATTTCAATTTAGCTGGAAATACATTGCTACATCATTCAGTAACATTTGCAGAGCCTTATAACAAAAACATTATTACGGTCACTGTAACTGAGGGGTTACAAAACCCTGACTGTATTAAAGATTGTGATATATTAAACCACTACTAGTTATGTACTTTAATTACTGGCCATACAGTACATGAATATATATGGTGAACACCCACACAAGAATACGGCATTGACACATAAATTATATTGGAGGGTTATTTATTATTATTAAGCAACGTTAGGTTACAGATTGAGAATTAGAGTTGCGCTTGTATGGCGAAGAATATACGTAAAGTCAGTCAAGAGTATGAGTCAATGAGAATAGTAGGAATACTATGATGGGTCTAAGCTGACGCCACCTGTGGTATAGCAATTACATGGGCCACACCGGTACCAACTGGAGACACTGGGTTCCCTCCGGGGTGTAAGGCCGGGAGGGGTAGAGGAATGTTCGGGTACCCAGTCTGGGTCAACGAGGAATAAAGAGGCTCCAGATACAGGAGCCGGTGCTTGTACTCCCTTGATCAGCAGACAAAAGCAATAGTTGTAATCCAATATGCTCGACAGCATTAACGACAGCTAGCCAGCCCCTTCCACGAGGCGGGCCCGAGTGGTGATCCTCACGAGGTTAAAACCCAAACGACAGTGAAATCAACGGTGCTCTTCTCCGGTGGTCACGGTCCCAAAGCAATATAATCCAACCAGAAATGGTTCTGCAATCGCCGGTGTCGATTCTCCTGTGTACATATCCAACGGTTCTCGCCTAGGACTCCTCGGGTGTAGGCACGGATTTAGGCCGCACAGCCTGGATAAGTGCACTAGCTAAAGACACGACGAACCGATGGTAATGCTGGTCATGGAAGAACTGTAGCCGCACGATACACAATAAATGATCGACTATTACTTCACATCAGATTAAGTCGAACTCAACGTTACTGCGTTAAACTCTGACACTTTAACATTCTATTCGCACGCGGTTCTCAATGCTCTATTTAGATGCAAGGTTGCTCACTTCACTGCACGTTGACTCGTGGTGAAGGTATTAAGGTTTTGGTAAGACTACTGCTGTTTACACCTGCGCCGTATTTATACGTAAGGTAAATATCTAGTCCCAACCTCAGTTCTTGTCTCGTATTACTATGCAGACTCTGGGCATGTACTGACATGCCCGGAGTTGCCTTTGAACTTGCCGTTGGGGGCTTGGTCGTTGGCGCCTGGGGCCGCTGTCCAATAGGAGAGCGAATATTACTCTGGTCTGTACGCAGGTAAAGGGATATTCCGTGTATATATACAAATAATATACAAGGTATATCAAACGATACATATATATATTCAGTTTAATCTGGCCCTTCACAACAGCCGCCTCCTAATTAGTCCGCACCTAATTAGTTAAAAGGAAGACAGATTAATAGTCCTGTCAACTACTCAATGTCTGTTGTGGGGAGTAGGGCAATCTACAAAGTCAGTGGGTCATGATCGTCATCAAGGGAGTCAGGGAGCCTTGGCAACTCTATCAGCCTCGCCACGGGTCGGGTGTAGGTCCGTCCCTGGGCAATAACTTCTGCCGCTCTGACCTTTCCGTCGGCACCAGTGATCACTTTGCTTACGCGGCCGGCCGGCCACATAGCTCGGGGTAGTGACTGGTCTATGATCATAACGACTGTGTCCACTTTTAAGTTGTCTCTATCTTTTACCCATTTCTGGCGGGTTTGTAGAGACGGTAGGTAGTGGAGGAGGAAACTGTTCCAAAACTTGTCAGCCAATACTTGACTGTACCTCCACATTCTTCGGCCGTTCGCTTCTTCGGGTCTGTACACCGTCTGTGGGAGCGCGGGGTCCAGCCGCCCCATCAAGAGAGTGTTGGGGGTGACTGGGTCGACATCTGCTACATCACTTGAGACGTAACCGAGGGGCTTTGAGTTCAATACTCCCTCGATCTCTGTGAGGACTGTCGTGAGGACTTCTTCAGCCACGGTCTGGGCCCCAAGCACGGCATACAGAGCTGTCTTTATGGAACGTACTTCTCTTTCCCAGGTTCCCCCGAAGTGAGGTGCGTTAGGGGGGTTAAACTGGAAGTCGATCTGAGAGGGAGCGAGGTGGGTCTTAAGTTCTGGGCCCATGGCTTGGAAGCTCTCTCTCAGCTCTCTTTCTCCGCCTTTGAAGTTTGTCCCGTGATCAGACAACAACATAGACGGTTTTCCCTTTCGCGCTGTGAATCTCCGGAAGGCCATGAGGAATGAGTCCGTACTCATGGTCGGAAGGAGTTCTATGTGTATTGCTCGGGTGGTCATGCACTTGAATACAATGCCCCACCTTTTCTCCGTCCCTCTTCCTTTCTTTACGTAGAGCGGGCCGAAGCAGTCCACGCCGGTGGAGTGAAAGGGCTTATCGCCGAGTCGGAGGCGACAGGGAGGCAGGTCTGCCATCATGGGTATACTGGGCTGTGCTCGCCACTTGCGACAGTCTAGACAGGTCCGCTGGAAGCGTCGTACTGCTTCTCTTCCTTGCAGTATCCAATAGCGACGTCGGATCTCAGCGAAGACTCTTTCTGCCCCAGCGTGGTGCACATCCTCGTCGTATTTCTTTATGATGAGCTCGGTGACCTTGTGTCGGCTGTTGAGGACTATAGGAAACTTGACGTCATCCGTTAAGTCCGGGGCCCGTCTCAGACGACCACCCACCCTGATGAGGCCATGGGTGTTGCGCTCGGGGGCCAAGTGGAGCAGTCTGCTGTCTGACGGGACTGGCTTTGATCCCTGCAGGCAGTCTAGCTCGTCGGGGAACGAGTCTCTTTGGGCTCGCTGTAGCAGAAGGAGTTCTGCTTCTTCGTAGTTAGCTGCGTTAATGTCGGTAGTGGGGGGAACCTCAGGGTGGTGCCACAGGAATGTCTTTAACTGCGCACTCTCAAAGGTGGGGCAGTCGTCTATGTTAGGGTCAGTGGGGACTGGTGTGTGCGTCAACCCACAGAACATAGATTTCTTGATCTCTGCCTCCTCTTGACTAGCCTCCCGAGGGGTGGGGTTAGGCCACTCTTCTTCCGGGAGCTTGAGGAACTCAGGACCGTCACTGTAGATATTGTGACGTGTGAGGTCATCTAGGGACATCCCCCGTGTGATGACATCTGCTGGGTTCTGTTTCGTGTCCTGTTAAGTCTTGGATCTCTGTAATTCTGACTCCCACGAAGACCTTGTATCTACACGAATCGGACTGGATCCATGTGAGTACGGTCATGGAGTCTGACCACAAGATTGTTCTTTGCACCGGGATGGTGAGTTCACGTTGGATTAACGTGGCGAGTTGCGCGCCTACCAGAGCTGCGCAGAGCTCTAGACGCGGGATCGATTGTTGCTTGCGGGGGGCTATCCTTGAGCGAGCCAGGATGAAGGCTGTGTGTATTTCTCCTCCCTCCTCTCGGGCCCGCAAGTAAGCCACCGAGCCGTAGGCCACTTCTGAGGCGTCGCTGAAGACGTGCAGGTCCATCTGGCACGTCTCCAGCCGCACTGTGGGTGGGAAGTAGCTTCGGCGTATGTTCACATTTTGGAGCGAGTTGAGTTCTCTCTCCCACTCTCTCCAGGTGGAAGCGAGGTGGTCGGGTATAGGGTCGTCCCAGCCCTGTTCCTTGTCCCACAGCTCTCGTACAATCATTTTCGCCCGGGTGGTGTAAGGTAGGATACACCCCAGCGGGTCGTATTGCCTTGCGAGGGTTCTGTATACGCTCCGTCTGGTGGTCGGTAGAGGGGTCGACCTTCCCTGCTCCGTGGTCAGGGGTGTGTATCTGTAATGGAGCGAGTCTGTTTTGAAGCGCCAGACTAGGCCTAATGTCATTTCTTGTGCTTCACCTGGGATGGTCGCCATCCAGGTCTCGCTGCTTGCTGCCTTTGTCTCTGGGGAGAGGCTGCGAAGTACTTGAGGGTCACTGCTGGCCCACTGCCGGAGATCAAAGCCGCCTTTGATCAGTGAGGCGCGGAGCTTGAGTAGGAGGGCTTCGGCTTCTTCTGGCGTCGAGACGCTTTGCAGACAGTTGTCCATGTAGAAACTCCTCTCTACACCTCCTCGTCAGCTTCAGGGTCTTCTGTCACATGTTTTTGCAGTGCGAACGTAGCACAGCATGGGCTGCATGTGGTTCCGAAGGGGAGGACCTCCCATTGGTAGATGGATGGTTGCTCATCCCCGATCCTCTCTCTCCATAGGAACCGCAGCAAGGGCTTGTCCTCTTCCACTAGTCGCACCTGCAGGAACATCCCTTTGATGTCGCCGCTGATGGCCACCTTGTCTTGGCGGAAGCGTAGTAACACGCCTAGTAGAGAGGGGCCGAGTGTTGGGCCGGGCAAGAGTTCTTTATTCAGATTCTGTAGTCCGATCTGGTAGCTGCAGTTGAATACAATGCGATCCTTGCCGTTGTGTTGGACCTTGTGGTGGGGCACGTACCATGATTCAGTCGTCTGGTCGGCCTCTTGAATGTCAATTTTCTTTATGTGTCCCGCTGTGATCAGCTTGTCAATCTCAGCGCGGTACACAGTGGCTTGAGTGGGGTCTTTGGCTAGACGCCGCTCGGTGTTCAGTAGATATCGCTCTGTCGCTTCTTTTGAGGCGTGGAGGGTGGGCATACCCTCTCGCCTCAAGAGTGGAGTTGCGTATCTCATCACTCCCTTGACCTCGACTCTCTTTGTCCTCTGCTCGAGGAGGGTTATGGCATAAGTGTCTTCCTTTGAGCAAACAAGTTTCTTTTCATTCTTAAAGGGCATCGCGTCTAATGTCCATAGCCTCTCGACGTGCTGTAAGAGGGTGGTGTCTTCTTCTTTTATCCTTGAGTGGAGGCAGCGAGTGGCTGTCGGTCGGTTGGAAGACCCGGAGAGGGGGCCTTGTAGTGTCCAACCTAGGCGGGTCTCGACCGCTGCTGGACAGCCTCTGGGCCCGATGTGGACCCGGTCCGTTGGGACGATGAGGTGTGCGTGGTCGGATCCTATGAGCAGGGTCGGGGTGGCGCCGTCGATGAGCGGTATAGGTAGTTGACGTAGGTGCACGTATTTTTCCATCAGCTTTGGGATGGGGTAGGTGTACTGTGACAGGCCTATGTCTTGGCTGGTGAAGGCGTTAGTAATCCTATACTGCTTCTCGGGCTGCCCAACAGCTGCTATCGTGAAGGAGACATTTTCACCCTTTATGGTCTTCAGGTCTCTTCTAATGGTACGGATTGTCATTGTTTCTTCGCTCCCCCGCAGACCCAGCCGGGCTGCAGCGGATGCAAGGAGGAGAGTCTTTTCTGACCCATCGTCTAGGACGGCGTAAGTGTCCATGACCTTGTCCTCGTAACTTAATATCACTCGGACCACCTTCAAGAGCACTCGGGAGCTCCCGCTCTTCGCAGGGTCTATATACATGACGTTCACTCTCAAGCTGCTTGGGGGTACAGGTTTCTTCTTGTTGCTGTCGTGTAGGACCTCCAAGTGGGCGCCGTCGCACTTGCTGCATTTCTTCTTTAAACGGCACTCAGCTGCCATATGGCTGCGAGCGCAGCGGAAGCAGCGGCGGTTGGCTTTGATAACACTGACTCACCTCGTCAGCGGTCATCTTCTTGAAAGTGTCACATTGAGACAGCCAATGTTCCTTTTCACAGTACTGGCATACAATCTTCCACTTCCCCTTCGTCGGGGGGGTGCTGTGGTTCTTGTGCTGCGGCACTGACTCGGCCTGGTGCATAACGGTCACTGACCGGCGGTTATCATTAGATCTCCGAGGTCCATCTCTTGGGCTTGGTCCACTCCACACGAACGTGTCCAGTCGTAGGCTGCTGACTTCCCTTGCGAGGAAGGCGGCCAGGTCTAGGAGGGATGGCTCGGGACCGTCGGGATCACGGTGGTCTCTCTGCCGCCGAAAGCGCTCCTGGCGGGCTGGAGGGAGCTTCTCCAGTATTCGCTCCACATTAGAGTTAGCATATAGTTCATATCTCCCTTTCTCCTTTTGGGACCCCAGCATCCCTACTAGGGATTGTACCTTGATAGAGAGGTCATCCAATGCTCTATTGTCTTTGGCTGGGGGGAGACGGTCGATATCTCTTATTTCTTGTATCACGTAGTCCCATATGCGTCCATAACGCTGGTCGAGGGCCACTAGAGCCGCGGAGTATGGGGTGCTTGAGTTGGAATATGCCAGCGCTATGTTATGCGCTCTGGGCACCTTGAGATGCTTGAGGAGGATGGCATATTTGTACGCCTCGTCGGGGACGTCGGACATCATAGTCTCCAAGCACATCCGTAATTCCGTGTACTGTGCTCTGTCCTCGTGCGTAAAGTCTGGGAACGTCGGTGTGCCAAGGTACGATGCCATGGATGGCTGGCACATTGGTGAGCGTAGGGGAAGAGGCCTCCTGGGCGAGTCTCCCCGTACGTGTTGTCGTGGGTTGGTACTTGGTGGGTACCAGAGGCCGGGTACCCAGGTACTGTTCCTCGGTGCTGACAGTACGTCAAACTCACCCGTGAGTTGAGTCGGGGGCTTGTAGTGCAGTGACTCGGGGCTGAAGTCTGGGCTGTACTGGGCCTCCTGGTCCAGAGTACGTTGCTGCTGGTGGGCTTGACTTTCCTCCTCTTCCTCTTCCTCTTCTAGGTCCTGGAGTCTTCTATTCAGTCTCTCGGCGACGTAGGCCGGTTCTTCCCGGTGGCTGGGTCTCGTATGGACCGGTCGGGGAGGGGGTTCGGAGACGTAGACAGGATCCTCCTGTTGGCCGGGTCCCGGTTCGCTTTGTCGTGTAGGGGAAGGTGCCCTAGACCCTTGTCGTGATGATCTCCGGGAGCTCCGTGCGGAGAGAGGGGATGTCGCCCTGGCGATCAATTGTTCTATCATCTGCGCCTGCAGCCGGTCGCGCTCTGCTTCGCGCTGGGCATGGGCGGCGTCGCGCTCTGCTTCGCGCTGGGCATTGGCGGCGTCGCGCTGTGCATTGGCGGCGTCGCGCTGTGCATTGGCGCGGTCTCTTTCAATGTTCTCTTCCGTCTGAAGGCGTCTCTCCTCCAGTCTTATGCGGTCGTCTTCACTCCTTTGTTGCGCCTGGAAGCGCTCTCGTTCGGTTGCAGAGTGTTCGCGTTCACTATGGGCTTGCGCTTGGAGTTGCGCGTGAAGGCGCTCTCGTTCCGCTGCAGATTGTTCGCGCTCGCTTGCTTGTTGCGCCTGGAGGCGCTCTCGTTGTTCGCGCTCGCTCGTCTGTTGAGCCTGAAGGCGCTCTCGTTCCATGGCAGAGTGTTCGCGCTCACTTAATTGTTGCGCCCGGAGGCGCTCTTGTTCCACGGCAGAGTGTTCACGCTCACTAAGGGCTTGCGCTTGGAGTTGCGCGTGGAGGCGCTCTCTTTCCGTGGCGGAGTGTTCGCGCTCACTAAGCGTCTTTGCTTGAAGCCGATCGCGTTCGGTGGAGGCTGTCAGGATGGCGATCAAGGCTTGCGCCAGTATCTGGTCCGCCTCGCTGGGGGATGACACTGACGGAGGTGATCGGCTTCTGACAGGGCTCGTTGGAGATCTGTTCTCCTGGCGCGCCCCGAGGTCCATCTCCTGGGCGCGCTTCTCTTCTGGTTGTGTGTCGGGTTCTGTCCCTGGAGCGCTTTCTTTATCCTGGAGCGCTCCGGGGACTATCCCGGTGACGTTGTCTGGAGGTATAGTCATGTCATGTCCCACCTGGTCCCCCCCGTGAGCTGAGTCAGTTTCGTTAGAACCCACTGTGGTCTCTACTGGCAGGGTCGCCTGGTCGATAGGATTTGACATGCTTTGACTATCCGCTTTATCCGTATTTAACGTCTGTTTAGATAAGCTAGGTGGTAGAACGACAGCGAATTCCTCCAGATAGGGAGGTGGCTGACGTTTGCGCTGCGGGCGTTCTAGCTTGGGAGAGCCGCTTGGGGAGTGTTCACCGCTGGCCATGGTTAATATTAATATTATATTAAATATTACACTGATACCATCCGGCTCGAAGGACCAATTGTAACTGAGGGGTTACAAAACCCTGACTGTATTAAAGATTGTGATATATTAAACCACTACTAGTTATGTACTTTAATTACTGGCCATACAGTACATGAATATATATGGTGAACACCCACACAAGAATACGGCATTGACACATAAATTATATTGGAGGGTTATTTATTATTATTAAGCAACGTTAGGTTACAGATTGAGAATTAGAGTCGCGCTTGTATGGCGAAGAATATACGTAAAGTCAGTCAAGAGTATAAGTCAATGAGAATGTAGGAATACTATGATGGGTCTAAGCTGACGCCACCTGTGGTATAGCAATTACATGGGCCACACCGGTACCAACTGGAGACACTGGGTTCCCTCCGGGGTGTAAGGCCGGGAGGGGTAGAGGAATGTTCGGGTACCCAGTCTGGGTCAACGAGGAATAAAGAGGCTCCAGATACAGGAGCCGGTGCTTGTACTCCCTTGATCAGCAGACAAAAGCAATAGTTGTAATCCAATATGCTCGACAGCATTAACGACAGCTAGCCAGCCCCTTCCACGAGGCGGGCCCGAGTGGTGATCCTCACGAGGTTAAAACCCAAACGACAGTGGAATCAACGGTGCTCTTCTCCGGTGGTCACGGTCCCAAAGCAATATAATCCAACCAGAAATGGTTCTGCAATCGCCGGTGTCGATTCTCCTGTGTACATATCCAACGGTTCTCGCCTAGGACTCCTCGGGTGTAGGCACGGATTTAGGCCGCACAGCCTGGATAAGTGCACTAGCTAAAGACACGACGAACCGATGGTAATGCTGGTCACGGAAGAACTGTAGCCGCACGATACACAATAAATGATCGACTATTACTTCACATCAGATTAAGTCGAACTCAACGTTACTGCGTTAAACTCTGACACTTTAACATTCTATTCGCACACGGTTCTCAATGCTCTATTTAGATGCAAGGTTGCTCACTTCACTGCACGTTGACTCGTGGTGAAGGTATTAAGGTTTTGGTAAGACTACTGCTGTTTACACCTGCGCCGTATTTATACGTAAGGTGAATATCTAGTCCCAACCTCAGTTCTTGTCTCGTATTACTATGCAGACTCTGGGCATGTACTGACATGCCCGGAGTTGCCTTTGAACTTGCCGTTGGGGGCTTGGTCGTTGGCGCCTTGGGCCGCTGTCCAATAGGAGAGCGAATATTACTCTGGTCTGTACGCAGGTAAAGGGATATTCCGTGTATATATACAAATAATATACAAGGTATATCAAACTATACATATATATATTCAGTTTAATCTGGCCCTTCACAACAGTCACCATTGTGACCAGTGGGATTAATCAACACATTTTTATTATTTATTTTTCTATTTCATTGAACATTGCACATGTTAAAAGCCATTTTTTTTTACCCAAAATGTGAGTATTACCAAGTCAATTTGTGTTCTTAAAACAATGACAATAAACATAGTTTTATTAGGTTGAAATAATGTGGTTGTGTACTTATTTTTCTGTTAACTTATTATGGATTCAAAACTGAAAACCTTAATGCACAGTAACTGAACTCAATATTTTTAAGTTCTGGTAACTTATTATTATTTATTTTTTTACAGTGTAGTCTTGCGATCAATCAAAACTTATTTACACGATATACCTCACATTCACCCTCCATTCACATCCTGGTGTTCTCCATTAGGCCTGTAGGTGGAGCTATGACAGCACACATACAGTACACATGTGTGATGTGTCCAAAAATGTATGGGCAAATGTGAGTGAAATGGTCGCACTGTATGCAGCTGTTTGTCTGCATTGCACCCCCCCCCCCCCCAACTCAGATTTAGGGTTGATACAACCATCATAATAATATTGTTAATAATAACAATAACAATAATGATGTAATAATGTCAAAATTATCATTAAAAATACCTGATTATGAGGGAAATTTTTTTACGATGCATGGAATATTGTTGAGGCACACTAGTTACAACTATATTTCAAACAGGCACTCCATGTCAAAAAGGTTGCTGACCCCTGGTCTAGGTGATAAGTGCCGGCCGGCGTGACGAGCCCAGTGACAATTGTGAACGCATTTTTGTGTGCGCGGGTGCACATCCGCGCGCACTTCTGCCGAGTGACCTATACCTAAACGGCGTTTAACCGCGTTTGTGCACGACTGCATGCCTGGTTGGAACAATGTTATATGCACTGAAAACAAAATCCACCAGCATGGTTGTGTGGTCATTAAATAATATAATATAATGTATTGAATGTATAATATAATTGTATAATATAATATATTCAATGGGGCATACCTTTGATCACACTGCCTACTTGCTCATATGCTCATTATGCATTAATTATATTGTTATATTGCCTATTTTTACTTGATTTTCTTTCTATTACCCTGCCCATACCTGTTGTACTGTCACGGCTTCACCTCCTCAAGCCTCCATACCTGTCTCTCACACCCCCTGCACTTCACCTCCTCAAGCCTCCATACCTGTCTCACACACCCCCTGCACTTCACCTCCACAACCCTCCATACCTGTCTCACACCCCCTGCACTTCAGCTCAACCCTCCACACCTGTCTCACACACCCCCTGCACTTCAGCTTCAGTGTTTGGTGGATGGGTGTTGACTCACCTGAGTGGGGGGGTGTTGTGTTTGGTGGAGGGGTGTTGGCTCACCTGAGTTGGGGGGTGTTGTGTTTGGTGGAGGGGTGTTGACTCACCTGAGTTGGGGGGTGTTGTGTTTGCTCGAGGGGACGTTAGGTTTGTGTCTTCTCCTCAGCTGGAGCCTCTATGATTACAGAAGAAGAAAACATTTAACCACAAATCCATAGTTGTACACTCATCATTCAAAGTCATTTATATCATAATAACAATCCTCTTACAGTTACTACTGTATTTATCTAAATGCATTATTTCTATAACTTGAAAGAGAAGCCTCCTATTCTCGGTCCGCACTCCACAATGGTGGAACGAACTTCCCACCACAGTTAGAAACCCCACCAATATTTCGCTGTCGACTAAAAATACACTTCTTTAACCTGTTCCACCCGTGGAATATTTTCGCCTAAAATATATACCTAGGTAAATGGAATATTGCTCCACTTCTACAAGGCCATTTGCATATTCTTGGTATCTAGGGACATCTATGGATCTCAGGGAATGTATTCACAGTGTCAGAAATATTGTGTCTATTACTAGGCTTGCTTAAATTGTGATGAAACAAAGGAGAATATGAATTATGATTTTTCTTTGAATCCTTGACAGTGAATAACACCATGATAATAATGACCAAACTTAAAAAACTGCTACTGATCTTGTTCAGTACCTTCTTGAGATCATGTGTACAACAAATCTAAGGAAATTAATAAAGGGAAGATGATTAAACAGAAGGTTCTGTAGATACAGTACTGAATTCTCCCATCCGGACCAATGCAATTTGAAATAGTATTATAGAATATAGAATATAATGCTTATAAATTACCTTATTATAGCCAATTCGCACATTTATTTTCAAATGCCCAAGTTCAATTTGGATTTAGTATCACCAGGTGTGCATAAGAACAGATAATGATATCTACTGTAATTTACTGAACCTTTTTATTTTCACCACAGTGCAACCATTTTAAAACTAATTTCAGATCTAATTGTTGCTACATGCTAACAATAGGGAGGAGAAACTAACTGCGTTTCAATATTTGTCAAAAACGTTACCTTTTGTGGCTTATTATCCCGAATAATAACAGTTTTTTTTTTATCCACTTTTTCTCACATTTTTTCCATATTTTCTCCCATCCCAATTTCGTATCATCCAATTCAACCCTCCCCTGTCACGAACGCTGTTTCTTGCCTCCCACAAGCCGGCTGCAATGTGGACTAAGTCATACATAGCACAAGTCCCCTCCGGTACTTGAGGTAACAGCAGTCGCATCTTTTCACCTGCGCAGCTCGATCTCTCAGTGTCGAGGAGTAACGCGTGGGAGGCTCACGCTGCCCCCGACACTTCCTGATTCTACTGCGCAGGCGCACCAACCGACTTGTAGGAGTCGCTTGTTAACAACGTTCGATCCCCACCCTTCAGTTTCCCTCCCCGTAATACGGCCAATGTGTATTACTGCGGACGACCAGCCAAACTGAAAAACAATGTGGAGAGCTGGATTCGAACACGCGAATCCTAGCGTCTCCACACTGGTGGCGAGTGCCTTGCCCACTACACCACCTAGCCGCCGCGAATAATAACAGTTATTGAAATAATTCATTCAGAACGCTGAACTTTTAACCCCCACAGTATCTGACAGGAAGTGTAGTTCGGAATAATTCCAACGCTGATCCACAGCTATGCATCCCCTCTACAAAATGACCACAAAAAAAACTACAATTCCCATGATTAAAATTTTCCAAAATGGTCGCCGTCTTGTAATAGACTTCAGCTAATCGAGACGTTAAAACTATCCAATGGCACTTTTAACCTATTGCTAAACTAACGTATTGATGATAATATACATTCTACATGCTTTTGTGACATGTTAGTGATGTTAATACTTGAAAACGTTTGATTAAAAAATCGCAAAAAATATGCAACACTCTGAAAAATATTGATTTATGACCATATGCCATTTTGGGGTCGGTACCGACCCCGTCGGGTGGAACATATCTGAAATTGAAGAAAAAAAAATACGTCTTACTCTCTTCTACTATCATGCACTCTTCCACTAAATAATCTTCCTCGTCTATATTACTACTACTATACCAGTGGAGGTTTCTCTATGACAACACGTGAAATACAAATTCACTCATAATTCATAATTATTATTCATTTACATATACCTATATATATATTTTTTTTTTATTATTATTATTATTATTATTATTATTATTATTATTATTATTATTATTATTATTATTATTATTATTATTATTATTATTATTATTATTATTATTATTATTATTATTATTATTATAATTTTTTTTATTATACATGTTTTCCTCTGAAAAAAAATGCCAGTGAATTTTTTTTCTTCAAAAATGGCCAAAATTTACCGCTCTGAGCAGGCCTGCACTGCAGTAATTATTCGTGCAGAATATCTGCACAGGTTGACCAGGGTTAAATAAATAATAAATAACAGCCAATCAAAATAGGCTATTAACGTCATCTAAGCACGGTCTGTGCAGTTAAACTCTTGCCATTGAATTGTGGATTGATTAATAGACAGCCTTGTTATTCAACCAGCTAATGGTTTCTCTTTTGCTGCTCTGCGGCTCTGCAGCTAGCATGATTGACAGCCTTGTGGCCCAATCAGATAATGGTTTCTCTTGTGCCGTACTGCGGCTCTGCAGCGAGCTTGTTTACAAAATAATTTTTATCTCAGTTTAAGAAGATAACTTGTTGGAGCTAACGTAGCTAAAGGGCTACCACCGCAGCTATCAGGCCCAGGGTGGAGTGTTTTGTTATTGTTCATGAACTTATTGTGCATCGTTTGATGATATATATATACACCTGCGATAAAAGCTAAATGTGACAACAACAACAACAACGTCATCGCCTCGCAGGCACTTTGAATTCTCTAGTACTGTAGATAGCGTTGCAATGGAGGAAGGAGATATTGTCGACTAGCTTGCTTGCTTGCTAGCTAACGTTATGTAAGTCTTGTGAATGTCTAAACAGGGCTGATGGCATTGATGAAGATGATATCAATAACAACAATGCCTCTCCATGGCCCTATCTGGAATTAATGAATGGAAAAGATGACGTTGTGGGATGCATGCAGCAGGCGCGGCGCATACTAAGGTAAGGGACAATAATAATGTTGTTGTTTAACCTGCCGCCGTGCAGTTGTAACGTTATACAAGTCTTGTGAATGTCTAAACAAACGGCATTGTTTGATTGATTGATTGAAAACTTTATTAATGACGCAATGAAGCATATAGCACTAGTTAGAGGGGAAATTCGGATTCCTCTCGGATTCATTCATTGAGCAGAACTGCAATTCGCTCAGCTGCAGAAACGTTGAGGAGACAATACCCACAGGACTTGGAGGAGAACTTTGTTTTCACTGTCTGTCTATTGTCTACACATTCTGCCGTGAATTGAATTGAATTGAATTGTAAAACTTTATTAACAGATTGCAGAATGGGTACAGTACAGTACAGTTCAATACATACAATTGTTAAGGGGATGCAGACCAGAGAAAGACTTTCGTCTTGTTTACATCAGGGTCCCCCATTTTCAATTCATCATAACATATATGACATACATGACATACAGATAGACAGTACTGCTACATCTATACATTTATGACATGTACCAGACTTGCAAATACAGTACTGTTTGTGATATAAAAATAGTCCAGAAAAGGGAGTATATACATTTGACGTAGAAACTGTACATTGGAGGAGGTTGGGTAGGGGGGGGGGGGACTGTACATTGGAGGTGGGGGTGGGGGACATACACTGTACAACTGTACAAACAAAACTGTACATTGGAATATTGACAAAACCATACTTGGTCATTTACTGTACATTGAGGGGGTTGTGTTAGGACATTTACAGGGGCCAGTCATAGCATACTGTGTTATTTTTTGATGGGCCCGAGCCATACTGTACATGGTCTGCTTGGTTTGATCAGGGGCCGCCGAGCCACTGTATACTGTACATGGTCTGCTTGGTTTGATCGGGCCGCAGAGCCACTGTATACTGTACATGGTCTGCTTGGTTTGATCGGGCCGCAGAGCCACTGTATACTGTACATGGTCTGCTTGGTTTGATCGGGCCGCAGAGCCACTGTATACTGTACATGGTCTGCTTGGTTTGATCGGGCCGCAGAGCCACTGTATACTGTACATGGTCTGCTTGGTTTGATCGGGCCGCCGAGCCACTGTATACTGTACATGGTCTGCTTGGTTTGATTTAGGGGAGTGGTCTCAGCAGTATAGTTTGTTTATACTTCAGAAGGATGATATTTAAACATGGTCCCCAAAATGAATGGAAGCGAATGAGGAGCCTGACACGTGGGAGGAATGGGGGTGTTGCAGCGTTGGGGATGTTTAAAAAATATAATTTAATATATAATATAATAATTTGTGCTTCACCTAAAAATTTGGTCAGCAGCCTCCACTGTACTATACTAATATGTCTCTATGCACTCAACACTGCAGCGCCCAAGTTTCAACACTGTTTGATGAACATTGTTACTCAGCTGTAAGAGTTGTACCCTTCCTGCTGACTTGTCATACAGAGAAAAGCACCTACGGGAGGCCACAATTCTAAACTGGCCCCGGTAAATGTCCAACACCCCCCCCAATGTACAGCCCCCCCCCCCCCCTCCCAACCCCCCAAATGTACAGTTTCCTCCCCCTCAAATGTATATATTCTCTTTTAGAAATTCTGTCTGTAAATAAACAGTACTGTATATGTGTATATCTTGTATGTCATGAATGTCTGGATGTAACAGTACTGTATATCTGTTTCAAGTTCAAGTTTCAAGTTTCTTTAATAGTTGTCATACAGAAGTACAGAATACTTTTGTACAAAATGCTTCTTACTGTTGCGCTCCAGAGACTGTGCATGACAAGATAAGTATGAAATAAAAACATAGTAAAAATAGTAAAAATTAGAAGTAAAAAAAGAGGTCACAGTGTTCAGTTTAGACATATGTACAATGTTCGTAGACGTAGTTACCATACAATATACAATACTGTGCAGTGTACTAATATACAATACTATATAGTGCAAGGCATAAATGGACGAGGTGCAGTTTAGGTACAATTCACAGTAGGTGTACGAGTTGTAGTGCAAATCCTTTATCAATAAATATAAAGTGTAAGTGTGTTTGTGTGATCTAAAGTGTGGAGAGTGGGTGCTGCAGTGTGTTGTTTGTTTGAGTGAGTGTGTGCGTGTGGGTGTGTGTGCTGTGTGCATTTGATGGTTGTTGCATAGTGATTATTGTTCGTTTAGCGATTATTGTTCGTTTAGCAGCCTGATGGCCTGGGGATAGAAGCTCCTTCTGAGTCTTTCTGTGCTCGCCATAAGACTCCGGTATCGCTTGCCTGACGGCAGCAGTTCAAAGAGGCAGTTGTTCGGGTGGCTCGAGTCCTTAATAATTCTCTTAGCCTTTGAAGTGTCTTTTCTTCATTTATGTATCTCTATCTAAGTTCATTGATCGTATAGTGTTCTATTTCACCCTTTCCTCTGCATGGTTTTAGGTATTTTCAGATGTTCGGTTTCAAGTAAGAGGAGACTGACGATATGGTCAAAATCAACGGGCGGCGGTGTTTATTAATAAAACAGCTTTAGGAATTAAAACAGTACATCGTCTCTTTCATTTGGCTGTTGTCGTCTCTCGGTGCTGTTCGCTGTCTTAGGTTGTCCATGGCCAACACCGAGTCCTCTCTTGTGGTTCGCTGGTCTGGTTGTCAAGACAACCTGGTCTCCTCGCCGATCCGGCAGGGAGTGCTTGATTTCGTATCGGCGGAGTCCGCTATGAACCTCGGCTCGGTCATCTGGTCTCAATGGCTCTCTGAGTCATCGGCTCTTCAGTAGCCTGAGTGGCGAGTCTCCCTGTGTCGGTGGAGGTTTTCAGCGCTTCAGTTGCGATACGATCTCTGTCATCGTCTGTCCCCATGTCTCTGGGTCTTCAGGTCCGTTCTGGTGTGTCAGCGCTTCTCCTGATGCGAAGCGATTTCGTCTGTCATCGGGTCTCAGTCCCTCTGTGTCACTGCTTGGCTCTGCAGGGATCCTTCTCCGTCTCCTCTGAGTGTCACCGGGTGTGTGTGTCGCTCCAGGTCTGTCTGTCTCTCCAGGTCCCCTTTTGGTGTGAGTCCTGTGTGTAGTGAGTCGCCATTCGCCCTTTTTATCAGCGGGGAGAGAGAGAGAGAGAGGGAGGGGGAGACAGAGAGCGAGAGGGAGGGGGGAGACCCTGCCTGCCTGTTCACGTCCATACGCTTTTCTTATTTTGGTCCACATTCCAACAGAAACCTGTCTGTTGGTGTCCTGTGTCCACATGTTACACAATTTCTTCTGCTGACACAACCAGTTGGTTCTGGTGACAACGGTTTTCACAGTCTATGGGGAGACAGACTGGCTTTTGATGCATAAATAATAAAACATGAGCTATTTCCATCTACAAACTCTTTACCATTCTGTAATTGCATTTTAGAATACTAAGATAATTCTTTATTTTCTAGCCAGTGACTCACTGTCTTGTTTTCAGTTGGATCCACTTTTTACTTTATTTGATTGCTTACTGTTTGTTTTTCCTATTCTAAGTACGCTGTAATCTAGGTTTTAGCTCTATTTTGATCACTTATTATTTTGTTCAGTATTTAACATTAATTTACAAACAATGTCTTTCCTTTCTTTACATATGTTTTGCAATGTTTTCTAAAGCCATCTAACTAATCTCTCTGACAAAGCCATTAGTTTTCTTTATATCCTTAAGGTCTAAAAACCATCTAGTCTACCTATTAGAGTGGCATTCTACTGTGTAAGGGGCGATTTCCAAATAGCCTGTGTCACCTTTCTGACCTCTGGGTTAGTCAGCAGCTGCCGTGTTGTAACCTGAAATTCTTTCCTTGTCTCATACCACTTACTTTAAACAACCTCGCTTCCTGCCATCTGGCCGGGTGAGGGGCCATTGTCTCTCAACCTCTTTAGCCTAGGGTCCCAGAAATAACTTCACATGGTGTTCAAATCACCCTGTCTTTCAAATCAACTTCTCTGTTTTATCATTCGGTACATTTATAGTTGCTTATGTTCATGTTTTCATTTAGAAATATACGACACCTTCCCCTTGCACCGCTTGTTGTAAATGTTCTGGAGGGTGGGAAGCCCCCCTCTAATTGTGCGTTCGGCTGAACGTGTCACTCTTTGTAGTCTGCTACGGTCTTTTGCAGTGCTATTCCCAAACCAGGAGGTGATGTTGCCGGTCAGGATGCTCTCTATTGTACATGAGTAGAAGTTCCTAAGGATCTTCTGACTGACTTGGAACTTCCTTAGGCGCCTGAGGAAGTAGAGGCGTTGTCGTGCCTTCTTCACAACACTGTCAATGTGTGTGGTCCATGTCAAGTCCTCGGATATGTGGGCTCCGAGGTACTTGAAACTGTTCACTCTCTCAACTGGTGCCCCGTCGATGCTGAGGGGGCTGTAGTCCTTGACCCCCGACCTCCTGAAGTCCACAATCATCTCTTTTGTTTTGCTGACGTTCAGGGAGAGGCAGTTCTCCTGACACCACTGTGACAGGTTCTCTACCTCTTCCAGGTAGGCCCTTTCGTCGTTGGCAGAGATCAGGCCCACCACTACTGTGTCATCAGCAAATTTGATGATGGTGTTGTTGTTCCGCTGTGCTACGCTACGCTGCATGTCATAAATGTTATGAGTTGAAAATGGGGGACCCTGATGTAAACAAGACTAAAGTATTTCTCTGGTCTGCATCCCCTTAACAATTGTGTGTATTGAGCCGTACTGTATTCTGTTAATACAATTTTCAATCAATCAATCAACTTGTAAGTTGCTTTGGATAAAAGCGTTCAGCTAAATGTAAATATGAATGCATAACTCACTTTCTCTGCAGCCTGCACGCGGTCGTGACCTGGGAACGTGTTCTGTGGTGGCAGTGACTTCAGCTGTGACGTTTGCCTTCTACCCATTTTGTCGCTTGGAAAAACGAGATTCAGTATTTGAAATAAAACCAATAAACAAAAAAGAAGCACAGAAACAAACAAAACTGAGAGACCATTAGTACATCAGGAAGCAGACTTCAAAACACAAAGCATAAACAATTATGGGCCTGATAATAAATGACACACAAGAATGTATTAAATCTATATTATTGTTAACCGCATTATATATATATCCATATCTGTCTGAATATACCTGCATATAATTCTTATATACCTACTTATACACATCCTGCATATAACTCTGTATGACAGAATGTTCGATAATGTATACCGTATATTATTACCGTATATATGTCTATCCATATCTGTCTGTACATATACCTGCCTATAATCCTTTTTACATATCGTTAGATACTATATCTGTACATATATGCCTACCTATACTCTTACGCAGCTGGCCAGTATGACCTACTACCATAGTGTCTTTAATTTATACCTGTATCACTGTACATATTAATACTACAACTCTGTACATCTGATTAGCACAGTAGTACTAATGTATATATTTTATACCCAGGTTAATCGCCTCTGTACATTGTATATTACTGTCACACTTTGCTGTTACATTTGCACTCTGGTTGGATTTCCGTTGTACTGTACTTGTGCTGTAGTATGATGACAATACATTTTTTTTTTTTTTTTTTTGTATTGGTCTTTTCCCCCTCCATTTTCCTCCGATTTTCTCCCATCCCAATGTTAGTCGTATGCCAATTCCCAGTCCCTTCCTGGTCGCTGCGCTTTACCCCCCACAGTCAGATCATTTGGGAGAGTGGAGGCTACCACGTGCTTCCTCCGACACACGTCCAGCCAATCACCGCTTCTTTTCACCTGGCAGCGCGGATCCTCCCTGAGAGGGCGTAGCGTGTGGGAGGACCACACTATCCCCCTCACGTCCAATCGGCGCTTAGCAGGCGCCCCGACCGAACTGTAGGAGTCGCTGTTTACAACGACCCGGACCCACCCCGCCAGCTTCTCCCACCCTCTGATACAGCCAATTGTATTAGTGCAGACGGCCAGCCAAGCTGGTGACAACCCCGGAGCTGTGAGCTGGATTCGAACAGGCGAACCAAGCTCACAGCTCCGGGGCTGGTGACGAACGCAATCTCCGCTCGACCACCTAACCGCCGATGACAATACATTTTAATCGAATCGAATATATTCTCATTTGCCTCAATGTCTCATCGCCTGCAAACATGTTTACAAACACAAGCCTATAGAGATAGACCAACCCATCACGACATGGTACAGAGCACCTATAGCCACAAACCCAAGCTCGGGTGTCCCAGGCAGCGACACAGTCTCTAATTGCAACAGTGGACCAATTATACACTTAAGACGACCGTTATCGACTGATTGATTGATTGATTGAAAACTTTATTAACAGATTGCAGAATGGGTACAGTACAGTACAGCTCAATACATACAATTGTTAAGGGGAAGCAGACCAGAGAAAGACTTTCGTCTTGTTTACATCAGGGTCCCCCATTTTCAATTCATCATAACATAATATGACATACATGACATACAGATAGACAGTACTGCATACATTTATGACATACCAGATTTGCAAATACAGTACTGTTTGTGATACAAAAATAGTCCAGAAAAGAGAGTATATACATTTGACATAGAAACTGTACATTGGAGGAGGTTGGGTATAGGTGGGGTGGGGTTGGGTGGGGGGGGGGGCTGTACATTGTAGGTGGTTGGGTGGGTGGGGGGAGGGTTGGGTAGGGGGTGGGTGGGGGACACTGAACACTCTATTCACTAACAAAGAACCGGCGAATATCCTACCTGGCGACATTAGGCCTTGGGTTCTTGTTGTTGCTCCATGGCGCCTTATTATTATCCCACCGCCTCTCTCTGACGGGCCCCCCGCCGAGGTATATTCGTGCCACCCCCCCTCGCTCCTGTAGGATGGTGCCCACCCCCCCTCGCTCCTGTAGGATAGTGCACATCCTCTCAAACTGCAGGGACCATCAATCAAACGAGCGAGAAGGCGCGCTGCACTCAGAACGCGACGAGGCGCTCATGAGGATGAAAGCGTTCAAAATGCTGTTTTTATTATTCTATCAAAATGCGCGTTCTGTAGTCCCGCAGCGCGACTCGGGTCCTGTTTGTCAGAGAGCGATGGAATTCAATGGCTTAACGCGTCCTATAGATGCGATTATCCGCTTATATGTCTACACAACAAACCCTACAACCGCTACGTTTATTATAAGGTTATTTATAGGCACGGTCGCGCCCATGCGTAGATCGGCGCTCCCTGTTACATTCATGTATGGAGAGGGTCATAAAGGGAATATTAAATCGTCGATTTCGAGGCGTTGTGTATTGTGGGAAATGTAGTTTTGTCTTTGTGCGCGTGTTGTTCACATGGTTCGGATTCGATTGGATTAAAATGTATTGTCATCATACACAGGCAACGCAGCACAACAAGCACAGACGTTTGGCATCCAACCAGAGTGCAAATGTAACAGTAATGTGCATATAGTATTACTAGTAATATGAATTAATGAATTAATTAAGTTAATTTCAAGCCATTTTAGCATGTACAAAAAATAACATACACAAATCAAATCACATAAAGTTGGCGGGCTGAAGCTACAAGCTTGTAAATGTACAGTGATACAGGTATAGATGTAGCATTAGATGTAGCAGTACTGTCTATCTGTATGTCGTGTGTGTCATATGATGAATTGAAAATGGGGGACCCTGATGGAAACAAGACGAAAGTCTTTCTCTGGTCTGCATCCTCTTAACAATTGTATGTATTGAGCTGTACTGTACTGTACCCATTCTGCAATCTGTTAATAAACTTTTCAATCAATCAATCAATATAAAGACCCCATGGTAGTAACTAGTAAGTCTGCAGCAGTGTAAGAGTAGGTAAGGGATATATAGATTATAGATATAGTATCTACAGATATGTAAAAAGGATTATATGCAGGTATGTAGGCCTACAGACAGATGTGGGTATACACCACGGTAAGAATAAATATATATATATATATTAATAATAATTAAGGCTGTCAAATATATCGCGTTAATATCGCGTTAACTCCCGATTCTATTAATGCCACTAATTTTTTTAACTCAAGATTAACTAAAAAAAAAAAAAAAAAAAAATTTTTTTTTTTTTTTTTTACTAGACTTCACTCAGGTGTATTATTGATGCTCTCATTGATACTATGTTTGTTTCTGAAGTGTGTGTGTGTGTGTGTGTGTGTGTGTGAGATATAGAGAGAGAGGGGGGTGAGAGAGATGAGGAAGGGGCAAAAGAGAAAAGGAGCTGGGAGAGTGTGTGTGTGAGGGAGAGAGGGGGGTGTGTGATTAATCAGCCCTTGTGTGTGTGAATGTAACAAGTTCCTAACGTTTTCTTTCCCCTATTATTTCATGCACACTTTATTCATTGTTTTAAATTATTATTTTCTTTTAAGTTATTTTGTGCATCACTCTGTTTTGAATTTGATGCAAATTTGCAATGCATGAGGGTCATCCTTTTGTGTTAAATGGCTGCACAAAGCAAGCATTTGTTGACTCGCATGTTGATAAGAGTATTAAAACTTGGAACTTGAAAAAGATCTGTTTAAGGTAAAAAAAAAAAAAAAAAAATGCGATTAATTTGCGATTAATCGCGAGTTAACTATGGACAATCATGCGATTAATCGAGTTAAATATTTTAATCGTTTGACAGCACTAATAATAATACATCAGATTTGTATAGCGCTTTTCCAAATGCTGAACGATGCTTGTATACGGTATACAGCATTATATATAGAGTTATATCATAACTATGCAGGTGTATAAGTAGGTATATAGAAGGATTATATGCAGGTATATTCAGACAGATATGGAAATATAAATATATACATACTAGTATACAGAACTATTGTACATGCTATCATACAGAGTTATATGGGTTATATGCAGATGCATACTGTAAGTAGGTATATAGAAGGATTCAGGTATATATTCAGATAGATATGGATATTATATATGTGGTAAATATAAATGTGTATATATATACGGTATATACAGAACTATTGTACATGTACATGCTATCATACAGAGTTATATGTGGTATATGCAGGTGTATAAGTAGGTATAAGGATTATGCAGGTATATTCAGACAGATATGGATATATATATATGTGGTAAATATAAATATATACATATATAGTATACAGAACTATTGTACATGCTATATCATACAGAGTTATATGGGTTATATGCAGATGTATAAGTACGGTAGAAGGATTCAGGTATATTCAGACAGATATGGATATTATATATGTGGTAAATATAAATGTGTATATATATACAGTATATACAGAACTATTGTACAGTACATGCTATCATACAGAGTTATATGTGATATGCAGGTGTATAAGTAGGTATATAGAAGGATTATATGCAGGTATATTCAGACAGATATGGATATATATGTGGTAAATATAAATATATACATATATAGTATACAGAACTATTGTACATGCTATCATACAGTTATATGGGTTATATGCAGATGTTTAAGTACGGTAGAAGGATTCAGGTATATTCAGACAGATATGGATATTATATATGTGGTAAATATAAATGTGTATATATATACAGTATATACAGAACTATTGTACAGTACATGCTATCATACATTTATATGGGTTATATGCAGGTGTATAAGTAGGTATATAGAAGGATTATATGCATGCACTTATCCGTGTTTCATTACGCATATGATGCTTACCAACTGTTCGCCTGTTTTATAGCAACACTACTATCACCGACATCTAAGAAGGGAGACCCCCCCCCCCCCCCTTGAACGGCCCTTCTAAGGTTTCTCTCCTCCACATTGCCTGTGGTGCATTTTTTCCTATTGCTAGGTTTTAGTACGTTTTTCCTTACCTTCGCGTGGGGTATGTCTGGGAGTGTTGCATTCATTTATTTAAAATGTTTTGGACTTTATGGTGTTCTTGTTTTGTTCTTGACTTATTGTGATGTTTCTTTTTGACTTGTTTAAAGAAGACGTGTCCGGCCCATGGGGACATTAACGTGTGTTGTCGGGCCTTACAAATAAATTTGATTTGATTTAGGTATATTCAGATAGATATGGATACAGTATATATGTGGTAAATATAAATATATATACAGAACTATTGTACATGCTATTAAGTGATCTCACAGTGGTGTTTCAGGAAGAGCATAGCAGGCATCCTACGGGAGAGACATGCTAGCGGGTCTCTGAGAACCTGCTATAAATATTCACATTACACAACCTCCTGTCTGTCCACAGCTATATCTACTGTAGGTGTCGTGTTATCTGCCAGGGGCTGGAGCAGGGACTGGGAGGGAGACGTGTATTGACGCTTGTTGTGCTCAGTCGCCAGTCACCGTGGATCATCTCGGGACACTTGCACATGGTTTGGATGCAGGCTGGATCTTTCTGTCCGATGGTATCTGGCATGGTGGTTCCTCTTGAGTGATATCCTGATGGCATTTCCCAAGAAGGGGCAGTCGCGGTCCCGCTTGGACTAGCAACAACTCTGCATCCAGTGCAACTAGGTCAGTGCAAGCGACACCAGACACCTCTTCCACAAGTAAGGTTTGAGAGTAGCGTGATTTTCTTCTTTCTTTCTTTTTGACATCCAACATCTTAAAACCACTTAAATCTAGAGTGTTTTGTTGATGCCATTAAAAAAAAAGATTTAATTGAATTTGTATTACGTGTGCAGTGCATGCAGTGTGAGGCTGTGAGCACTTGAACTAAGATAAGATATATAATATATGTACAGGTATGGGCAGGGGTAACAGTAGAAAGACATAAATATAGGCAATACAATTTAATCTGAATATAAAAATATGGGAAAAAGAAACAGTGTAAACAATATAATTAACTCTGAATTAAAAAGATGAGAAAAATAAACAGTGTAAACAAAGGTGCAGATGAGGGTCTGTATGCTACAGGGGGGGCAACAGTGGTTCGATTTGACTCCTCCCGGGCAGCGTGTCGAAGTGTCCTTGAGCAAGACACTTAACCCCTAACTGCTCCCAATGAGCAGGTTAGCACCGTGCATGGTCGCCTCTGCCGTCAGTGTGTGAATGTGAGAGTGAATCAAATAAAATCAAATAAAATGTATTTGTAAGGCCCGACAACACACGTTAATGTCCCCGTGGGTCGGACACGTCTTCTTTAAACAAGTCAAGAAGAAACATCACAATGAATCAAGAACAAAAACAAAAACACCATAAAGTCCAAAATATTTAAAATAAATAAATGCAACACTCCCAGACATACCCCACGCGAAGGTAAGGAAAAACTCACTAAAACCTAGCAATAGGAAAAAATGCACCACAGGCAGTGTGGAGGAGAGAAACCTTAAAAGGGCCGTTCAAGGGGGGATCTCCCTTCTTAGATGTCGGTGATAGTAGTGTTGCTATAAAACAGGCGGACAGTTGGTAAGCATGCACTCATATGTGTAATGAAACACAGATAAGTGCATGCAATAGCAACTGAACATTTTGAAATATTTTTAAATAGAGCTGATGGCAGATCTATTTGAGGCATGGGGGCGGTGCAGAGAGGGTCACATCCTCCCGGTCATCATCACAGGATGTCCGCTACTCCGGTCATCACCACGAGACAGCCACTCACAGGGAGACAGGGAGACGTGACAGGCGTTAGACAGTTTGCGTGATTGTGATATATAGCAATAGATACATGTGGTAAGCATATGTGAATAGAATAGAAGTACTTAACCCAGCAATGAACTCCACGTCTGAACCACGTTGACAGACCACGGACAGAAGACGGTAAGAAGCTGATCCGTGGCCTCGTGGTGCACGTAGAACAGTCACTGCAATCTTGGCCAAGACCAGTGGTGCGTTATTGAAATCATCTGGGCTTGCACGCACCACGTGCACACGCGCTCCTGGCGCGTGCGCGCGCTCCCGCGAATGCGCATTTAATGTCCCCTCGCTTGAGCACAGACTAAAGACAGTGCCTAATTGCCTCTACGAATGGAATGTAACACATGTCTTCACAACAAGTTAGGTGTGAATGTATCTGAGAACGTATTTAACACACCTGACGACCGGCGCTATTGATATGCAAATAGCGAGTACTTATCTCAACCCGTCCCATGAAGAACGCATGCCTGGCCAAGACCCCGAGACATCCACCACCTTGGTCAGCACTACGAGACAAGCACTCAGAGAGAAGGGGGGGGGGGGGGGGGGGGGGGGTTGGGGGGGGGGGTTAGAGAGTTCCCATGTTTGTAGTGGGCGGAGATGGAGCAATACATACATGTAGTGAGCATATGCATACATGGTGACAGTAGAATCAAAGTATATAAGAAAATTGTGAAATTAAGTAATAGAACTAAGAACTACTGCAAGCGTATGTATACAGGATGAGATACAAGACAATAGCTCAGTGCCGTATGCCCCGGGGGGCAGGAGAAACCACTCAAAATTGGTCAGGGCAGAGCAGGTAAGGTTCAGCACTGCAGGCCAGACAGAAGGCGTTATGAAGCTGTTCCATGGGACCAGTTGAGAGAGAGACACAGGTTAGAAAAGCAGACATGGGACCAAATCGACATCCTAACTAAACTAGACAGATTAATCTAAGGGTCAGTTCCGGACCAGGTGAGATCAGGGTAGGTTGAAGGAGAGAGAGAAAAGATGGGTCTTAAGGCAGGTCATTTGTTCCACAGGTAGGGAGCACGGTAGACAAAGGCTCTGTGGCCGGCGGATTTATTTTTAACCCTAGGAATCGATAGAAGCCCCGCATTTTGTGAACGCAGAGCACGAGCGGGAGAGTATCGAGAGATGAGATCGGATAGATAGAGAGGTGCAAGCCCATTCAATTCTTTTTAGCACTTTAAAGTCGGATCTGGCTTGAATAGGAAGCCAGTGTAGGGAGGACAAAACTGGTGTGATGTGATCAAATGTTCTAGTTTTAGTTAGTATCCGTGCAGCCGCATTTTGCACGAGTTGAAGATTTTTTGATGCTTGAATTAGGTAGGCCTGAAAAAAGTGCATTACAGTAGTCCAGACGTGATGAGACAAAAGCATGAATTGAGGAAGAAATTTGGATAAAAGTGATAAAAGCGCTAAATAAATGCACCATTTACCATTTTATGCCCTATCGGTTATATGATACGTTACAATAAGTATAGGCGGACAAGGCTTAACTAGGCAACACGTGGTTGTTGGGTTTGTTTCTAAGGGCCTCTCTCGCCCCCTCCAGGTGTGAAGACCATGGCCGAGGCCTGTGATGCTTGGCGGGTGAAGGCGGCTCCAGGGAAGGCGTTCCCTCAGTTCAGCGGCTCCTCCGGTGCCAAGACCACCACCATCCGTCTGAGAGACGCCTACGATCCCAAACCCCTGTCCACCAAGACCCCGGTCCGGATCCGTCCTCCAACCCCGAGACCTCCGTCCCTGAGCAGCGAATCCGGTACCAAGACCGCCGCCGCCGTCCACCCGAGAGACGCTGCTCACGATCCCAGACAGCAATCCACGGAAAAAAAAACGGTCCGGATCCGCCCTCAGACCCCGAGACCTTCGACTCCCAGATTCCCCGCGGCTCCGGCCGCTGTGTCCGACGAGGCTCCGGCCGAGGAGGCTTCCTCCGCGTGGGAGGAGTCCGTGGGCGACCCTCCGACCAACGCCGGCGTCAGGAGACCGAGATCCAAGTCTCTGGGCAACCCTCTGGAGAGGTCGTACGGCCCGTGGACCCGGCGCCAGGTGCGCTTTGTAGACTCGCTGGGCATCGAGCTGGAGGACGTCAAGGTCTTCAGAGTCGAGGACAACCCGCTGATACCTCAGCACGTCATGTCCCGGCTGATGATGAGCGCCGAGCGGGCGTTCGGGCGGCCGCTGGAGCTCTCCATGCCCTACTTCAAACCCTGCTTCCCCGAGAACATGGCCGCTCAGCCGGGCTTCGTGCCGCGCCTCTGCCGCCAGGGGGTGTGCCTGGAGCAGGTGCAGTGCTCCGAGATGGGCATCACTGGCACAGCGCAGGTGCTCGACCTGGCCTTCGAGAAGGAGGTGGCGGTGCACTACTCCTTCACCAACTGGCGGATCTGCACGGACACCAAGGCGTCCTGGGCGGCCAGCCTGCCGCGGGACGACGAGACGGGCGGTCCCAAGACGGACGTCTTCCGCTTCCGTCTCCCGGTGCCGCCCTTCATCCTGCAGCCCGGGTCCGTCTTGGAGTTCGCCATCTCCTACCGCGTGAAGGAGCGCTCCTACTGGGACAACAACGACGGGAGGAATTACAAACTGTCGTGTCACAGCTACAAGCTGGCCGTGCCCTTGGAGTGCGAGGATAGCATGCTGTACTTCACCTGAGCGGCCACACGGGGGAGCCGTCACGTTTGCGCACACAGATATTAGGCTACAGAAAACGAGGGATTCCCTCTTGAATTTGTTTGTCTATTAGTTGGTTGATTTTTAAGCTTTTTTTTACCCCGTGCTGAATAGGTATTAATTTCATGAAAATAAGCACTGCTATTTAAAAACGTACTTCTGCGTGATTGCGTGTTGGAAAACACAATTGTACAGACTTGTCCGTTAAACCGATGATGTCAAGTCAAGTCAAGAGTTTTATTTGTCACGGCATACAAGTATACAATGAAATGCGGGTGGTCTTGCCCGCAACGATGTGCAATACATACATATTATTATTATTATTTCACATTTACCTGTAGGCCTACCGGTTTGACAGCTGCGTCTCCAAGAGACCATCCATCTTACAGCTTCTGCTGCCTGCAGTGAACACGAATGTGGTTTAGCTTGTTAAGCTGTAAGGTCCCCCAATTGGGGGACCCTGCTGTTTTATCATAAATCGATCAATACAGACCGTATTAATTAATGTTGGGTTTCTTTTTCAAATGTAGCCAAGAGTAAAGACCCTAACCCTATCCAAACAGCAGTCAACGTGTATATTTTCAGCACTACGTTTGTTTACCGATGATTTAATTTGTTTTCGAAAATAAGAAATTCTCTGAATAATGTGAATTCTATCGCTCTTTTATCGGAAAAACGAGAGGAAATGACGAAATCCAGATTTAACACTGCCATTGGAAAGATGAGCTTTTTCCCTATCCATAGATGTATGACTTGGCCATAATAAGGTCATTATAGTTCATAATTCAATTTTGAATGTATAATTCAAATGGATTATAATTCAGTACTGTATCTACAAATCCTTCTGTTTAATCATCTTCCCTTTATTCATTTGCTTAGATTTGTACACTTGATCTCAAGAAGGTGCTGAATGAGCTCAGTGAGCGAAATCTCTACACCCGCAGTTTTAACATGGTGTTATTCACTGTCAAAAAAGATAAATTGAATTTATATTCTCCTTTGTTTCAATACGATTTACTCAAGCACAGTAACATACAAAAAGTGTCTGACACTGGGAATACATTCACCGAGGTCCATAGATGTCCCTAGATGCCAAGAACATACAAATTGACCTTGTAGAAGTGGAGCAGTCTTCCATTTTCAAGACACAGTGAACGACTGTAGCTCGATTGTAGCTGCCACTGACACATTAAAAGACTAACACCTATAGTTAGCCTCACTATGCTTTTCATTTCATCGTTATGACGACTTCACGTGAACCCCTGATGTCAATTAAATGTTATTTATATAACGCATTTTAAACAACAGCAGTTAATTTACACAAAATTAAAAATACTACACTCCAACAATATCAAACAATTAAAACATATATACATTAAAATCACATTAAAACTACAGCAAGTGGATGCTCTGCACAAGGGATTTAGAAGGTATATAAGAATTTGTTCTTAATTGCTTGCCTGGATAAATAAAGGTTAAATTAAATAAATAAATAAAATAAGGCCAGGCTGAATAGATGGATTTTAAGCAGCGATTTTAAAGTGGCAAGTGACTGGGCAGACCTGATGTTAGCAGGTAGACTGTTCCAGAGGCCCGGGGCAGACCTGATGTTAGCAGGTAGACTGTTCCAGAGGCCCGGGGCAGACCTGATGTTAGCAGGTAGACTGTTCCAGAGGCCCGGGGCAGACCTGATGTTAGCAGGTAGACTGTTCCAGAGGTGCGGGGCAGACCTGATGTTAGCAGGTAGACTGTTCCAGAGGTGCGGGGCAGACCTGATGTTAGCAGGTAGACTGTTCCAGAGGTGCGGGGCAGACCTGATGTTAGCAGGTAGACTGTTCCAGAGGCCCGGGGCAGACCTGATGTTAGCAGGTAGACTGTTCCAGAGGCCCGGGGCAGACCTGATGTTAGCAGGTAGACTGTTCCAGAGGCCCGGGGCAGACCTGATGTTAGCAGGTAGACTGTTCCAGAGGCCCGGGGCAGACCTGATGTTAGCAGGTAGACTGTTCCAGAGGTGCGGGGCAGACCTGATGTTAGCAGGTAGACTGTTCCAGAGGTGCGGGGCAGACCTGATGTTAGCAGGTAGACTGTTCCAGAGGTGCGGGGCAGACCTGATGTTAGCAGGTAGACTGTTCCAGAGGCCCGGGGCAGACCTGATGTTAGCAGGTAGACAAGTTTCAAGTTCAAGTTTCTTTAATAGTTGTCATACAGAAGTACAGAATACTTTCATACAAAATGCTTCTTACTGTTACGCTCCAGAGACTGTGCTAGACAAGATAGTATCAAATAACATAGTATAGCATGTAATTTTAGAAGAAGAAAATGAGGTCACAGTGTTCGGTATAGACATATGTACAATGTTCTGAGTTACCATATAATATACAATACTATGCAGTGTACTAATGTACAGTACTATATAGTGCAAAGCAGAAATGGGATGAGGTACAATTTAGGTACAATTTACAGTAAGGTGTACGAGTTGTAGTGCAATCCTTCATCAATAAATATAAAGTGTGGGGAGTGGGTGCTACAGTGTGTTTGTTTAAAGTGGGTGTGTGCTATAAAGTGTGTGGAGTGGGTGCTACAGTGTGTTTGTTTAAAGTGAGTGTGTGCGTGTGGATGTGTGTGCTATGTGCGTTTGGTGGTTGTTGTTGTGTAGTGTTCATTCATTGTTCGTTTAGCAGCCTGATGGCCTGGGGATAGAAGCTTCTTCTGAGTCTTTCTGTGCTCGCCTTGAGACTCCGGTATCGCTTGCCTGACCGCAGCAGTTCAAAGAGGCAGTTGTTCGGGTGACTGGAGTCTTTAATGATTCTCTTCGCCTTGCCCTTGCAAGGCTTGTTGTAAATGTTCTGGAGGGTGGGGAGCCCCCCTCCAATTGTGCGTTCGGCTGAACGTGTCACTCTTTGTAGTCTGCTTCGGTCTTGTGCAGTGCTATTCCCAAACCAGGAGGTGATGTTGCCGGTCAAGATGCTCTCTATTGTACATGAGTAGAAGTTCTTAAGGATCTTCTGACTGACTTGGAACTTCCTTAGACTGTTCCAGAGGTGCGGGGCAGACCTGATGTTAGCAGGTAGACTGTTCCAGAGGTGCGGGGCAGACCTGATGTTAGCAGGTAGACTGTTCCAGAGGCCGGGGGCAGCCTCTGGTTTTTAGCTTTGCTCTGGGGACATCCAGGAGCATCTGGCTGCTAGAGGACCTCAGAGCTCTGGACGAGGTGACAGGTGTGGACATGCAGGAGATCTGCGGGGTAGGGAGGGGCAAGGCCATTTATAGGGCTTTAAAGACGATCAATAACAGTTTAAAATCAAAAAGCTTGTCACTTCAGCGAGACCGGTGACCCGGTTGTATGAGTGGATCTGAATCTGCTGAATGGGTTGAGGTTGAATCCTGTGAACAACAGGATCAGAAACACATGCGAGGTGGTGATGTAGGTGGTTTGGTATGTCAAGCTGGATCAACTGGGCCAGTTCTACTGTAGGCTATTTATATGTCCGTTTGTTTGTTGAGGATACAGTCAACGACTGCGTCACTAAGAATAACAATAATAATAATACATCAGTAAATTTGATCACACAATTTTTTTTTATATACATCAGACTTATATAGTGGTTTTCTAGGTACCCAAAGGCTCTTTACATGGTGGGATTCTATAAAACAAGTAAAAAAAAAACACTCTTTAATCATGACAAAATTATTCAAATAGATCTTAAAATAGATTAGTGTCAACAAGGTTAGTAGAAACATAGGGGGGGTGGGGGGTGACAGCAGTTTAGGAGGGAATGCCTGAGTGAAGATCTGACCAAGTGGGAGCATAATATAGAGGGTGAAGAGAGGGGGGCCGGGCACAGAACCCTAGGGGACACCATGGGTGGTCGATGGAAATGATTTGATGTCTGTCAGAGAGGTAGGACTGAAACCACTAGAGGGCAGTGATACCAAGGCTGTGATGAGTTTAGTTTACTTTGATTAGGATCCCCAATTTGTTACAGCATTGGAGTAGCTATTCTTCCTGGGGTCCACAAAAACATACATTGTGACCGGGCGACACGATACTTACATCATAACATGTGACATTACAAGTAAACAGGACAAAGGACTAGACTAGAGACTTGGACACAGACACAAGACAAGCTCCAATATACAATAATAATCCAATATACAATAATCAAACTATGTGAAATAGCTAAGAATACATAACTGTACACAACTATATGCCCACATGTTTGTTCATACGCACCTAATTAATTTAACAGCTAACTAAATTAATGAATTATCAAATGAGTACGGAATAGGGATGCTCGATATTGGCTTTTTTACCGATACCGATATACCGATATTGTCCAACTCTTAATTTCCGATACCGATATCAACCGATACCGATATATGCAGGGTCCCCCCCCCCCCAAAAAAAACTGAATAATTTCAGGTAATTAACATTACATATCTCTTGTTGTGGAATTAACACAACATTATGCATACTTTTGACAATAAATCAAATCAGAATTTGTTCTTACTTGCTTGCCTGGGTAAATAAAGGTTATAGATAAATGTAAAAAAAAAAAAAAAAAAAAAAAAAAATCTTTTTTGAAAACTGATACAGATATTTTCCGATATCACATTTTAATGCCAATATCGGTAGGCCGATAATATCGGACATCCCTAGTACAGAATGATTAACAGGATGACAAAGGCCACGCTGCAGGTCAAGAAGGAGCCAGAATCTGCAGGAAAGCACAAGAGCATTCGTGACTTTGATCCGGGCAGTCTGTCAGTGTGACTTTGATCCGGGCCGTCTGTCAGTGTGACTTTGATCCGGGCCGTCGGTCAGTGTGACTTTGATCCGGGCTGTCTGTCAGTGTGACTTTGATCGGGGCAGTCTGTCAGTGTGACTTTGATCCGGGCCGTCGGTCAGTGTGACTTTGATCCGGGCCGTCTGTCAGTGTGACTTTGATCGGGGCAGTCTGTCAGTGTGACTTTGATCCGGGCCGTCGGTCAGCGCTGTGGTTTGAACTCACAGAGGTCGGAGTGGGGGTGGGATTTGATCCGAGTGGCGGCGGCCTCGCTGCAGAGCGTTTGACAGAAAGGGCAGCAGGGCGCAGTAACCTGCCTTCCCTGAATACATAGAGTACAGACTGCGTTTGACCTTTTCACCAAACATACACTGATATTAGAGCTGGATTCCAACATGCTTTTTGGCCGCCAGTGGCCAAGTGGCATTCTTTCCACATGCTTTAAATATGACACCAGCAATAAGAGCATCTAGAGACATTGCAGAATATAGCAACATTAATTTTCCAAAACATGCATGACATTAAAGGTGCTGTAAGTGGTATTTTCTTTTTGTTACATGTTAAAATAATAGCTCTACATTCTGACAGCCATCACTGATATAAAGTGTCTGGTCAGTAACATGGGTCTCCCAGTACCTCCACAATACATTTCCTGGTATCCCGTTCCCACTTGATCCAATCAGGAGAGATAACTAGTTTTAAGCAAATACAGTAATTGCTTGAAACAAGTTAAATAATCTGCCAGTGCAGTAAGCAAATCTGACAAAGCATGTCTAGGGTTCTCTCCCCTGATTGGATGAAGTGGGAACGGGATACCAGAACATGTATTATTCTGTTTACTGCAGAGTGGAGGGACAGAGAAACCCATGTTACTGTTTCATCTTTTTCTTACACAGTACCGTATATTTGTATGTCTTGTATGTCATAAATGTCTTGATGAATTGAAAATGGGGGACCCTTATGTAAACAAGACAAAAGTATGTTTCTGGTCTTCATCCTCTTAGCAGTTGTTAGTATTGAGCTGTACTGTATTGTACCCATTCTTCAATCTGTTAATAAAGTTTTCAATCAATCAATCAAACCAGACACTCTATATCAGTGATGGTTGTTTATTGCAGAGAGGAGGGACTGGGAGACACATGTTACTGACCAGACACTCTATATCAGTGATGGCTGTTTACTGCAGAGTGGAGGGACTGGGAGACACATGTTACTGACCAGACACTCTATATCAGTGATGGCTGTTTACTGCAGAGTGGAGGGACTGGGAGACCCATGTTACTGACCAGACACTCTATATCAGTGATGGATGTTTACTGCAGAGTGGAGGGACTGGGAGACCCATGTTACTGACCAGACACTCTATATCAGTGATGGCTGTTTACTGCAGAGCGGAGGGACTGGGAGACCCATGTTACTGACCAGACACTCTATATCAGTGATGGCTGTTTACTGCAGAGCGGAGGGACTGGGAGACCCATGTTACTGACCAGACACTCTATATCAGTGATGGCTGTTTAATGCAGAGTGGAGGGACTGGGAGACCCATGTTACTGACCAGACACTCTAAATTACTAAAGACTCACTTCTTCAACCATTATCTAAAAAAAAAAAAAAAACAAAAAAAAAAAAAAAAGAAAACAACCTTACTGGCATGCACTTGTCCTAATATACTAACCTACACTGTAGCACTCAACACTTGATGAATATTGTTACTCAGCTGATAGAGTTGTGCCCTTCCTGATGACTTGTCGTACAGAACTTGTAAGTCGCTTTGGATAAAAGCGTCAGCTAAATGAGTAAATGTAAATGTAAATTATGTAAGTGATGGCTGTTTACTGCAGAGTGGAGGGACTGCCCATGTTACTGACCAGACACTCTATATCAGTGATGGCTGTTTACTGCAGAGTGGAGGGACTGGGAGACTGTTACTGACCAGACACTCTATCAGTGATGGCTGTTTACTGCAGAGTGGAGGGACTGGGAGACCCATGTTACTGTGCAGACACTCTATATCAGTGATGGCTGTTTACTGCAGAGTGGAGGGACTGGGAGACCCATGTTACTGTCCAGACACTATATCAGTGATGGCTGTTTACTGCAGAGCGGAGGGACTGGGAGACCCATGTTACTGACCAGACACTATATCAGTGATGGCTGTTTACTGCAGAGTGGAGGGACTGGGAGACCCATGTTACTGACCAGACACTCTATATCAGTGATGGCTGTTTACTGCAGAGTGGAGGGACTGGGAGACCCATGTTACTGACCAGACACTCTATATCAGTGATGGCTGTTTACTGCAGAGTGGAGGGACTGGGAGACCCATGTTACTGACCAGACACTATATCAGTGATGGCTGTTTACTGCAGAGTGGAGGGACTGGGAGACCCATGTTACTGACCAGACACTCTATATCAGTGATGGCTGTTTACTGCAGAGTGGAGGGACTGCCATGTTACTGACCAGACACTATATATCAGTGATGGCTGTCAGAATGTAGAGCTATTTAGCACTTATTTTAACAAAGGAATATCGTACAGCACCTTTAATTCAGACCCAGCAATGATGAAGGGAGTTCAGTATAATTATGATATTTACAATATTGCACTTTGTATCCCTTTTTCAGCTGATTATATGTGTCCAGGGCATGTTGTTCCTGCAAGCTATAACATTATCTTTTACGCGACCACAGACCTATTTGTTGTTAATAAAATGTGTCATAAATGATTACTATTATTACATTGAGGGGAAATACACATTATTCTGTGTATGCTGTTACAGATAGTGAACACTAGATGGAGGTATTTCCCTAACTTCACCATGCTTTTTAAATTGAAGCCTTATGGTTTGTTGTTTATCAAATAATCACTGTTGGCATACTCAACCAGACCACTAGGCCTACCCATATTTAATTTGATTGTGAATGTAACTGTGACGTGTAACGTCTATTTTTACCCTGGTTTAGTTGTTTTCCCCCTATCACAAGCACTGCGTTTTTTTTTCAAACTACATGCACTATAGCCTAATTATTTTCTGTTTTAAGGCAGTAAATAAACCAAACCAAACGGTTAAATGAATGTAACGGTCAATTTGGCTGTAGAAGCGAGTGTAGAAACGAATGTAAACATATAGATGCTTATGTTATGGCGGATGTCTGGTTATTTACCCATTTTACCTTTGACATACTAGTATTGTATTTCAGTCTTGCAATAAAATCAAATAAAAAGTAAATCCTAAATGTCCCTGATTTTGAGCTCATGAGAGAGAGAGCGGGGGGAGGGGGAAAGGGGGAAATGGGATAATAAATGTTGATTAATTAAAGGCAAGCCTTGAAGTGGTGCTACAACCACAACCACAAGGTTCTAATCAACATCCATTCAATGTACCACGCATCCCATTCCCCACGCGCCCCCCTCACGAGCTCCATGTAACGCGGAAGTGCGGTGGTACTAGGCAAGGAGTGCGCAGTCTAGCTTGAATCTCTCTGGCTGTAAAACTAACATGCAGCGCCCTCTGCTGGCAGAGGTTCATCACTGCCATCCCCATCCGTTTATATCTCCTGTAAACACTGATGCAGTGGTCAAATAAATCGTAGGTAAACTATGAACTCCAATAAATGATAACAGTAACACTAATAATCACCAATACATTTGTTATTACCAATACATATTAATAAGGTATTATTAAAATTGTTTATTGTTAAACTAAGTTCATTTTCAATAGTAATGTATGAATTAGTCAATAAAATATAGTATGTTCTGATGAGTAAATAGGGGTGGGATTAAATAAGTGTATGCTTCTTCCAACTCCTTTTCAAATATGTAAATGACACATAAAAATAAATTGAGTTAGACTTTTTTGTTTGTTCTTTGTTATTTCTTTATTTTGTACATTTATTATTTGAACGGCTTAAGGCTATATATGTACTTGATGTTTGTTTGTTAAGTTGCATATTTGAAATAAACTTCAATCAAATCAAAATCACAAACACTTTGTATATTTTTTATACTGTTTACATCTAGAATGTTATTATCTGTTTCCTCATCAATCTGTGCAGCCGGATATCTTCCTATTGAGCGCAGAGAGAGGACATTGGCATCTATCTTCTGAGTCTGGGGAAGACGGTTAGTGCATTTCCCATGATGTTGGCGTGTTCCTTGGTCTACAACTTTACATGTGTGCCAAGAACAGGTTTGATTTTAAAATAAATGCAACATTATGACTAATCACCAACCTTTGTCAATCAAGTTGTACGTGTTTTAATTGATTGATTTGTTATCCTTGCTTTTTGCCTTGTCTTGTTGTCTATTTGTTATGATTTTATAAGCTGTGATTTTATATGCTTTTATTTCGCTTATCTCTGTATACACTCGACGTGACTGTAAATTAGGGAAACCTCAGTCGTATTTCGAGTTTAAATAAAAGTTTGAACTAAACTCTGTTGATAAAGATCCGTCTCCCATACGGTCAAGATCAACCAGTCTCTCACGCTCCATCAGCTGCTTGGAGTCAGCGCTACCAGTCCAAATGTGTGAAGACTGTTATATTCTGTAGATGGGTTTTATTTTTGCGGCTTCTATCCCTCTATCTTCGTCATCCTCTCGTCTCTCGCACCATTCTATTTATTAATTTTTATTTAACCTCTCTTTATTTAACCAGGCAGGTCAATTAAGAACAAAACAATTCTTATTTACAACGACGGCCTGGCGAGGGGGAAGAAAGGACCCCCCGAAGGGTATAACAGGGGAAGGGAACAAATGAAATAAAATAAAATAAAATAAAATAGAATAGAATAGAATAGAAAAGAAAAGTGGTTTGAAATTAAATTAAATGTTTGTGTGTGTTGTGTGTATATGTATGTGTGTGTCCCTGCACTCTCATTTCCTCCTGGCCTCCTCCCATATGCCTCTAATCCCAGGGATATCCCTCCTATGCCCTGAGAGAGAGAGAGAGTCCCCCCCCCCCCCCCCCCCCCCCACGCCTCCCCATGCAGCAGGCTGGTCCAAGGGAGAGTCCACTACTGGTTGGCGTAGGGGGCGGTCCAGTATGGAGCCTCAGACCAGTCCAAGGGAGAGTCCACTACTCACTACTGGTTGGTGTAGGGGGCTGTCCCGGGCCGGGACGCGTGTACCTGTTCCGCAACAGTAAGTGACTTCCGGGGTAGGCCTGATTGGCCCCGACAGGCACGTGACGCGGCAAACTCAGGACGCGCAACGAGGCTGCTGAGAGCTGTCGCGCGGAAATAGGCTGTCTATTGCCATTCTCTAACACAAACTCTAACCTTAACCAGCTCCTTAACAGCGCCTAAACTTAACCGTTCTAACCTTAACCAACTCCGAAACAATGCCTAACCTTAACCTTAACCTTAACCATGCCTAACCTTAACCGGCGAAAGAATACGTTAAAAAAAAAATCACGTTAAAAAAAAAAGATTTGATGGGATTCGAACTCACCAACAACGGACCGCAGGCTCGCAGGACCGCTGCTCTGCCAGGTGAGCTATAGCGCCGAATGAGAGTCATGGCGTATTTGGACGGTTACGTAATTCCGTAAGCTCTGCCGCTCGGCTCCGCGGAGCGTGCCACGCGGCAGAGAAAGTTGCGCGTCACGTGCCTGTCGGGGCCAATCAGGCCTACCCCGGAAGTCACTTACTGTTGCGGAACAGTTACACGCGGCCGGGACACGGTCATCTCATTACACCGGGCGGTGAGCGGTCTGACTCATCCCGGGACGGCCATCTGCTCTCAGGGGGCACCAGACGGCAGGGTCAGACCTACTGTACTGTACGCCGACGTCAGCGTTGGAGCAAAACAAATTGCACAGGTTTTTCCGGATGGATGTTATGGGCAAAATACTAAGGCTGAGACCACTTATCGATTTATCGATAACTGCGTGAAATCGATAAGTGGCGTCACCTATCGATTTATTGTAAAAAGATGTTTTGCATGTTTTAGTTAAAACATCCCCATTTCATGTCAATTCAGTTGAATTGCAACTCTGCACTGTGCATTCATTCAATATGCAGTGCACATCCCCGATGAGAAGGATCACTGTGGTAGTTTGAATGAGGAAATCTGTAACACTAAAGATGGCGGCAACGACAAAGAATTGCTGCAAAAATAAACATCAATTTGTTAACTGGCACCGTTTTAAGGATGATTTATTTACCCACCAGCGCAACACGCCACTTTGGCAACCTGTGTCCCCGTGCTTAATATATATATATATATATATATATATATATATATATATATATATATATATATATATATATATACACATCTCTCTGTACATACCTGCATATAATCCTTTTTACATACTAGATACTATAACTATACATATCCCTTACCTACTCTCACTAGTTACACTGCTGGCCAGTATGATTTACAACCATACTGGTAGGTGATCCGGGTTTGAGTCCCGGCTGCCCCATGAACTCGATACATTGGTGTCAGAAGTGGGAGGGTGGACCGTGAGAGAAGCCGATAGGCTGAAGCAGGCTGAAGCACGGTGACAAAGAGGCCTGAGAGAAGCTGATAGGTTGAAGCACAGTGACACAGAGAGAAGCTGATAGGTTGAAGCACAGGGACACAGAGACACAGAGAGAAGCTGATAGGTTGAAGCACTGGGACACAGAGAGAAGCTGATAGGTTGAAGCATTGGGACACAGAGAGAAGCTGATAGGCTGAAGCACAGGGACACAGAGAGAAGCTGATAGATTGAAGCACAGGGACACAGAGAGAAGCTGATAGGCTGACGCACGGGGATACAGAGGCGTGAGAGAAGCTGATAGGTTGAAGCACAGGGACACAGAGAGAAGCTGATAGGTTGAAGCACAGGGACACAGAGACACAGAGAGAAGCTGATAGGCTGGACACAGAGACACAGAGAGAAGCTGATAGGTACTTGAAGCACAGGGACACAGAGACACAGAGAGAAGCTGATAGGCTGAAGCACAGGGACACAGAGGCGTGAGAGAAGCTGATAGGTTGAAGCACAGTGACAGAGAGAAGCTGATAGGCTGAAGCACAGGGACACGCCTCCTGAAGGAGGCGGGTAGTGTAGAGCTGTCCATCAGGACTGTAGTATTCTCTGGGTCATCTTGTGAGGCGGCACGGTGGTTAACCCTTTCACTGCCACACGACAGCCGGTTAACCCTTTCATCCGCGGAGCTAATGATGCTAATGATGGAGCATCGCCGTCGGTTGTGTGATAGTAAAGGGTTAACCTTCTGACGTGTGGCAGTGAAAGGGTTAAACACAGCGAGAAGGTCCTGAGTTTGAACCTGACTGCTTCCTATGTGAAGTCTGCATGTTCTCACATGTACAATAATGTCATTCACTACTTTCTACTACTACTACTGCTGTACTACTTTTTTTTATTATCTTTTTCCCCCTTCTTTTTTCCGTTTTTCTCCCCTCCCAATGTTAGTTGTTATGCCAATTCCCAATACCCTTCCTTGTCGTTGCGCACTCTACCCCCTACCGTCGGTCCGGGAGGGCGGAGACTATCACATGCTTCCTCCAACACATGTGTACCCGGCCCACCGCTTCTTTTCACCTGGCAGCACGGACTCTCACTGGGGGAGTGTAACATGTGGAAGGATCACACTACCTCACCCAGATCCTTCCCTTGCTGTGCAGGCGCCCCGACCGAACTGTAGGAGTCGCTGTTTACAACGACCAGGACCCACCCGCCGGGTTTCCCACCCGCTGACACTGCCAATTGTGTTAGTATGGACGGTCGGCCAACCCGGAAGCACCACAGCTGGATTCTATCCCACTGTCTCTGTGGTGGTAGACAGACGCTTAGTCCGCTGTGCTACCCGGCCGCCTACTGCTGTACTACTACTACTACTCCCTCCAATGTACAGTTTCTTCCCCGTCGAATGTATATCTTTTTTTATGATCTCTTTCTTAAAACAGTACTGTATATTTGTATATCTTGTATGTCAGAAGTTATGTCATAAATGTCTTGATGAATTGAAAATGGGGGACCCTGATGTAAACAAGACGAAAGTCTTTTTCTGGTCTGCATCCCCTTAACAATTGTTCGTATTGAGCCGTACTGTATCCATTCTGCAATCTGTTAATAAAGTTGTCAATCAATCACTACTACTACTACATCACAGTTCCTTCCAGGTACTTCAGCTTCCTCACACTCCATGAAAGAAACACCCGCTATGTGCATGTACTCCTGCCGTTGCCCTTGACCGAGGTACAGGTACTACAATCAGAGTTGGTCCCCGAGCGGCAGACTGTGGCTGCCCACTGGCTGCTCCCCAAATAATTAGGACGCAGAGGACAAATTCTATGTAAAAATGGACTTTTGGTAACAGAGTGGCAAGCTAGCCTTGCTTAGCACAAATTAATGGAAGCGGATACTGACACTAGCCTTGCTTAAAACTCTGGGAGAGGTGTTTTTGGCCAACAGTTAACCTTGTACTGTCTTTCACTAGTATGCACTCTGCTGCTTTACCTATATTACTACCTACCTACCTACTATGTCTATGCTAATATGTCTTTACTACTATGGACTCGGAAGACTGTAGCACTCAAGTTCAACACTGTTTGACGAACAATGTCACTGACCCTTAGCTGCCAGCGTTGTTTCCTTCCTGCTGACTTGTTGTACACAACTTGTAAGTCGCTTTGGATAAAAGCGTTCAGCTAAATGACTAAATGTAAATGTAAACAGCTAAACTAACTGGTCCGCATCCACTTCCATTAATTTGTGCTAAGCTAGGCTAGCTTGCAGCCGGATAGATTCCTACTGAACGCACAGCGAGGAAATTGGTATCCATCTTCTTGTCCGACTCTGTACATTTACATTTGTAAACATGTACTTGGTAATAGAGATAAAAATGATTATCGTATCTGGTTTTCCATAGAAATATATATCATCGTCTGGTGACGTTGAATAATTATCACTCCATAGATTTGAGGTAAAAAAGCTAATTTGTATAAAATCCCTTCCTAGCGTGTCGTGTGCGAGACCTTAAAAATAACACGCCACCATCGTGGGAAATGCGCTTACCGTCTTCTCCAGAATCAGAAGATGGACACCAGTTTCCTCTCTGTGCGTTCAGTAGAAAGCTATCTGGCTGCAGTTCTACTGAACGCACAGAGGAAACTGGTATCGCTCATCTTGTCTGACGGTAAGCACATTTCCTGTTGGCGACGTGTTCCTTTAAAATCCGACCGTGATGTATAAACTAGTAACCCTATCAAATACGTCTAGTTATTATGAAGAGAAGAAAACACGCCAAAATGACACAAGATTTCGTACAAATTCAAAACCTGTATTGAGCAGACAATAAATAGTGCTTACAAAGGGATTTCTTCATCTCGTCGTACACAAGGCAACGCTGCCGTTTTAAAGAACATTTACGCGGTTGATATGAAACCCGACGTCAGTGGGGCCCGCGGCCCCCGGCCCTGAGACGGGGGGCCGACTCCTCCTCCAACTGGGCCGGGCTCGGCTGGTCACATGCACGTTTTTCCTTCTTGGCGTTAGAAAAAAGGCCGTCTCTTCAAAAGAGTCTGTTTTTAAAAAGAAAAGAAAAACAAGTCTTTGTTTCTGTATGGCGAAGACGACCTGCCCCCCTCTCGCCGGAAACAGGTCAAAGGTCAGGAGATGATTCCTCTGAGCAGTAAGAGTGGAGCTTAGCTCGCTGCATGCGTCCCCCCCCCCACCCCCCCTTCCCATCCCCCGCTGCCGGCAGCTGCACCCTCTCCAGGAGACATGGCCTCCAATGTTCACCGCGCCCCCCCCAAATATCAGGACACCCAGGAGCGGCGGGGACCGGGGAACCGGGGAAGGACTCCTCGCCAAAAGGTCAAAGGTCGCCACCGCGCTGACGGAACCAGACAGTTAAACAGCATCTCTTCACAGAAGAAACCTCAAGGCCGGTGGAACCTGCGAGAGGGAGAGAAGGTCAGATTCGATTAGATTCTTTTTTCTTTTCTTTTTTTTGTATCCACTTTTTCTCCCATTTTCTATATTTTCTCCCATCCCAATTTCGTATCATCCAATTCAACCCTCCCCTGTCACGAACGCTGTTTCTTGCCTCACACAAGCCGGCTGCAATGTGGACTAAGTCATACATAGCACAAGTCCCCTCCGGTACTTGAGGTAACAGCAGTCTCATCTTTTCACCTGCGCAGCTCGATCTCTCAGTGGCGAGGAGTAACGCGTGGGAGGCTCACGCTGCCCCCGACACTTCCTGATTCTACTGCGCAGGCGCACCAACCGACCTGTAGGAGTCGCTGTCCACAACGCCCGATCCCCACCCATCAGTTTCCCACCCCCTAATACGGCCAATGTGTATTAGTATGAACGACCAGCTAAACTGAAAGCAATGTGGAGCGCTGGGCTCGAACAGGCAAGCCCAGCATCTCCGTCATTCGTGGCGAGCGCCTTGCCCACTACGCCCCTCGATTAGATTCTTCTAATGTATTGTCATATCAGCATCATACATTATCATACATCAGTACAACGAAAAGAAGTCTGGCATCCAACCAGAGTGCAAATACAACAGTAAAGTGCAATAGTGATATACAATGTACAGGTGAATAAACTGGGTATAAAATATATAAATGAGTACTACTAATTTAGTGCTAATAGTGCTAATCAGATGTATGTACAGAGTTGTAGTATAAATATGTACAGTGATACAGGTATAAAAGACACTACGGTAGTAAGTCATACTGACCAGCAGCGTAACTAGTACAGGAGGATATGTACAGATATAGTATCTACAGATATGGAAAGTACATTCTTTTAAATTATATAAAATGTAGTCCATTTTGAGTCTGGGGTTGAGAAAAGCTGGCGTCTTAAGATGTGGTCTCTAGAAGGACGTCTTTCTAATTCTCAGGTGGTGGGTTTGGTTAAGGGTTAAGGTAAGGCATATAGGTTTATAAATAACATTGTAGGCGAAAGTTAGGAGGAACTATGGCTTTGCAACTAGACCAAAAAGTAACAATAGAAAATGTTCTTGGGGAGAAAATCCCGTTCCAAGATTTCATCAATCAGAATTCTATTATTAGCCCCATTGAACGGCCTCTCCTGGCCAGAAGTAGGGTCTGACGTAAGCAGGGCTGCGGTTAGTTCAGGGCAGGCGTTTTCTCTTTTAGACACCGATGGCTATTTTTAACACATTGTGTCAGCGAAACGTAAGCAAAACCAGCGCGGACATTCATTATAGTTGAAGGGCGGCGCGAAAGAGGCCAGATTCCTCCTCTCCTGTCCTGCGGGACGGGTGCAGATAAATATGGCCTCATTTTCTACAGACGCTGTACGTTGATATGTACAGATATAGATATAGTATGCAAAAGATGTGGATAGATATATATATACGGTAAGAATAAATATATATATATATATGGTATATGGGTTACTGTATTTAAAGGTCTATAAGTAGGTATATTGGAGGATTATATGCAGGTATATTCAGTATATATAATATATATGCTGTAAATATAAATATATAAGTGTATATATATACGGTATATACCTTCATCACTTAACCGTTTCAGATGTATGTTTTTATTTTAAATCTTTTAAACTCTTAAAAATTCTATCTTGTAATTCTAGAATGCCATATAGTAGCTTTCAATGACTGGTAGCTAATGTTGTTAAAAAATCTTTAGGATCAAGTCCATTCATCATTAATTCAGTTGTCAAAATCGTTTTAGGATTTGAGAACGCGCGCCTCAAATAGTTATATGAACACCATCGCTTCAGGAAACCAGAGAACAACAGGAAGCTCCCGGAGCGACTCTCACCTCGTCAGGTGTTTGCTCGACGTGTGAACCTCCATCTCGTTACTCTTGAACTCGTTCAGTTCCTTTCGTATCGCCGCCTGCGGAGACAGAAGACAACAGACCGTGAGACACGGAAGAACAACAGAACCGTGAGCCTGAACCACAGAACACAACAGAACCGTTAGCATGTCATGCAGGCGCTCAGGTGTCTGAGTCACTGGCCTGGAAACAGTCATGAAACAATATACGCCTGTCGGAACACAGCTGAGGTTTAATGTGAGCTCCAGGTGTAGTTCTGGTGTTTATGTAAGAGACCACAGAGGGGTGTGAGAGACCAGAGAGAGAGAGAGAGACCCCAGAGGGGTGTGAGAGACCAGAGAGAGAGAGAGACCACAGAGGGGTGTGAGAGACCAGAGAGAGAGAGAGACCACAGAGGGGTGTGAGAGACCAGAGAGAGAGAGAGACCCCAGAGGGGTGTGAGAGACCAGAGAGAGAGAGAGACCACAGAGGGGTGTGAGAGACCAGAGAGAGAGAGAGAGAGACCACAGAGGGGTGTGAGAGACCAGAGAGAGAGAGAGACCCCAGAGGGGTGTGAGAGACCAGAGAGAGAGAGAGAGACCCCAGAGGGGTGTGAGAGACCAGAGAGAGAGAGAGACCCCAGAGGGGTGTGAGAGACCAGAGAGAGAGAGAGACCACAGAGGGGTGTGAGAGACCAGAGAGAGAGAGAGAGACCACAGAGGGGTGTGAGAGACCAGAGAGAGAGAGAGACCACAGAGGGGTGTGAGAGACCAGAGAGAGAGAGAGACCACAGAGGGGTGTGAGAGACCAGAGAGAGAGAGAGACCCCAGAGGGGTGTGAGAGACCAGAGAGAGAGAGAGACCCCAGAGGGGTGTGAGAGACCAGAGAGAGAGAGAGACCCCAGAGGGGTGTGAGAGACCAGAGAGAGAGAGAGACCCCAGAGGGGTGTGAGAGACCAGAGAGAGAGAGAGAGACCACAGAGGGGTGTGAGAGACCAGAGAGAGAGAGAGACCCCAGAGGGGTGTGAGAGACCAGAGAGAGAGAGAGAGACCACAGAGGGGTGTGAGAGACCAGAGAGAGAGAGAGACCACAGAGGGGTGTGAGAGACCAGAGAGAGAGAGACCACAGAGGGGTGTGAGAGACCAGAGAGAGAGAGAGAGACCACAGAGGGGTGTGAGAGACCAGAGAGAGAGAGAGAGACCACAGAGGGGTGTGAGAGACCAGAGAGAGAGAGAGACCACAGAGGGGTGTGAGAGACCAGAGAGAGAGAGACCACAGAGGGGTGTGAGAGACCAGAGAGAGAGAGACCACAGAGGGGTGTGAGAGACCAGAGAGAGAGAGAGACCACAGAGGGGTGTGAGAGACCAGAGAGAGAGAGAGACCCCAGAGGGGTGTGAGAGACCAGAGAGAGAGAGAGACCACAGAGGGGTGTGAGAGACCAGAGAGAGAGAGAGACCCCAGAGGGGTGTGAGAGACCAGAGAGAGAGAGAGACCACAGAGGGGTGTGAGAGACCAGAGAGAGAGAGAGACCCCAGAGGGGTGTGAGAGACCAGAGAGAGAGAGAGAGAGAGACCACAGAGGGGTGTGAGAGACCAGAGAGAGAGAGAGACCACAGAGGGGTGTGAGAGACCAGAGAGAGAGAGAGACCAGAGAGGGGTGTGAGAGACCAGAGAGAGAGAGAGACCACAGAGGGGTGTGAGAGACCAGAGAGAGAGAGAGACCCCAGAGGGGTGTGAGAGACCAGAGAGAGAGAGAGACCCCAGAGGGGTGTGAGAGACCAGAGAGAGAGAGAGACCCCAGAGGGGTGTGAGAGACCAGAGAGAGAGAGAGACCCCAGAGGGGTGTGAGAGACCAGAGAGAGAGAGAGACCACAGAGGGGTGTGAGAGACCAGAGAGAGAGAGAGACCCCAGAGGGGTGTGAGAGACCAGAGAGAGAGAGAGACCCCAGAGGGGTGTGAGAGACCAGAGAGAGAGAGAGACCCCAGAGGGGTGTGAGAGACCAGAGAGAGAGAGAGACCACAGAGGGACAAAACTGAACAAAACTTTCAATGCGAATGTTTGATTTTAAGCACCTTGTTAAAAAAAAATTGCTGTTTTCAAGGAATTCCAGGCCTTGACTTTTTTTTTTTTTTTAATCAAGCATTTTAAGCACTTCAAGGACCTTGTGCGAACCCTGTTGAAATTATAAGTGGCGTCTGCGGGCAGGGGGAAAGCCCCGGTGTTGTCGGTACATCTCTCTGTTGTTTATTTTCAGTTTTGAGGAAGGTTACTGTTTAAGCAACACAGGCCTCATGTGAAGTGTGTGTTTGTCATGGAGATAGGGATTCCCCTGAAAGCCAGGCATCCTGTGTATAAACCCGCCCCTTACCTCAACCCTAACCTCGTTGGACCTCACGCCGCCCCCCCCCCCCCCCCCCCCCCAGCCCCCCCCTAAACGCCCCCATTGGACACAGAACTCTGAGCTCTGTTGCCTAAACTCAGTTCATACCAACCTACTGCTTTCACTGTCCACAGCTGCCCTACACTGTAATCATAGTGATCATAATGACTACCTACCTCGTGCTAGAGTCTACACATATAACTGTATGATAGCATGTACAATAGTGCTGTATATACCGTATATATACATTTATATATTTTTATTACATGGCGTTTTCACATTCGCCGAAATGCTTGCTTGTGATTGGTCAACAGCGCTCGTCAGGGGTCCGTTATTACTCGATAACGGACCTCTGCCGAACAATAATGACCGCTGTGCGCAGCTGGACCAATCAAGCCCACTACACAGACTGTATCAGTGCTGCTCAGCATATGCACAGCTGCACTCAGCCGTCAGTGGAATCAGACCACAGACCTGCCGGCTGCCGATAATAATAATCACTTTATTTGGGCTGACAAGAGCCACAGAACATTACCTGCATGTAATCCTTTTTACACATCTGTAGATACTATATCTGTACATATCCCTTAATTACTCTTACTAGTTACGCTGCTGGCCAGTATGACTTACTACCATAGTGTCTTTATACCTGTATCACTGTACATATTAATACTAATACATACGTCTGATTAGCACTATTACTCAGTAGTACTGCTGTATATATGTTATACCCAGTTTAATCACCTGTACATTGTATATCACTGTTGCACTTTACTGTTACATTTGCACTCTGGTTGGATACCAGACTTCTTTTTGTTGTACAGCGCTTGTGCTGCATGATGACAATACATTTTAATCTAATCTAATCTAATCTAAACACGAGATGCCTGGTGTTTCAGTGAACCCCCGAGACCCCCGTAGAGAACAGGCTTCCTCTCGTACCCCAGGAGCGTCTATCCCCAGGCCATCAGGATGCTCAATGACTATGTAACACCATCAACCCATCCATCTACACTCACTGCACACACATCCACATGTACACACTCACTTTAAACAAACAATCACCTTAACACTCACTTTAGACACTACATTATATTCATATATTTTTATTAAAGAGTTTTGCACTACATTCATACAGGGGCGTATCTAGACCCAGCACTTCAGTAGGGCACAGAAGGGCACCAACAACTACGAATTTGGCCGGTTTTGGCCGGTTTGTGGGCGAAAATGGGTGGATTTTGTAACTATTTTTTTTTAACTTTATTTCGGTTTTAGGGTTAGGTTAGGGTTATGTTATTTAATTATTTTGGGGAGCCAGCCCCCCAAACTCCTGAAATGCATAGAAATCTATGAAATAAATAAAACAATCTGACATTTATATTAAAAAGAGCTAGCCACCCAAACCCCTAAAATACATAGAAATCTATGCATTTTGGAACAGTTACTATATATATAGTCAATAAAGCATTTAGTCATACTTAAAGTTTAAAGTGCTTTACTTGCATTGAACATTGCATTGAACATTGAACATTGAGGAGACATCATTAGAAAGCACAATGTATGTTTCCATAGTTACGCAGATGACACACAATTGTACATCTCCGCTGAACCAAATTATCACACAGCTATAAACTCCATTTCCGCCTGTCTCTTAGCAATAAACAAATGGATGACGAACAACTTCCTAAAATTAAATGAGGGCAAAACTGAAATCCTACTAGTCGGTCCTATAACAAAAAGAGAAATGTTACAGAGCAATATGCGGCAACTTACTCCTTGGATCAAACCCAAAGTTACAAGTAAGTAACCTACACTGGCTTCTGGTAACATTTAGAATTGATTTCAAGGTCCTCCTCCTTATATACAAAGTATAAACATTGCGATCATCTACTATTGAAGGTTCCAAGCCACAGTCTAAAGAAAATCGGGGATGCAGCCTTTGCTAACTATGCACCAAAGTTATGGAACACACTACCTATGGACATTAGGGAAGCTAGATCTCTTAATATTTTCAGAAATAAGCTAAAAACGTACCTCTTCACCATAGCCTTCTAATACACCCCGCTGTTGATTGTACTGTAGCACTATTTTACTCTGGCCATTCTATTGCATAATTTTACTATCTATTCTACTATTCTATTATTGCACTGTATTATTGGTGTGCAAACCAGTCAACTTACAAAAAAGAGCCTGTTGGAGGATTTCAACAAGATAAATGCAACAACATTGCAAAATATTTCACTATAATATTTCAAAGCGAAGTAAAAAATATTATAATAATTATTTGATCATGTTAAATGACCATTTGATCATGTTAAAAAAGGGAAAATAAAAAAGCATTTGTTAAAAAAAAAAAAAAAAAAAAAAAAAAAATTTTTATTTTTTTTCATCACTGGGGCACAGATGATCATCACTAGGGCACGTGCCCTAGTGATAGTGGTCTAAATACGCCGATGCATTCATACCTCATTTGCACCTTTCCTTAAAGTTTGTGTACCCCATTGTCTGCATTTGTACCTCATTGTCTGCATTTGTACTCACTGTACTTAAGATTGTACTTTAGCTTGTATATTGTACATAGTGTTGTTCCTCTTTTACTATTTTTTTACTGTATGAAGCACATTCTCAGGGGCTCATACAGAACCAAGCATTTCACTGTAAAGTACATGCACCTTATATAGAATAGAATAGAAATATTTGAATCATCCAGAGGGAAATTTGGCACTACAAATCGCTCACAGTAAACATTTAGGTAGACAAAACAAATCATGAATAAAAAAAAGAAATCGCCTAAGAATAAGGAATAAAATAAGCCTAAGAATAACATAATAATAAACTACGGTCCGGGATTAACATTTCCTCGGTTATGCGACAAATATAATATGTGACAAATAAAAACAAACTTGAACGTGTACCTTGTCGGCGGCTGACAGGCGGGTCCAGGGCTTGTCCGCTCTCCGGTCGTAGTCCTGGGCCTTGGCCACCTCCACGTAGTCGCTGAAGCGGATCAGGATCTTCCTGTCGCGCAGCTCGTCCACCGTGGGGCGCTGGTTGAGCTGCAGAGGAGAGGGGAGGGCAGGAGGCGCGTTAAGACAGACACTAGGGCGGGGTGGGAAACTGGGAATCACCAGAGGCCTCACGGTACGATACCATCACGGTACTCAAAGTCACGATACGATAGTATTGCGAATCAAAATATATTGAGATATGCTGAGTATTGCGATGTAAATATTGCGATATGTTGCGATTTATTACCTTTTTTCAACTGCAAAGTAAAACTTTGTCAACGTGTTTTATCTAATAAAAGTAAGTTCAGTCTGTTCATCTCACTTCAATCATTTTTATTGCAGAACATGGGGATTTTCTCAAGCAGACGGATGTACCTGACAAACTGAACCGTTTGTATTACAGTCATATATTCCAACTTAACTGAATGCACACAGCGTGTGTGTGTGTGTGTGTGTGTGTGGACTACTCTACCATTACATGTATTGAAATGAACAATGCAACTTCCTTATATAAAAAAAAATATATATAAATAATTTGCATAATAAAATATCAATACTTGGTGTCCTTGTATCAATACAGTATCGCCACGCAAAGTACTATACTGTATCGATATTTTCCCCCACCACTAACCGACACCCTCGTCAGATAGGTGAAAGACACCATCGTCAGATAGGTGAAAGACACCATCGTCAGATAGGTGAAAGACACCATCGTCAGATAGGTGAAAGACACAGTCGTCAGATAGGTGAAAGACACAGTCGTCAGATAGGTGAAAGACACCATCGTCAGATAGGTGAAAGACACCATCGTCAGATAGGTGAAAGACACCATCGTCAGATAGGTGAAAGACACCGTCGTCAGATAGGTGAAAGACACAGTTGTCAGATAGTTGAAAGACACCGTCGTCAGATAGTTGAAAGACACCGTCGTCAGATAGGTGAAAGACACCGTCGTCAGATAGTTGAAAGACAGTCGTCAGATAGTTGAAAGACACCGTCGTCAGATAGGTGAAAGACACCATCGTCAGATAGGTGAAAGACACAGTCGTCAGATAGGTGAAAGACACAGTCGTCAGATAGGTGAAAGACACCATCGTCAGATAGGTGAAAGACACCATCGTCAGATAGGTGAAAGACACCATCGTCAGATAGGTGAAAGACACCGTCGTCAGATAGGTGAAAGACACCGTCGTCAGATAGTTGAAAGACAGTCGTCAGATAGTTGAAAGACACCGTCGTCAGATAGTTGAAAGACACCGTTGTCAGATAGGTGAAAGACACAGTCGTCAGATAGTTGAAAGACACCGTCGTCAGATAGGTGAAAGACACAGTCGTCAGATAGGTGAAAGACACAGTCGTCAGATAGGTGAAAGACACCATCGTCAGATAGGTGAAAGACACAGTCGTCAGATAGGTGAAAGACACCATCGTCAGATAGGTGAAAGACACCATCATCAGATAGTTGAAAGACACAGTCGTCAGATAGGTGAAAGACACCATCATAATTTTTGCATTTGTTGCACTTTAGGTTGTATGTTGTCTAGTGTTTGGTCTTTAGCACAATCGCACAAGGCTCATACAGAACCAAGCATTTCACTGTAATGTACATGTACCTTATATGTGACAAATAAAAGAAAACTTTAATACAATTATTTGATGAGACACCATCATCAGCTAATCCAAAGGGATTGTGGGGTCAAGGATATCCAGCGATAGTACAAAATAAATTTCATAAAATGTAATTGATCAATGTGGTATATGCCGAGATTTTAATCTGTTCTTGAGAATGGAGAGTTATGGAGTTAATGTCATGTAGGACTAATGTAGTCAAAGAGAGTTATGGAGTTAATGTCATTGTAGGACTAATGGATTTAAAGAGAGTTATGGAGTTAATGTTACGTCAGAGAGTGATGCCTAATGACTCCATGTGAGGGAGTGAGAGAGCGTCTGATGCAAAGCAGGAAAGATGAGGTTGTGGTGAGTTCTGAGATGTTCTCTAGTGTAGAACAGGAAAGAGATGAGGTTGTGGAGAGTTCTGAGACGTTCTCTAGTGTAGAACGAAGCAGGAAAGAGATGAGGTTGTGGTGAGTTCTGAGATGTTCTCTAGTGTAGAACAGGAAAGAGATGAGGTTGTGGAGAGTTCTGAGACGTTCTCTAGTGTACAACGAAGCAGGAAAGAGATGAGGTTGTGGTGAGTTCTGAGATGTTCTCTAGTGTAGAACAGGAAAGAGATGAGGTTGTGGAGAGTTCTGAGACGTTCTCTAGTGTAGAACGAAGCAGGAAAGAGATGAGGTTGTGGAGAGTTCTGAGACGTTCTCTAGTGTAGAACAGGAAAGAGATGAGGTTGTGGAGAGTTCTGAGACGTTCTCTAGTGTAGAACGAAGCAGGAAAGAGATGAGGTTGTGGAGAGTTCTGAGACGTTCTCTAGTGTAGAACAAAGCAGGAAAGATGAGGTTGTGGAGAGTTCCGAGACGTTCTCTAATAGAACGAAGCAGGAAAGAGATGAGGTTGTGGAGAGTTCTGAGACGTTCTCTAATAGAACGAAGCAGGAAAGAGATGAGGTTGTGGCGAGTTCTGAGACGTTCTCTAATAGAACGAAGCAGGAAAGAGATGAGGTTGTGGCGAGTTCTGAGACCCACCTTTCTGTTCAGCCGCTGTTTGATTTCTCTCCTCTCCTCCTGTTCCGTCTGGTCGTTTCTCTCTGTTGGATCAAGAGGGGGGGGGGGGGGGGGTCAGAGGAAGAGGAGGAGCTCTCAACTGGATTCCACTCAAAAAGAACTCCACCCTTTCAAGGTGCATCATCTCACGTTGAGAACGCTCCGACCGCGAGGCCACGGTGTCTACGGACCTTTGAAAGCTCGATTTTTTTTTATTCTAAGATAGAACTCTGAGATATGAACCCTTAAAGGGTTAATGCATTGCCATGGTGATGCAAAGAACAAAGGATAGTGCCTCGCTGTGACTTTGTGATGATTATTGTGATCATTGTTTATTTTTATATTCAGAGTTAATAATTACACAGTTTTTTTCCCCCCAGATCAAAGTGTGTGTTGCTTATATTTACGTCTTTCTACTATTACCCTGCCCATACCTGTACCCCCCCTCCCCCATGCTGCTATCAAGCATCAAGTCAAAAAAGGATTTGAAAAATCGCAGGACTTTTTGAGTGGTCAAAGAGTAATGCCGTCTGTCACCGTGGCAACCTGTCTGGGCTCACTTCAAAGGAAACAGCTGCACTGGAGTTGTGCCCAAAATAAAGACACACGTCGGACTGGCTTCAAACCAGTAAGTGAGTGGATGAGTGAACGGGCAGATTAGGCCGGTAACAGGATTCCTCTTTATTAGACGGCGCGGGAGAATCCAGTAGTACACAGTTAAATTGTTTTTAATGTCTCTCCCTTTTTTTCCCTCCTCCCGATGGGATTCAAGCTGTTGTTGAACTTTGAGCTTCAAGGCGAGGGTCATGCGACACCACGGGTCTCAAGCTCGAGCCTCTTCAGAAGGAGATGTATAAATTCATCCAGCACCAGGAACACTTGATTAAAAGACCGCCTTTGCATACAGTACAGCCCACTTCTTCGGTAAGACTTTGAGCTCACGGCACGAGCGCCCTCTCAATCTCACGCTTCTGTTTGAGGGAGAATAAACGAGGCGAGGAACAAACGGGTAAATGGATTTTATACAGTAAGATAAGATAAGATATTCCTTTACTAATCCCCTTGTGGGGACATTTGGGTGTCCTGGCAGCGTGGGGGAGGGGGGAGGTACAGGTATGGGCAGGGTGATAGTAGAAAGACATAAATATATATAGGCAATACAATTAGATCTGAATATAATATGAGAAAAATATATAAATATATAATTAACTCTGAATATAAAAACATGAGAACATTTTATATATATAATTGTAGAAAGACATAAATATAATATAGGCAAATAATATATATTTAAAAAGAAATCTATTTCAATAAGATTTCAGCCTGTGTGGATATACGGACTGGGAATTTGCCAGTGTCACATGTCTGGGGGGCAGTTGCTCTTGCTGTGGTTCAAAGTCCTCTCTCCTGCTTGGCAGAGGGACTCGGCATTGTTTAGTGTTTCTCAGGCACTCGTGTCCCAGGCAGGCGGTGAGGGGAGAGGGAGGCAGCCCAAGATAAACCCAGACAGCTGCCAGGAGCACAGGGCACGACGCACAGGTGCAGCTCTGGAGATGATATAGGAGGTCGTGTGCGTGACCCGCATGTCAGCCAAGAATCTGCCCTCACGCCCACACGTGGCTGCTTCTCGCCAACCGATTGGGTTCGGCATTCAGTTGTATATATTATATATCATAATGAATTGAATGAATTGAAAAGAGAGGACCCTGATGTAAACAAGACGAAAGTCTTTCTCTGGTCTGCATCCCCTTAACAATTGTTGTATGTATTGAGCTGTACTGTACTGTACCCATTCTGCAATCTGTTAATAAAGTTTTCAATCAATCAATCAATTCATGGGAGAAAGTCGCATTGACTGAAAAAGTGACCGTGGGCAAAATAATTCGTGAGGGTCATTTTAAAGTTTTGTGACGTTACAACAACAACAGGCAACGATGCCAATGAATTATTGTCTTTCCATTGAAAAAGTGCAAAGAAAAACAATGAAATGCACCGTAATGTATATCACAACGTTTGTTGATAGGAGTCTAAAGTATTTTATTCGGCACAATACAGCATTTTTGAGAGGTGGATTATATAAAAAAGCAGCCAAACGCGCACATTCATCATCACCATGGCGATTAATTAATCCAACGGAACCGATCCATTATCAATATCCTCTCTTGTTACTGTAAACACAAGACACAAGAAGTCTCTCTCTGGTCTGCATTCCCTTAACAATTGTGTATATTGAGCCGTACTGTATTGCAGGCTACCCATTCTGCAATCTGTTAAATAAAGTTCTCATTCATTCATCCACCAACTTTTACGCGGGTCTCGAACTGATCTTTTGTGTTTGTCAGTCGTTACATCAAAGTTATTTGATCTCTACTAACTTGATGATGGGTTGAAATAATTAAAAGCCTATATAATATTACAATAGGCTATAATAATTGTATAATAGGAGCTCTACGGTACCCAATTGGTCCTCTTAATTAATAGATCCCGTGTCCTCGGTATAATCGTTTAGTATAGGTACTTTAATGAAATAAAGTTGTTATTCCTTGTACCCCGCGGTTGTGCAGTTGGTTATTTCAGGGCATTTGGATAAATAGCAGTTTCTCCTGCTACTGGTATAACTCACGTATTTATTACAATACTTACGTTTCAAGATGTTCCGACTCTCCAGCTCTTCCACCGCCGGTCTCTGGCTGAGGCGCCTGCGGAAAAACACCAAGATGACGTTCTGGACCATTTTGACCCATGCAGTTTGTCGTTTCACCTCCTTCCTCTCACAGACCAAGTCCCTCACAACAGCAGTCTGGTCTCCCCCGACACCACAGTGTGTGTTGTTCAGTAGTAATAATGCACCGCGATCTACACATCATCCTAAAGGAAGCAGCGACCCAAGCAGCGTCCCATCTTGGAGCAGAGGAGCGCATCCACATATCACGCGTCAAGTCCCCCTTTTTTTATAGACGCGTCTTTTTCCCCCTTCGATTAGTTATTTCCTGAGAAGCGATCGGAGCTCTAAAAAAAACAAAACAAAAAACAACGACGTATAGCAACTTAGAAGTTGAAGAAAAGTGTTAAAGCGGATAACATCCCGGGTATATCAGAATAATAGACTGATGATGATAGAGAGGAGCGGGTCTGGATGTATATACACGCAGTAGCGCGTTTTTTTTGGATGAGTGCTCCTCCCCTCCGTGCCGTGCCGTGCCAGGATCTCTGTGATGCTGCTGAAACACCCCGCTCTCCTTTATTACTAGAGGAGGAGATTCCCCCATGCGCGCTCCCGCCGAACCTGCTGCTCGAAAAAAACACAAGCTCCGACGGGCGTGCACGTCATGGTCTAATCGTGTCACCAAATTTCTCCCAGCCCGGGTATTAATTATGCATCGTGTGTATATTGGAAACACGCGGGTGTATTATAGGCTACTGCTGGGATTAATAATAAGAGGTTTCCAGAAACAGTGGATGATGTGAAATGAAATGAAACGGAGAGATATGTTCCCCAGGCAGACAATATGAAGGACTGTGTACATGTGTGTAAAGCTCCAGTGTGATCCCAGAGCTTTAAAAAGGAACACTGGGCCAGTTTAGCGTTTGTATAGTTTTAAAGGAACACAACAACATTATGGGAAATGTCTTTTTTAAGTTATCGTCATTAGGGAATTAAGTGTAATAATAAAGTATTATTATTATATTTCACATGATGTGTTTCTATCCTATATCATCTCAGTGGGGGTCACTGATTATTAAGTGACCCGCTATAGGCTTATTTAAAATGCCTGCGAGATGAACACGCCAACATTTTGGGAAATCAGCTTATCATCTTCTCCAGAGTCAGACAAGATAGATAGATACCAGTTTCCTCTGTGTGTTGATTGATTGATTGATTGGAAAACGTTATGAACAGATTGCAGAATGGGTACAAGGTCCGCATCCTCTTAGCAGTTTGTTTTTTTATTGAGCCGTACTGTAATGTACCCTTTCTGCAATCTGTTAATAAAGTTTTCAATCAATTTCAATCAAAAACTAGCCTAGCTTAGCACAAATGAACGGAAGCAGATACGGACCACTAGCTTAAAAATCCAGGAGAGGTGTTTTTGGGCCAACAGCTACTGTATAGGCTAGGGGTTCATATCCGCTTCCTGTTCATTTGTGCTAAACTATGCTAGCTTGCAGTTGGATAGCCGACTACTTTCTACTGAACACACAGAGAGGAAACTGGTGTCTATATCTTCTTGTCTGACTCTGGAGAAGATGGTAAGCTAATTTCCCATAATTTTGGCATGGTCATCATGCAGGCATTTTTAACCCTTTCACTACTACCACACTACAGAAGGTTAACCTTTCACTACCACACTACAGACGGGCTGTAGTGTGGTAGTGAAAGGGTTAACCGTCTGTAGTGTGGTAGTGAAAGGGTTAACCATTTGGTAGTGTGGCAGTGAAAGGGTTAACCGTCTGCATTGTTGCAGTGAAAGGGTTAACCATTTGGCAGTGTGGCAGTGAAAGGGTTAAATAAGCCTGTAGTATAGCAGGTCACTTAATCAGTCTATCCCGATATGACAAGAGTGACCCCCACTGAGATGATATAGGATAAAAACAAAAATGAATATGAAACATAATGCTTTATTACACTTAATTCCCTAATGACGATAACTTAACACATTGTATGCCAGACCCAAGATAAGTCGGGTTAACTCGCCATCGCTTGAGCGCCAAACCAGAAAAAAGTCGGGTTTTGGTCGTTATTTCTTTTATTCGCTATTTCCATTCATAATCCATCGAGGGAGCCTGATGTTATCATTGGGAATGGGTCTGAGATCGCAAATGTCCATTACCGCCGCCTAATGCCTTGCAGCCGCTATTACACTCCATTTGAAACGATGTGGCTTGGTGTGTGGGTCGATCTGCGGCCTGCGGGAGGAGTCTAACTATAGTCGGGCAAGCCAAGCGCTTATAACGCATGCATCGACGAGGGTCGGGCACTCCTGGTTCATGTTCATTGCTGGATTACGTTGGCAACACGATCGACATCAGTACATGGAATGGCGATCAGATAATTGGAATATTCTTTTCGGGACAGATCCTGGTCAAGGTAAGGGCTATATGGTATCAATATTGCGTTGATCCAAAAATGCCTTCATTGTGATCAAAGCGTGTGTGTGTGTGGTGTGTGTGTGTGGCGTGTTCCGTTGGTGGCGATCAAAGCACCGGAAGAAACTCAAAGACAATCGACTATATTATTAGATCCATAGCTAAAATATATAATATAGCTTTAGACCTGCAAACACAGCCACGTATCCCCATTAATTAAAGCGCTGGCACACGGCCCACAGCGACCTCTGGTGCTGAACTAGTTAATAAACTTAAGATGTATTTATTTATCCTTAAATATAGCCAAAAAAATATATAAACGGCGTGGTGGTGGTACAGCAAACGTATATAACCCAGATTCCGACGACATGGATTCTCCGCGCGCTGCCACGCCGCACCAGCTGGATCTCTGGGATTCCACAGATGACTTTCAAAGATAAACCCGCTAACCCCCCCCCCACTCCTTAATGCCCACCCTGTGTAGACTAAATCTGTCACACAGCTGTCAAGATAGCGGGCTGCCGCTGGCTTCTAATTAGCGTGATTTAAACACATGTTATTGTCTTATCATCAGGCCATACGGTACGGTAATTACCAGCAATAACCCACCGGCGTGGTCGTTGCCTTCTGTATGCGCGGGCGAGCGAGCGCCACACGCCCTGTATGGGTAACGTATACGTGAAGAATACATACATCCGACTCATCTTACGACTGACCCGCTTTCCCAAAACATAGGCTTCGTTCACACTGCATGCCTTAGTGCTCAGTTCTGATCCAATGTACAGTTTCTTCCCCCTCAAATGTATATACTCTCTTTTTAGACTATTTTTGTATACTCATAAACAGTACTGTATATTTGTAGATCTGGTATGTCATAAATGTCTAGATGTAACAGTACTGTCTACCTGTGTAATGTATGGAGTTAGTACAGGGACTACTTAACGTTAGTCTACATACGCCCCTCTGGTCATGCGTGCTTACGTTATGCACAGGTCATATAAATGTACTGACGGGTTGGGGGTACGTCATTAAAGCCATGGGTTCAACGCCATCAACATCTCCGTGATTCTTGTATTATGTAGTTGTGTAAATAGACAACATACACGACAAATTGGCGACGAGATTAAAAGTACCTACGTTTTTTCATTCATGAAACCACCGGAGGAGGCCACCGGCCGCGGAGGAGAGGAGATTTGCGAGAGGAAGACCCGAACTTCACTTACATTGTGAAGTGTGGACGGCATGCTATCTGGCTACAGACCACACGTGAGAAGAATAACTTAAGGTTCACGTGAGTCGGGTGGAAAAGTGCACAAAGCTAGTAGTTTGACAGGAGTAATCTTGGACTGAATGGAAAAAAAGATGTCGTTGATTGGCACTTTGGCTGCATTTGATAGCAGTATTGAAGACTGGACATGTTATGTTGAAAGAGTGGAGCTTTATTGCCAGGCGAATCTTATCGGCGATGAACAAAAAGCTGTCGTTCTGTTGAGTGTGATGGGCGCAAAGACTTTACGGACTGCTGCGCAATTTGCTAGCACCTGTGAAGCCTGCAGAGATGACATTCAAAGAAATTCAGGATACTCTTCAAAACCACTTGAGCCCCAAACCATTGGTAATTGCCGAGAGATTCAAATTTCACAAGCGAAATCAGGACAAAGGGGAAAACATAATTATCGGAATATGTTGCAGAGCTACGCAGATTGTCAGAACACTGTGATTTCAGACTAGGCCTAAATGATGCGTTGAGGGACAGACTAGTTTGTGGTATGCATAATGAAGGCACACAAAATAAACTACTGTCAGAGAAAGACCTTGATTATAAAAAGGCGCTCAACATAGCAATATCTATGGAAACTGCAGCAAGGGGAGCATCGGAAATACAACAAAAAGGGATAAGAGTGAAACCAATAAAATGTCACTGAAACCAGGAAAGCAATGTTATCGTTGTGGCAAGACATCACACGATCCAGATGAATGTTGGTTCAAAGACAGAGTGTAGAAAATGTCAAAAGCAAGGTCACATTGAGAGAGTGTGCAAATCAGGAAAAAAACAGTACTCTGACTAAACGCAAAGTAGTAGAAAAGCAGCACCCAAAGGGAAATACAAAAAGCTGCATAAAGTGACTGAAAAGAGTTCAGATGAACAAGAAAGTGATTCAGAGAGCAGTGACTTAGGATGTCTAGAGCTGCATCGCATGAAAGAGACAAATGCACGTAAAATAATATGGATCACTCCAGAAGTGGCAGGAGCGAGACTCAAAATGGAGTTGGACACAGGCTCCGCCTTATCAGTGATTTCTGAGAACGACTACAAAAGACTGTATCCACAGATAGCTCTGAAAATTACAAAGGTGTCGCTGAAGACTTACACCGGAGAAAGTGTGGCTCCAAAAGGGAAAATGCGGGTCACAGTGAAATACAAAGACAAAACTAAGGAGCTGGACATGTATGTTATACCAAATGGGGGTGCTCCGCTGTTTGGCCGTGAGTGGCTCAGAAAAATTAAACTGGACTGGCATGCTGTTAAATCTTTGTGTGTGTCAGCAGGAGATGAGAAGAACGCCACGTCTGGGAGACTGTCAAAGATACTCGCAGAGGCACATGAAGTGTTCGGAAAGGAACACTGAAAGGTATAAAGGCAAAGATTGAGAGAGAATGCAAGCCCGAAATTTCATAAAGCCCGGCCCGTGCCGTATGCAATCCGCCCCGCAGTAGAAGCAGAGTTGAAAAGCTTGGAACAGACAGGAGTGCTGTCCAAGGTGGAGTGGAGTGAATGGGCGACGCCCATAGTCCCAGTAATGAAGAAAAACACAGACACAAAGCCAGGAAGTCAAAGTAAAGTGCGCATTTGTTAAGCTAAAGGGGGAGGATGTGTAATGTATGGAGTTAGTACAGGGACTACTTAACGTTAGTCTACATACGCCCCTCTGGTCATGCGTGCTTACGTTATGCACAGGTCATATAAATGTACTGACGGGTTGGGGGTACGTCATTAAAGCCATGGGTTCAACGCTATCAACATTTCCGTGATTCTTGTATTATGTAGTTGTGTAAATAGACAACATACACGACAACCTGTATGTCATTATGAATTGAAAACGGGGGACCCTGATGTAAACAAGACGAAAGTCTTTCTCTGGTCTGCATACCCTTAACAATTGTGTGTATTGAGCTGTACTGTACAGTACCCATTCTGCAATCTGTTAATAACAATTTTCAATCAATAGGCTGCGTTCACACTGCAGGCCTTAGTGCTCAGTTCTGATCAGATATTTTTTGGTTTGGCTGTTTACATTATTCTTTAACCCTTTCACTACCACACTACCAAAGGGTTAACCATTTCACTGCAACAATACAGAAGGTTAACCCTTTCACTACCACACTACTAGGTGTTACGGTGTGGGCAGGGGTGTTGGACCCAGGTGCAGTGAAGAACAGACACAATGAGAGACCGTTCTTGATTCTCGAATACGAGCACTGCTCCTTTAATCCGAGTGCGTGTGGCTCAAAAACAAAAGGGAGAGAGCAAGTCTCCAATACATGCTAACCGCTTTATAATAATGAACACGGCAATAATACAATAAAGGGGAAAAGAAAGGGAAGACAGCAAGTCTCCAAAAGCCACTAAACAATAAGCCCGTCACACGACGGTCATAGTAGAAAACACTTTAAATAACGATTGCGATAAACGGCAATCATTAAGACCTCGTCTTCGACAGAAAATAGCACAACAAGAATATCCTCCGCGCGGCAAGGAGCGATCATACCGTCACAATGACACTACTCACGGTAACTGTTCAGTGAACATACCGTCACAATGATACTACTCACGGTAACTGTTCAGTGAGCGACTGACCATCTGAAGAGGAAACAAGGAGGACGTATAAAGCAGAGTAAACTATACACACCAGGTACCAATCAGAGCAATCAGGGCAGAAAGACAGGTAATTACCAAAACCCCAAATGTTACAGTGTGGTTAGTGAAAAGGGTTAAATGTGTGGCCAATATCAGATTCCAGTGTGAACTGGTCACTGCTCCTGAACTGACCCGCATGAGACAATGAATGAACAATAAAGAAGATGAACGTAAACATTATGGTCTAATTTATAAATTGATGTGCAGTGGAGGCCAGCTAATTAAAACAAATCAGACCTGTATACACACACTATATCTATATCTATATCTGTACATATCCCTTACCTACTCTTGAATGAATGAATGAATGAATGAATGAATGAATGAATGAATGAATGAATGAATGAATGAATGAAAACTTTATTTAACAGATTGCAGAATGGGTACAATACAGTACGGCTCAATACACACAATTGTTAAGGGGATGCAGACCTGAGAAAGACGTTAGTCTTGTTTCCATCAGGGTCCCCCATTTTCAATTCAATTATTAGTTACGCTGCTGGCCAGTATGACTTACTACCATAGTGTCTTTACTCAGTAGTACTAATTTATATATTCTATACCCAGTTGAATCACCTGTACATTGTATATTACTATTGTACTTTACTGTTACATTTGCACTCTAATCTAAAGTAATCTAATCTAATCGAATCTGTATCCAGGGGTGTAAAAAGTACCCATAAATTATATTTAAGTGAAAGTATGGGTACCGTCTCAAAATCGTACTCAAGTAAAAGTCAGAGTATCTGGCTAAAAACACACTTGAGTAAAAGTAAAAAAGTTTCTACTTTTAAATGTACTTAATTACTAAAAAGTTTAAACTTTTTTTTATTCCGGGGCAATGAAATGTTCCTTTTCGTCCTCTTCATCACTCGTACTATCGTTTGTGGCCATCTTCTGTAGCTCGTCACTCTGACTGTCTATTCATCTGATAGCCTTTGTCAATCAAGTTGGATGTGTTTTAATTAGTGCTGTCAGGCGATTTAAAAAATAAAATCTATTTAATTACAGGATTTTTAATTAATAATTAATTAATCTAATTAATCGCATTTTAATCGCATAACCATTTTAGGCCTGATATTCTATATTCTATAATCATATTTCAAATGGCATGTGTCCGGATGGCAGAATTCAGTACTGTATCTACAAAACATTCTGTTTAATCATCTTCCATCTATTCATTTGCTTAGATTTTTCAGGTCTGGTCAATTTGAGCATGGTGTTATTCATTCACAGTCAAAGATAAACATATTTTTATTGATATTCTCATTTGGTTCATTACAATTTACTCAAGCCTAGTAACAGACAGTATTTCTGACACTTGGAATACATTCACTGAGATCCAGATGTCCCTAGAATCAGATACCAAGAACATGCAAATAGCCCATATTAAAAAAAAGTCTGTAAACGTGTATTCTACGTTCTTATGGAATGAATGAGATAAAAAAAAAATAAAATAAAATTGAGTTAATTTTCATAATGCGATAATTTGCTGTGTAATTAATTAATCTAATTAACGCGATAAACTGACAGCCCTAGTTTTAATTGATTTGTTATCCTTGCTTTTTGCCTTGTCTGTTTTTTTCTTTTTTGCTTTCTGTATGTAGACTCGATGTGACTGTAAATGAGGGAAACTTCAGTTGCCTTTTGAGTTTGGAGACAGGAGGAGGAGGAGGAGGAGGAGGAGGAGGAGGAGGAGGAGGAGGAGGAGGGGGGACGATGGAGCTCAGCGGGGGGTCTTTTTGCTCAGTTACAAAGGCTCCGTTCACACTGCAGGCGGAGGTTTCATATGTGGTCCTGAATCAGATACAGACAGGGGTGTAAAGTACTTGAGTAATTGTACTTCGTTACAATACTTAAGTACTGTTTTTGGGAATTTGTACTTTACTCTAGTATTATTAGGTTTGTATACTTGTACTTTTACTCAATTAAATTTCAGAGAAAAAAAAACATACTTTTTACTCCTTACATTTAAAATGCAGACCTACAAAGTACAAATGACAAATCTGGCAGGTCAAACAATTTTAATGAGTATATAGTTTCTTGGCCGAACTAACCTTAACGTTATTAATCATGCGGCCGCGCTTTATTTAAAAACAGCCAATCAAATCCCCATCAATGGAAAATGAACCCGCCCATACCCATGCTGATTGGTGCTTGTGCAAGACTAGAAAGCGGGGATCTTTGATTAAACACCTGCTATCAGATGAATAGACAGTCAGAGTGACAAGCTACAGAAGATGGCCACGAACGATAGTACGAGTGATGAAGAGGACGAAACGGTCGGCGTGGCCGGACAAGACGAGCATCCATGGCCCTATCTCCATGAAAAGTTTCTCCTTTTACTTTTTAGTATTTAAGTACATTTAAAAGTAGAAACTGTTTGACTTTTACTCAAGTGTGTCTTTAGCCAGATACTGTGACTTTTACTTGAGTACGATTTTGAGACGGTACCCATACTTTCACTTAAGTGTAATTTCTGGGTACTTTTTACACCCCTGGGTCATGGTTGAATCTACTCTCCAAGACGGCAGATATCTCCAAGACGGCAGATATCTCCAAGACGGCAGATCCTAATCCACCAGCGCTTCGGAACACAAGGGGCCTGGGCAGGTCCGCCAGCTGATGGAGAGAGGCGCGATTCACGTAAACACAGACAACACGGGTCCAATCTCACACGCTCAGAGAGGGACACACAGACAAGACAACACAGGTCCAATCTCACACGCTCAGAGAGGAACACACATCTATAAATAAAATGTGGCCCAAATTCTTAAAATAAATACATAAATAAATAAATAAAGCAGAGAATAAAATAGAACAAGATAAAAAGGTGCATGGATAGCAGATCTACAGTAAACCCTGTGATGGCGTCAGCTGTGGCCGTAAGATAAGAAGATAAGATAAGATATTCCTTTATTGATCTCTTGGGGAAATCCTGGCATCACACTGTAGCAGCATGGGGGAGGGGGAGGGGAGGTACAGGTATGGGCAGGGTAATAGTAGAAAGACATAAATATAGGCGATAAAATTAGGTCTGAATATAAAATATCAGAATGAACAAGTGTAAACAATATAATTAACTCTGAATATATAAATGTAACGGTTGTCATATCGTCGCCTTAAAACTCCGATGCCCCGGAGGGAGTTTCGAACCCGCGGTCTGCCGCACCACGGGTCGACGGCACAGACCAAGAGGTGAACCCACTGCTTTGTAACGTGTCTGTGTGTCTTTTAAGGGTGAGAGTGAGTTTAACCCATAGCACCGCTACTTCTACTTCACAACATCTGAAGTCCATCATGACTGCGCCTCACGGTACCATCCGTTATATATATATGAGTCATTCCACCAATCCAGTCCGATTTGGACTTTGGGATTTTTTTTTTACCAATGTTGATTCATAGTACCGTGTTATAAATGTTGATTCATAGTAACATGTTGTAAATGTTGATTCATAGTAGCGTGTTGTAAATGTTGATTCATAGTAACGTGTTGTAAATGTTGATTCATATATACTGTATATATATGGACACCGAACTTATAGAGTTGTGCTTGTAGCTTGTAAACTAAACATAAAAAACAAGACTGTTAACAGAGCTGGAAACATTGGGAGTGGATGTTATGTGCTAAACGGAGCTCTGGACCTCAGTAATAATGTCAAGTCACCTACAGTACGTGTGCCTCGCGATGCAGAGCTAATGAGACCGGCAGGAGCAACTCACCGGACGTGTGGATTACTAGAGGACTCTGGCGTAGCGGCTGCCCCCGAAAAACATACCAGATTCAACACCTGATTCAACACCTGATTCAACACCAGATTCAACACCAAATCTAACACCAGATTCAACACCAGATTCAACACCAGATTCAACACCAGATTCAACACCAAATCCAACACCAGATCCAACACCAGATCCAACACCAGATTCAACACCAGATTCAACACCAGATTCAACACCAGATCCAACACCAGATTCAACACCAGATCCAACACCAGATCCAACACCAGATTCAACACCAGATTCAATTCAACACCAGATTCAACACCAGATTCAACACCAGATCCAACACCAGATTCAACACCAAATCCAACACCAAATTCAACACCTGATTCAACACCTGATTCAACACCAAATCCAACACCTGATTCAACACCAAATCCAACACCAAATTCAACACCAGATTCAAAACCAGATTCAAAACCAAATTCAACACCAAATCCAACACCAGATTCAACACCAAATCCAACACCAGATTCAACACCAAATCCAACACCAGAATCAACACCAAATCCAACACCAGATTCAAAACCAAATCCAACACCAGATTTAACACCAGATTCACACTATTTTCTCTATTTAGCCACATGATCTAAAACGGTCCCCAGCCTCCCGCAGTCCTCTCTCTACGTCACGCGAGGAGGACACGCGTCCACTCCGCTCCGACGTGGAGGCCCCTCATCGTCCGCTGGACCGTCTCAGCCGCGTGTGTCAAAGCGATGCGTTGGACCGCGGGAGTGTCAGCCTCGTTCCAGCGGATGAGAACGGGACGAGTCGGGAGGAGCCAAGGGGCCTCTGCTCACTGAGGTGTGTCCTAATGTCCACGTCCGTCTCTCTGGGTTAACTGGGACGGTGTCTGAGGACGGCGGTTGGATGTAGGTTGGTCTCGAGAGCCCCGGGGGGAGGAAGTTGCCACGAACGGTTAAAGGCCTGTTCATACCGGGAAGTGTTTTATGTAACTCGGGACAAAAGCGCAGCTTTGACGTCGGATCTCGAGGGTGTTTGACCTGGAATGTCTTCCCTTGTTATATATCGAGAGGGTATCTGTAAGGTTTCAACAAGTTAAAGACCTTTTTAAGACCTTTTGAATACCACTCAGAGCTAAATGTAATACCAATTCACAACCATACTAGCAAAAACTACTACATACATAGCGACACTTTAAAATTCTCACACATTCCATACAAGCTCTCGCCAGACGCACCAAGCTCCCGGTAGCCCCGCAAAAAACAACGACTTGAATACAAAAACATTTAATATATTTAATATTATTTCATCTCCAGACAGCCGGACTCACATATTTACACACCGACGGCGGAGGCGACCATGCAAGGTGCCAACCTGCTAGTCGGGGAGCAATTAGGGGGTTAAGTGTCTTGCTCAAGGACACTTCGAAAACACTGCCCAGGAAACCTCCCACTACCAGACGACCGCTCTACCTCCTGAGCCACTGTCGCCCCATATGATTTAAATATAAGACTTTTTAATAAGTTTCAATGCCTTAAATTGAGAATTATGAATTTAATAATTTTTAATACCCCGCAGATACCCTGTATATTGATCGTGGGTCATGGAGGATGGAGCGAAGACTGAAGAACATGTCGTTGGGGTACACATCCACTCCCAGCACCACACACACACAAACACCTCCCCGTGTTCCGTGCAAAAGTAAAGCGGCCCCGAAATCAAGTCGATATCCGCTCTGAACTCGCTCTCGGCCCCCGATCGCTCCCGTGTAGACAGACCGAGGCCCGCTGGGCTATTGATGCCAGATAAATGGACCGCATTCAAAGGCCCAGACGTGAGAACAGCTATTTGAAACCCGGAGATCAATCATTTTCATCCAGGCGCTCGTTCGACTCCGAAGCGTTGGCCTTTAAGCGCGGGGTCCACAGATCAAGGAGGGGCGTCTGTCTGCCTGGACCAGAGCCCGCTGAGAGCGCCTGGCGCGGGGGCGACTTCAGACGGCGTGGACCCGGGTCATGGTGCGTTCTGTGTGTGTGTCATATAGATAAACCAACTATGACCTTTCCAATCCAAGAGAAGATCACGGCATGAATTGGGATTGGAAATAAATTGTCGTGTTTAATAACACAAACATTTTTGAAAACACATTTATGATGGGATGTGATGAATCTGGATTAATCTACTAAAGCTACATAGACAACTCTCTTGTCATCTATGTTCCCCCAAGAACACTATGATCATCATCACCATCTATGTTCCCCCAAGAACACTATGATCATCTACCATCATCTATGTTCATCTATGCTAAAAACATACCTCTTCACCATAGCCTTTTAATACACTCTGCTGCTTGGACACATTGCATCCAGACTGTGATTGTTGTACTGTAGATGAGAATACTTTATTGCACTGCACTATTGCACTATTTTATTCTGTCTATTTTATGCATATTCTATGTCTATTTATTTATTTGTATGATTTTTACACTGTAAATGAGAGCTATTTTTATTGCACTGCTTTTATTCTGTCTGCACTTTATGCATTGCTTTTATTTAGCCAATTATCTGCTCATTTTATGCCCATGTCTATTGTATGTCTTGATCACTGCCGTGAAGCACTTTGGGCTGCAATAGGGAGGTGCAGTGGTTACTTCCTGGTCTACAGGGAGGTGTAGTGGTTACTTCCTGGTCTACAGGGAGGTGTAGTGGTTACTTCCTGGTCTACAGGGAGGTGTAGTGGTGACGTCATTGCTGTTTCCCGCGCGGTCCACTCCTCTCGAAATCGCCATGTGTTTCCAGTGGACACATTTCTAAATCGTCTCGTTTAAAACAAATACAGCATGAACATCGGCACGGTGCACCTTTCTGTGTGTATTCACCCACAATCTATTAGCTCGACGTGAAAACATTTGCAATTCATCGTAAAGGTAGCAAAATAACAACGTTTATGTTTTCGTTCACTGAGGAGCTACACTTCTCTCTGACGCTGCTGACGGCGACAGCACTGAACGACGTTCCACTGGTAAGTGTAGTTCTTTATTAGCGACAAATTAAAAACCTTATAACTACCTTTATTTCAACCAAAAATGCTTAAACAATAATGTTAGTGATAGAAGGGAACTCATTTTGTGCAAAAAATTGAAAGCTTGCCAATGTTCATGAGGCAGAATTGTTACAATAGCCGATAATCCATTTTCCGAATGATAAATCCCTATACGGGCGGACCGCATGGGAAACTAAAGTGACATTACACCTCCCTATGCCTGTATGAAAGGTGCTATAAAGTGTATTATTATGATTATCATCAAAATTACCCTTGCTGCACTGAACCCACTAAACAAACACTGATCACACAAGCCTGTGTCCATTATCCAACATAGACCTCTTTAGTCTCTAAACAAATCAATGAGTGGCTGGTGCCTGGTGGATGTTTTCATAATGAACACACAGAATCAATGCTGGGGGGTTGGATAACAGCCATCAGCGACTCAGCCATCTATACTGTATGTATTTATAGTCCTGGACATGTTGCGACAGCGACGGCGGGAAACAGCACACGACGGCCCCACGGATGCTGTCGGTCAGGTCCCTGTCGACCCCTGTTATCTAACCCTCAGTGGGGCAGGAGCGTGGGTTAACCTTTCTACTGTACTATCGTTTTTATTGCCTGTATTTATGTCTTTCTGTATGTGGATTTTATGCATCTATGCCCATGGGGGCAATTCCTTGTGATTTCGGGCTATACAAATACATGTTATTTGATTTGATTGACCCTGCCCATACCTGTACCTTTCCTCCCCCATGCTGCTATGATGCCTGCATTTCCCCCAAGGGGATCAATAAAGGAATATCTTATCTTAGATGAAACTGACCCGTCTCGAACCCGCCCTCTTTTCTTCATCCTGCGATCACAGCTGTTGCTTTTCCTCAGACAAGCAACAGTCGTGATAGGAGAATCGTGGAAAGAGGGCGGGTTTGAGATGCGTCAATCACTATGAGCTCCTGTCAATGATCATATAATGACCAACAATTACTAATCGTTTTATAGTATGATTATATTTTACTTTACCTAAATAACAATCTGATATTATATATTATATATATCTGATATTATTAGTAGCCTATATATTATATACTATAATACCTATAATACTAGAGGAGACACGTGGTAGTCTACACCCTCCCCAGACCGACAGATGAGACATGTGGTAGTCTACACCCTCCCCAGACCAACAGATGAGACATGTGGTAGTCTACACCCTCCCCAGACCAACAGAGGAGACATGTGGTAGTCTACACCCTCCCCAGACCCACAGAGGAGACATGTGGTAGTCTACACCCTCCCCTGACCGACAGAGGAGACATGTGGTAGTCTACACCATCCCCTGACCGACAGAGGAGACACGTGGTAGTCTACACCCTCCCCAGACCGACAGATGAGACATGTGGTAGTCTACACCCTCCCCAGACCGACAGATGAGACATGTGGCAGTCTACACCCTCCCCAGACCGACAGAGGAGACATGTGGTAGTCTACACCCTCCCCAGACCGACAGAGGAGACATTTGTTAGTCTACACCCTCCCCAGACCGACAGAGGAGACATGTGGTAGTGGTCTACACCCTCCCCTGACCGACAGAGGAGACATTTGGTAGTGGTCTACACCCTCCCCAGACCGACAGAGGAGACACGTGGTAGTCTACACCCTCCCCTGACCGACAGAGGAGACATGTGGTAGTCTACACCCTCCCCAGACCGACAGATGAGACATGTGGTAGTCTACACCCTCCCCTGACCGACAGAGGAGACATGTGGTAGTCTACACCCTCCCCATACCCACAGAGGAGACACATGGTAGTCTACACCCTCCCCAGACCGACAGAGGAGGCACGTGGTAGTCTACACCCTCCCCAGACCGACAGATGAGACATGTGGTAGTCTACACCCTCCCCAGACCGACAGATGAGACATGTGGTAGTCTACACCCTCCCCTGACCGACAGAGGAGACATGTGGTAGTCTACACCCTCCCCAGACCGACAGAGGAGGCACGTGGTAGTCTACACCCTCCCCAGACCGACAGATGAGACATGTGGTAGTCTACACCCTCCCCAGACCGACAGAGGAGACATGTGGTAGTCTACACCCTCCCCAGACCGACAGAGGAGGCACGTGGTAGTCTACACCCTCCCCAGACCGACAGATGAGACATGTGGTAGTCTACACCCTCCCCAGACCGACAGAGGAGACACGTGGTAGTCTACACCCTCCCCAGACCGACAGAGGAGGCATGTGGTAGTCTACACCCTCCCCAGACCGACAGTAGGACAGTGCAACAACCAGGAGGGAACTAGCATAACGACTAAATTGGAGGATGGGAGAAAAGATAGAAAGGTGAACAAAATGGTGGCTAAAACTGAGTTTAGGGGGGTTGGTTTACCCTCCTCCACTACGCTCCCTGTGAAACTGAGTTTAGGGGGGTTGGTTTACCCTCCTCCACTACGCTCCCCGTGAAACTGAGTTTAGGGGGGTTGGTTTACCCTCCTCCACTACGCTCCCTGTGAAACTGAGTTTAGGGGGGTTGGTTTACCCTCCTCCACTACGCTCCCCGTGAAACTGAGTTTAGGGGGGTTGGTTTACCCTCCTCCACTACGCTCCCCGTGCAGGAGAAGAGGAGGTGATATAAGTGTGTCTATGCAGAAGGGGGTGGAAACAGTCACAACTTTCACCGCGTGGGCGCTAGAAACATCTTGATACGTGACGTTTCAATTAGAGGGTTCCGGGCTCGTAGATCTCCGGGAAGAAAGCCCCGGTTAATTACTGCGTGAGGAGCGCAGGGGAGGCGTGCGGCCGTGACAACGTGTCATTTGAGGACTTCTGGCGGAGGCCGCGCAGCTCTGAGGCATCCGGTGCTTCCCTCGCTCCTGCTGCTCTGTAAGACCTGCCAGCCCGGCCCTGTAATCGGGCCCGTCGCCAGGGAGCGTGATGCTGCGCTCCATGTGGATGCAAATAGACGCCAGAGAGACGTGGTAAGAAGCAGGGGCTTAATATGTCGTCAGAGACACGAATAGAAGAAGCAGGGCTTAATTAATATGTCGTCATTTTTTACCACGTGTGTTATTCACTGTCAAAGATGCAAAGAAAAATCACAATTCATGTTCTCCTTTGTTCCATCACAATTTAAGCAAGCCTAGTAATAGACACAATATTTCTGTCACTGGGAATACATTCACTGAGGTCCATAGATGTCCCTAGATATCAAGAACATGCAAATGGACCTTGTAGAAGTGGAGCAATCTTCCATTTACTTAGGTATGTATTTTAGGCGGATTTTCAGAAAATAGGGCTCCGGCTTAAGAGGATAATATGTCATCAGAGACATGAACAGAAGCAGCAGGGCTTAATATGTCATCAGAGACATGAACAGAAGCAGCAGGGCTTAATATGTCATCAGAGACATGAACAGAAGCAGCAGGGCTTAATATGTCATCAGAGACATGAACAGAAGCAGCAGGGCTTAATATGTCATCAGAGACATGAACAGAAGCAGCAGGGCTTAATATGTCATCAGAGACATGAACAGAAGCAGCAGGGCTTAATATGTCATCAGAGACATGAACAGAAGCAGCAGGGCTTAATATGTCATCAGAGACATGAACAGAAGCAGCAGGGCTTAATAGGTCATCAGAGACATGAACAGAAGGAGGGCTTAATATTTCATCAGAGACACAAACACACAATCCTTCATTGTGTCTTCAATGTGGAGCATATACTCATTTTACTACTTGCTACCGTAGTGTCTTTATACCTGTATCACTGTACATGAATTAATACTACAACCCATGTACAGCTATAGCATGTACAATAATGCTGTATATACCGTATTATTGGGGCTGACCCCTATTAGTCGAATAGTCGACTAATCTATCGAAAGGAGCCGTAGTCGACTGCCAACCTCTTAGTCGAATACAAAAAAAATATATATATATATCTTTTTATTTTTATTTTTTATCATTCTTTCCAAAAGAAAAGAGGCCTAGACGCATGGCTAACGCTAATGGCACACATACCAGAGGCTAACTGCCTAAGAAAACAGGCACAGAGGCACTGAAAGAGGATTTCACCCATCTAATGAACACACTAGACTAGACAAATATCAAGATGTATCCATCAGTGGACCAATTGCATGCTTTTGCAGAGGACAAGAAGCCTTCAGTCGACTCCTTCAGACATTAAGCACCCCCCACAGCCCAAATGGAATGATACAAAAAAAAAAAAAAAAAAAAAAAAAAAATTTCATAGTCGACTAATAGTCGGCTATCGGCTCATTTCGGCCAATCATAGTCAACTATCCAAATCCTTAGTCAGGGACAGCCCTACCGTATATATATATATATA